>NC_091662.1:1246250-1556562 GCF_042453785.1 Malus domestica
TTCGACATACATGGTGAAAATAACTGCATAATTACATCCAATATGTATAAAAATATCAATCCTTCAGATGAGCATTATAATTTGACACCAAAATCAAAGGCACGAACTGCAATTCAGTGAAGGGTCAAATTGAACACAATCTTCAAAAACTCAACTTAGATTCTGAAATTCACAGTCAAGTCAACACAAATCCCCACCCAAGGTTCTTCACCAACCGGCATTTCTTTTAAACTTCACAGTCAAATCAACTTACTAATTGACGTGGGAATGACACCGATAAGATTATTACTGTAAATGAAAAGCTCTTCAAGTGAAGCTAAATTCCCTATCTCCTCAGGCATTTCACCAAACACATAATCTAAGGTTGGTCATTTTGCAGAAAGTGGTCAACATTTCTCCATGAAACCTATTTGTGCACAAGTCGAGAATCTCGAGATAATGACAATTTGCCAAACCCTTAGGGAAAGGACCAGAGAAGAAGTTCTTGGACACATTGAATTCAGTTAAGTAAGGAAGATTACAAATGCTTGGAGACAAAGTGCCAGACAAATTAAGTCCATTGCGATTTATTGAGATTTACAAATGCTTGGACAACGAGTTCTGTGCGTGGTGGGGGCCATAGCTCACGGTGGGATGAATACAAGCATGACAGAGATCTCATACTTCACTGACCAGACAAGAAAAGGTATAAACCCTCGCACTCTCAATATTTTGCTGCCATTTTCGCTCCATCTATGTATTCCAGCCCCAATTTCAAACGCGTGTTTTTTCTCTGCTAGGAGACCCGGAACAGCAACCCAGATGCCAAGGCCTTGGCCGGGTTCGAGCAAAAGATGACCCTGACCAGATGTAATTCATGTGAAATGTTTTTATTTTTTTTAAAATAAATTTTCTAATTTTTAAGTAAGTATAGTATTGAGCATGATTACAAAGTAGTGCCAATCAGTTGAAAAGGTTGTCGGACCTGTCAGAACCAAGGCACAAATTGTGCCTTGCCATATTAACACAACCCCCATGTTATGCCCAATGACCAAAAGGCACGGCCATATATGCATAAATAATATTTTGGTTCTGCACTGTTGCTATTATTATAGAACACATATATTAGTGTCATTAAGTCTCATACGGCACAAATAATTCTGTATGGTGGCCATTTTTCTTGTAGTGAAATTGCTCAAAAAAAAAACAAAAAAAAATGCAGGTCTGTTAAACATGTGAGATTATTTAACAAGTTCTTTTCTTAACTTCATTCTGTTTGAAATGGTACCAGGCATATCGTTTTAGGTTGATAAAGATTGAAACTTTGAGAAAGGGTTTGAAGAAATTTGTTTCTTTCAAGAGAGAGGAGGAAGAGCAAGAGTCTGTGTATTTTCATATATCTCAAAAGACAAATTACAAAAGACTATATCTTTTTACAGCCGGTCTAAAATCAGATCCTACATCTAGGAACCTAGAACTCCTCTCCGACCATAAATGGTTATTGGAGGATATCATCCATCCACTTGGAAGAAGATGGGAAGGCTCAGTCCAATTAACAAGACAAAAGAAAGAAAAACACCAGCTGTAACTTTCTTAAACTAGTAAAAGAAACTAGCCGTTGAATTTCAATGGCTACTCCTGATTTAGTAAGGTCTTAATTTCTTCACATTTCTCAGCTCCTTTTTTATTTCATCTGCAGGTTTAGCTTCTGCAGGGTAACTTCTAAAGCAAGAATGCAGCTTAATTCTCAACAGCCTCTCCTAAGCTGCTTACTGGCTTTACTCCTAACTTCATCCTCAAGTAATTGAATCGATCTTTAGGCAAAGCTTTTGTAAATATATCTGCCAACTGCTCTTCACTTCTGCAGTACTTCACATCAATGGATCCTTGCTGCAATGCTTCTCAAATAAAATGATATTTCCTGTTTATGTGTCTGGTTCTCTGATGAAAAACCGGATTTTTGACCATCGATATTGCAGACATGTTATCACAAAACAATGGTGTTGCATCAGCTTGCAATTCACCAAAATCATCCAAAACAAATCTTAGCTAGATGGCTTGAGCTGTTGCTCCTGCTGCTGAGACATACTCTGCTTCTGCAGTTGACAATGCAACTGTGTTTTGCCTGACTGAGGCCCATGAAAAAACACCACTTCCAAAACTAAATGCATATCCAGATGTGCTTCTACTGTCATCTTCACTTCCAGCCCAATCTGAGTCACAAAATCCAATCAAAACAGCATCCTTGTCCCTTGTAAATTCAATGCCATAGCTGAGAGTACCTTGAATGTATCTGAGAACTCTTTTAGCTATTCCCATGTGCTTCTTCGTGGGACCATGCATGAACCTTGATAGCAAACTGGCTGCATACATTATATCAGGCCTAGTTGTAGTTAAATATAGCAAACTGCCAACTATTTTCCTGAACAACCCTTCATCGGTCAACTCACTTCCATCAACTTTCTTCAGTTTCTCACCTGTTGGTAGAGGTATTGTCACTGACTTACAATCCTCCAGACCAAACTTTACAAGTAAGGACTTTGCATATTTGCTTTGATGAATAAAAACCCCTCTTTCAGTTTGTAGAACTCCCATTCCCAAGAAATGATGTAAGAGTCCTAAGTCAGTCATCTCATATTTCTGCATCATGTCTCTTTTAAACTCACTGAGCAGTGTATTGCTACCTCCAGTGTATACTATATCATCAACATATATAGAGACTATGATCATATTTCCTTCATCATCAGTTCTAGTGTATAAGGTAGCCTCACTTATGCTTCTTTTGAAATTGCAGTTTGTGAGATAAGTGTCAATCTCACTGTACCAGGCTCTAGGAGCCTGCTTCAAACCATAGAGAGCCTTCTTCAACTTATAGACCTTGTGACTTGCATTTTTGACTTCAAAACCCTCGGGTTGCTCAGTGTAAACTTCCTCCTCAAGCACTCCATTTAAGAAGGCTGACTTAACATCTAGTTGGAACAATTTCCAACCCTTTTGTGCTGCAAGTGCAATCAAAGTTCGAATTGTATCCAACCTTGCCACTGGGGCAAAGGTTTCATTATAGTCAATACCAGGTTTCTGAGCATACCCTTTTGCCACAAGTCTAGCCTTGTGTTTTTGAACTGATCCATCGAGATTCAGTTTGGTTTTGAACACCCATTTGACTCCTATGACAGGCTTGTCTGCAGGTCTTTCCACAAGCTCCCAAGTTCCATTTTTCTCAATAGTTTCAATCTCAGCATCCATTGCTTCCTTCCATGCATTGTCTTCAATAGCTTCATGATAGGTTTCAGGCTCAATGATGGTCATATGACATCTTGCATAAATGCCATCCAAGTTTCTCAGCTTTACTGGTGTATTGCTTGGTGTTGAGCCTTGACTTGTATTGGCAATGTTGCTTCCAGGAACATGTTCATCATCTGAGATTAATTGAGTAGGATTTGGAGAGTCAATGCTGTGAGTTTCATGAGAGGATTCTTCCATTTCTGTTATCTCAGTGTTTTCATTTCCAATGTTGAGAGGCATGTAGACATCTTCATCTTGTTTGTTTTCCCAATTCCAGGTCTTATACTCATCAAACACTACACTTCTTGAGAGAATAATCTTCTCTGTTTGAAGATTATAAATCTTGTAACCTTTCTCACAACTGCCATACCCCATAAAGATCCCCTTGCTTGCTTTGTCATCAAATTTCTGTCTCAGATTTGATGGAATGTGGCTGTAACAAATACTTCCAAACACTCTCAAATGTTTTACACCTGGTTTTCTCCCTGTGAAAGCTTCAAATGGTGTTTTACCCTTCACTGAGATTGTAGGACACCTATTCTGCAAGTATACTGCAGTTCCAACTGCTTCAGCCCAAAAAATCACAGGAATATTCTTCTCAGCCATCATTGATCTAGCCATTTCACAAATAGTTCTATTTCTTCTCTCAGCAACTCCATTTTGTTGAGGGGAGTATGCAATTGTTAATTGTCTCTCCATTCCAATGTTAGAACAGAAATTCAAGAATTCATGTGAGGTATATTCACCTCCTCTGTCACTTCTCAGCTTCTTAAGCTTGAAACCACTTTGTAGCTCAACAAAGGCTTTAAATTTCTTAAACACATTGAACACATCAGATTTGTTCCTTAGGAAATACACCCAACACATTCTTGAGAAGTCATCTATGAATGTTATGAAATATCTGTTACCACCAACAGATTCATTCTGCATTGGTCCACAAACATCAGTGTATACCAGTTCTAATGGTTGACTAGCTCTCCACACTTTCTCCTTATCAAATGGTTCTATATGCATTTTCCCAGAAACACAACTCTCACAAACTTCCTTCATCTCAGATAATGCAGGCAGCCCAAGCACCAATCCTTCTTTTTGCATCCTTTTTAGACTGTTAAAGTTCAAGTGACCAAGCCTTTTATGCCAGATCCTTGACTCTTCTTCAATTGAGGCTTTTCTAGCAACTGCATTTATAGATTCAAAGGACAATGGAAAACATCTGTTCCCTGTCATAATCACCTTTGCTACCACATTTTCAAGATTTCTATCATCAAATATCACAGCCATGTTGCCACCAAATAGAACATAATAACCGTGTTCCATCATTTGACCAACACTTAACAGATTTTCATCTAATCCTGGAACTAGCAGCACTTCATTTATGTATCTTTTCCCTCTTCTTGTCTCAATTACAAGTGTTCCTTTTCCTGTGGCTTGAACAAGATCACCAGTACCCATTTTTACTTTGCAGGTCACAGATTTATCAAGATTGATCAATAAGGACTCTTGAGAGGTCATGTGGTTGCTACATGCACTGTCCACAAACCACACTGACTTGCTTAATGCAATTGAACTTGCACGACAAGCATAGAACATGGTTGCTGTGACTGCATCTTCTTCCTTTGCACAGTTTGCAACTTGTTTACCGTTGTCACAATCCTTAGTTAAATGACCAAATCGATTACACCTTCCACACTTGGCTTTTCCTTTGTATCTGCACACACCAAAATGGTATTTTTCACAGACTTGACACTGAGGTTTCACATTTCCTTGGCTGCCACTTGATTGCCTGTTGTGTGTAGAAAATTTGTTGTTCCAGCCACTTCCACTTCCATTATTCCAGGTGTTTTGAGACCAGTTCTTACCCTTCTTATACTGACCCCATTTTGGGTTTGTCTTATACTGATTCCCTTTGACACTTCCATTCCCATTTCCATTTCCTCCGACTTTAAGGCTACTGAAAGCTCTCTCAGTACCTGTTTATTTCTCTCTTTCATCATGTAGGTCTTCTCTTTTATCATAGACCTTCACTGAAGCTAAGACTTCCTCAACTCTAATAGTGTCCAGATCTCTGGTTTCTTCAATGATTGACACTATAGACTTATATCTCCTACCTAGACTCATCAACAACTTTTGAACAATTCTTTTCTCTGTTACATCTTCTCCTAGAGATTTCAAGTTGTTTACTATTTCAAAGAACCGAGCCAGGTAGTCATCCAAAGATTCAACATCATTCATCCTTAGATATTCAAAATCAGCTCTAATGGCTTGTAATTTCACAGCTCTTACCTTTTTATCTCCTCTAAACTCTCTTCTCAGGATTTCCCAGGCACCCTTTGCAGTCTTCTCATTTCGGATTCTGGGAAAAAGTTCATCAGTGATTGCTCCTTGAATGAGGCTTAGAGCCTTGGCATTCTTGATCTTTTCCTCCTTTGAAACAACTGGTTTTTCAACTGGAATATGCTCTGACTCGCTTTCTTCTTCTTCCTCAGAGGTTTCCTCTCTGGTTGTTTGTTGTCCAGCAAGACCAACTTCAACCACATCCCATAAGTCGTAAGCTATGAGAATGGTTTCCATTTTTACGGACCAAAAATCGTAGTTTGATCCATTAAATTGTGGTGTTCGTAAATCACCACCGGAGGAGCTTGATCCAGCCATCTTCTCAGGTAGCACAGCACGAATGGTTATAAAGGTACCACCTTTAACCCTTTCTGAATTTTTTTTTTATCTTCACAGAATCACGTCCCTTCTTCGAAATCAGAACCGGAGCTCTGATACCATGTTTGAAATGGTACCAGGCATATCGTTTTAGGTTGATAAAGATTGAAACTTTGAGAAAGGGTTTGAAGAAATTTGTTTCTTTCAAGAGAGAGGAGGAAGAGCAAGAGTCTGTGTATTTTCATATATCTCAAAAGACAAATTACAAAAGACTATATCTTTTTACAGCCGGTCTAAAATCAGATCCTACATCTAGGAACCTAGAACTCCTCTCCGACCATAAATGGTTATTGGAGGATATCATCCATCCACTTGGAAGAAGATGGGAAGGCTCAGTCCAATTAACAAGACAAAAGAAAGAAAAACACCAGCTGTAACTTTCTTAAACTAGTAAAAGACACTAGCCGTTAAATTTCAATGGCTACTCCTGATTTAGTAAGGTCTTAATTTCTTCACATTTCTCAGCTCCTTTTTTATTTCATCTGCAGGTTTAGCTTCTGCAGGGTAACTTCTAAAGCAAGAATGCAGCTTAATTCTCAACACATTCATCAGAATTCGGAACTCATTAACAAGTTTTCAAATTTCAGAACATTCATTTCTAGCTATACGGAGGAGTAATGATTTGTGAACCAATGTGTATCAGGTTATATACAAGCTAGTAGGTGCTCGCTACCCATTGCTGCATTCTAGCTAATAGTGAAGGTATGATCATCTTCTTACACAGTGATCCTGCAGACTGGTCAAGTAGAGGAAGCTGCTTTATATTCTGATGAGGACCGTCCCCAACAATTCTGTGCCAATAGAAGGGTTTTTCTTCGTGCATCAGATGTCCATTGTACATCAAGGAATACCCCTGTGGCAGAGGCTCGTGCTGGACCTTCTGTATCAGCAAGTTCCTCAGCATCCTTACATCATCTGTTACTTGCACAGGCACTTCAATTATCTGATTTGTCCCTGCAAACTCCACCTTCATTGTAGTCAATTCTGCAGAACTTGGAACCACATGTAAAATATCTTCTTCACGAATATTGTAGGAACTGAGGGACCTGTTTACATTACTGAGTTGGAACAACAATCCAGTGCTTTTCTGTTCATGGAACAGGTTCCAGAAGATACGTGCTGGAACGTTGAAATCCAAATGGTGTTCTGAAACTATACTCTTCAACACTTCCACGGTAGCTCCCGGGTGCACTTGCACCGGAACTTTGCTGTCACACCCACGCTGAGCCACCCAAACGTTTAGGTTGGCATTTATGTTGTAGGGCATTGCAGGAGACTGCTCCTGTGTAAGAACCTGTACGGCTTCCCCCTCTAGTCGAACGCCGTTCCACGAATATGACTGGCTATCGTCCATGACTGATTTGTTGTGGGCAAACAAATAGAAATTTGGAATTTCATTTGCAGGAAACAGTGATGGTAGCATTTGTCTCAATCCCTCGACTTTGTCCAGTCTATCTACTACCACCTCCATGGAATTTCCTCCTGCATTCAGCATTACATTTAGCCTCAGCGTACGTGCAGCGGTAGCCTTCCTAGACTTCCGTGCATTTGGAAGCACTTCACTAGGCTCCCTAGACTTCCGTGCTTTTGGAAGCAGAGCTGACGAAGTCGTGCTGGCTATCACTTCTGCAGCTGAAGTTGTGACGGTTGGCAGTGCAACTGTGTCTGTCACTTCTGGCACTGCAACTGTGGCTGTTGGCACTGTAGCTGTGGCTGTGTCTGTCACTTGTGCAGCTGCAGCTGTGGCTGTTGCCAATGTCGCATCTGCAGTTGAAGGTGCAACGGGTTCTGGTGAGTCTGGACATGTAAGCTCGATTCTTATGGGTGAAGGCGATACAAGTGACTCAACGACTTCTCTCTCATCGTCCGCAAGGATGCAAGAGTCGAGCGACAGGACTTGCCTAGCAATGGGCAGGCCTAGCATTTCCTGTATCTTTTTCTTCAGGATACCCACTGTGGCTTGAGTGGGCAATGCTACAGTACGCTGTTGACTTATTCCTCCGATCACACCGAAGACGATAACCCTAATTATAAAGAGAGAGAGAGAGAGAGAAAGATTACAAGAAAACCCATGTGATTTGTGGTTCGCAAGAAAGAAAGAGAAAGACATTGAATAAATATGTAAAGAAAACCAAGAAACATCAAAGAATCAATCAAGATTCATATACACATAAAATTGTACTTACTCTATCGTCTCATTTTTACCCTCGGGATTTGATGCTTCTTCGTTAAATGGATCATAGTCATAATTGAGCCAGGAATCCACCCTAAATTCGAGAAAACAATGGCCAGAAGAAGAAACCCATAAGCAGGAAGCATAAGTACAAAACAGCGAGAGTAATTAAAAAGACAAACAGTGAAAGTAATTAAAAAGACAGTAAATATTAAAGCATTGGCTCGTACTGTTTGATTTCTTCATTTAAATTTGTCATATTACCAAGAGACCTGAAAAGAAAGCAAAGCAATCAAGCATGCATGCGAAAAAGTTGAAGAAAAGAAAGCATGCATGCATGCAAAAAGTTAGAAAGATGTAGGAATGAAAAGGATTAGTTGCATACCTGGGAAATCTAAGCGAAAAAGTTGAAGAAAGAAAGCATGCATGCAAAAAGTTGAAAAGATCTAGGAAATGGAAAAACATTAATGGCGTACCTGGGAAATCTCAGGGCCGGGCAAGCAGAAAGCAAGATAAAACAGAGTCTTGGTAAAATTTCTTCGTTTTAGTACTCCTCTCCGTCCGGTTTTCCTGCTAGCCTTCTTGTTGCTGTTATAAAATAGAAAGTTTCAAACAAAGTTTGATCAATTTATTTGTTATAATCATTTTATACATTTTTTTTCTTGTCACCCTTCATTACAAACGAAATTACAACTCTGTGACTAAGGAAATGGAAAGGAGGATTAGGATTGTTCTTGCTGACGTCAGCCACGAGGTAATTTTTTATTTTTTATTTTTTTGCGCCAAACGTGTACACTTTACGCCACATGAGAGGGAGAGTGACTGATAATAATCGACGGACAGGTCCTGTCACGATGGTCAGCTGTAATTCCAAATACTAGTCCAATTTAGATGCCGACGATGATTTGGCTTTTAAAGATGAGAAGGACGATTTGAGAGTGAATCCGTCATTAATTAATTACTCTTGTTACTGTTCTCCAATAGGCTCTTTCGGGTTCAGGTTTGAATGAAAAAAAAATCCACATGGCAAGTTTTTTATTATCCAATTCTAACACTTAATTTAATCCATCGACCCTCATTTTTTTGTAAATAAAATTAAAAAAGGTAAAAAAAATCCTTTTTTTTTTCAAAAATGTCCAACGGCTAGTTTTCTCCTCCAATTTTTCTCATCCTCACACCAAAATTCTATATGATCTTTCCCTAGATATGCATCAACCTATTAAAATATTATAAGATATCAATGGTGCGAGTTATAACACTACTTGAAATATACATAAATATATCAAAGTTTGTATTTAACCCTCTAAACGAAGTAAAACGCCTAAATTCATCTTTTATTCGGGCTCAAGCATCGAACGATACTATTTATTGAAAATCAAGGTTCTAAAAAGCGTTAGGCGCTAGTCCGGCGTTGGGGAGGAGCCTTTTAAAGTTTAATTAACTCTATTATTCAACACAGAAATAAATGGACACACGGCACAATTATATATAGCCTAGTTAATAAAATCTCATCCATTGAATATTTTTTAATAATTGAATTACAAAAAATAGTGAAAAAATAAAAGGCTTTATAGCAAAAAAGGTCTGAGATTGGCATAATTCCTCACTTTGGTCCATGATATTTGAAATCGATAGAAGTGGTTCTTCAATTTGTCCACTATCAATCATTATAATCTTTACGTGAAATTTTTTGTTAAATAAGGACCAAAATGACAAAAAAATACCTTCAATTTAATAAGCAATTGGCCAAACTGATTTGACAACAAAATTGAGGGTATTTTTGTCATTTTATCCTTATTTAATGAAGATTTTTTAGGGAATGACAACTTCTAATGATTTCAAATCTCAAAACCCAAAATAAAGAGTTATGCCAATTTTAGAGAAGATTTTCGCTAAAAGGCCAAAATAACATAAAATAACCCAGCAAGCATCCCCCTCCCCCTTCCAGGACGGGCAGCCCGTCTTTGATTCCCCACCACCAAGTTTCATGGATGAATGCCTACAGCGGAAGAAATTGAAAGGGTACAGGGGAAGCTACTTTGTCTCCTCAATGCCTACAGCGCCGGCCTACCATGAAACTCAAGAATTCCAAATTCAAATTCCAGCGAAAGCCTTCTTGCCAGTGCCGGAAGATCCAGCAGGAGACTTAGTCTTGGACAGCGGACTGAACATTGGCAGAGTACAAAAGAAAATAAACAAAATGAGCACTAGCGCATGCCAAATTACATATTTAAACATGTAGTTAGAAACGAGCGGAGGTAAATCACCTGCACTGGCCGATGGTAACATGATCTCCTTCCTTCACACGGAAGCATGGAGATGCGTGAGCCGGGATGTTGGAATGTCTCTTTTCATATCTTAAGTAAGTGGCATGAAAGAAAAAGATTTCAGAAGAGCAAAGAGGATGGTACTTGTCAATTCTCACAATAGAAAGTGAAAAAAAATGATCGTGAACGTCATACCTCTGATATTTCTTTATATAATGTAGATAATTCCTTCGAACGATGATTGTTTTATTCATCTTAGCACTCTGGCAAGTGCCAGCCAAGATGCGGCCCCTGATAGAAACGTTTCCAGTGAAAGAGCATTTCTTATCAATGTAGGTCCCTGTAAGATACAGTAAGCACAGGAAGCCATCGTATCAGCCAATACAACACTGCACGTGCCCAATACTGAGACAAGAAATGAAGAGTACAACCATGCTCAATTTGGAGTAGAACTATGAACCGAACTTTAGAAATCCCAAAAAACATAAGCATTTCAAGTGATTGATTTGAAATTCGAGTTATTTCACGGAACAACACTCATATATCAAGATCATAATGGTACCTAAACTTTCTATTAGAACTTAGAAGTCAACCCGCCACAATAGTCTTTGTCTGCTTAATTCTTCTAATTCAAAGGTAGTTGTGTATACGCTAATCAACCACATTGTTGCATACCCTGAAGACTTCAAAAATGCAAATCATCTATAAAATGGGCAATGCTAATGCAACATTACACAGACACCGTGTTCTAATCAATCCGGTTACAACTAATCAATCATACTAAAACGCTTTAAATTCATTCATTGCATAACTTGAAATACTATACATATACAAGATAGTAAGATACAAAAGTAGAAGGAAGATCGAGAGAGATGAGGGTGGGAAGGGGTGTAAGTTCTAATGAGAGCTGAACACTTGTATCATCTTTAGTTTGGAGACGTGAGGATATAAGAAATTGGAATTAACTAAGGTTGTAAGTTGATAAGGATTTTGTATAATTGGAGTTTCAACTAAAACAGTCACGATAGTGTTATAACACTTATAATGGATGTGAATGATAGGTTTTCTCGGTGATAAGGTTAGAATGATTAGGATTGTATAATGGGAAGAGTCCTAATCAATGATCATCGTATACAGATTAAAACAAGGGGTCCCTGCGCTCACTCAAACACACGCAAACGTAAAGAATACTCAGATCTCATTCATTGAGCGATTGCATCTAGTTGAGGAGAGTGGCAGAAGATTCCTAGTTCCCAAGAGATGTCTTCTTCAGGTAAGTGGTTACTTATGGTACTGTGATTAATCTATTCCACTGATTTTATTTACAATCATCTTACATTTGGTATCAAAGCTTTCACATACCAATTAACCCTAAGAAGAAAGCATCAAGAATTCTTTTGTGTTGCAGATTAAAGAACTGATATATATATTATACAGAGAAGGATGTCTATGAACACATGACAACTAAAGCTGTCTGTGTTGACGAAAGTGTTATCAATACCAATATATATACATCAGTAATGGCACTAGGATTTGAAACATAGACACTGATCATCTAAAGAAGTTCAGTTGTTTATGTCTTGGATTCGAAGTGGCATAACACTTCATATATCAACGTGTGAATCAAGTCAGTTTATAAATCATAAAGGTTTCTATTCATGACTACAGAAAACTCATACATTGGATATGAAGGTGGTATGATTAAGAGAATTACTCACATACTTCTCAATATAAAATTGTTGAGTCTGTGAAATAAAGATGGGGATTAAAGATTAATACTTTCATTATATATGAATACAGCCATGAACCCAAGTTCCATGAACCTCAACACAGTTGAACATCTCACCGGTGTCAACTATAAGAAGTGGAAACAAGATTTGGAGATACTTTTGGGTGTCATAGATATGGATTTAGAGCTGAGAACGGAAGAACCACCAATGCCAAATGAAGGATGCACTTCGAGCCAAAGATCCAAGCATGAAAAATGGGAGAAATCAAACAGAATATGCCTCATGATAATCAAGAGGGCCATGACTGATGTAGTTCGTGGAGGCTTCCGAGATGCAACTAATGCAAAGGAGTTCATGAAATCGATCGAAGAGAAGAACAAAGAATCTGAAAAGACAAAAACTGGGAACTTGATGAACTCACTGACAACCATCAAATACGATGGTGAAAGGAATGTCCGTGAATACATTCTCAAGGTTATCGACATTGCTGGGAAGCTTAGAACACTCGACATACCCATTTCTGAAACATTTTTGGTCCATGTCATCATGAATTCCTTGCCTAGTTCTTATACTCAGTTGAAAGTATCCTATAATGCACTGCAAGCAAAGTGGGATGTCAATGAATTAATATCTATATGTGTGGGTGAGGAAGTGAGGATTAAGAAGGAAAAGGCTGAAAAGGAGAAGGGTGAGTCGGTGAATTTTGTTCAAGGTTATGCAAAGAATGCCAATAACTATAACTCAGATACTGCCAAAAGGAATTCTTCCAGAAACATTCCTCCCTCTAAAAGGACCTTCAAAGTTAATAACTCATCAGTTTTTAAGTGTTATTTTTGCAAAAAGACAGGCCATATGAAGAGAAATTATCCTAAATACAAGTCATGGATTGCCAAACAAGAGGCAAATAAAGGTAAAAATAAATTTTCAAATGTTTTTGCTTGTTTTAAGTCCAATTTGATTGATACACCTAGCAATGCTTGGTGGCTTGATTCCGGCTCTTCTATTCATGTTACAAATTCATTGCAGGACTTCATAACAAAGAGAACACCAAATAAGGATGAAGTCAAGGTTTCAGTTGGCAATGGAAGAAGAGTTGAAGTCAAGGCACTAGGAACTGTTAGATTAAAATTAGATTTTGGTTTTTGCTTAGAGCTAGAAAACGTGGTCTATGTACCTTCCATGAGAAGGAAATTGGTTTCCGTTTATTGGGATTTTATTTTACTTTAAATAATATTGGCTTCAATGTTTTTTATAAATCTTCTCATATCGGCACTGGTTTTCTATGTGACGGTATGTTTAAATTCAAAACCAATTTGATTGAAAGTGTCTTTAATGTTGAAAAGGAAGTCAAAATTTTGACAAATTCTTCAAATCTTTGGCATAGGAGACTCGGCCACATATCAAAACAAAGAATGGAACTTTTGGTTAAAAGTGACATCTTGCCTCCATTGAATTTCAATGATTTTGATTTTTGCATTGAATGTGTTAAGGGAAAAATGGTTAATAAACGTAAAGAGGGTTCAACTAGGAGTAAGCAGCTCCTAGAAATAATCCATACAGACATATGTGGTCCATTCCCTACACAAACAATCGAAGGAAATAAATATTTTATCACTTTCATTGACGATTATTCTAGATATTGCTACATATATTTGATCCCAGAAAAATCAAAAGCCTTGGAAGTGTTTAAAATTTATAAAACTGAAGTTGAAAACCATTTGGAAAAGAAAATTAAAATCATAAGGTCTAATAGAGGTGGAGAATATTATGGCAGATATACACAAAATGGTAGGCATCCAGGACCATTTGCCTTGTTTTTACAAGACAATGGAATAGTGGCTCAATACACCACCCCAGGCACACCCGAGCAGAATGGGGTTGCAGAGAGAAGGAATAGAACCCTAATGGATATGGTAAGAAGCATGATTTGTAGGGTTCACTTGCCTAAATATTTATGGGGAGACGCAGTAAAACTACAAATTATTTGTTGAATAGAGTTCCTTCAAAAGCAGTAGAAAACACTCCATCTGAATTATGGACTGGAAGAAGACCGAGCTTGAATCATTTACACATCTGGGGATGTAAAGCAGAAGCCAAAATTTACAACCCCAGTAGTGTTAAACTTGATCCCAAGACAATTAGTTGTTACTTCATTGGTTATGCCGAGAGATCAAAAGGGTTTAGATTCTACTGTTCTAGCAATCAAGGTCCGAAAATTGTTGAGACACGGAAAGCAATATTTATGGAGTATAATCTGGACGATGATTCTGGGACAAATGATAATGATTTTGTGTTTGAAGAGGAAATAGACATTGACACTACTATAGAACATGCAAAGACTTCTTATCTCGAGGCACCAACAATGGCAAGTGAGTTTTCAAATCACATGCATAATGACACGGATGCAAGTGAATTTTCAAACCACATGCATAATGACATGGATGCAATTGAATTTCCAATGCACATGCATGATGACACAAATGAAGTTGAAGGGAACATGAATTCTGAGCAAGGAAATAATGTGGGAGCCATACCACCGATTGATAATACCAATGATGTCAATGAGCCTATGGACACCGAAGCATTAAACATGCAAACACAACAAGGGCAAGAGGGTGGCATAGTTGAAAATCAACCAATGGCTCTAAGGAAATCAACTAGGGTAAGGAAATCAACCGCCTTAGAAGATTTTGTGTACATGACTGAAGCAGCAGCCAACGACATTGATTTGTCAGAATTCGATGATCCCAAAACTTTTAAAGAAGCAGTCTCAAATATAAATGCTACCAAATGGATAGAAGCAATGGAAAATGAACTGGGATCAATGAAAAATAACGAAGTCTGGGAGCTTGTAGAGAAAACAGAAAACATGAAGCCAATAGGTTGCAAATGGTTATTCAAGACTAAAAGAGATTCGAAGGGAAACGTAGAGAGGCAAAAAGCGAGACTTGTAGCAAAAGGGTTTACTCAGAGAGAGGGAATTGATTATAAAGAGACCTTCAGTCCTGTTTCAACAAAAGATGAATTTAGAGTTATTATGGCTATCGTTGCACATTTTGATGTAATCTTGCACCAAATGGACGTCAAGACAGCGTTCTTAAATGGTGACTTGGAAGAATGCATCTACATGAAGCAACCAGAGGGATTCATAGAAGAAGGGAATGAAAATTCAGTTTGTAGATTGAAAAAGTCAATCTATGGGTTAAAACAAGCATCGAGACAATGGTATCTCAAGTTTCATAGAGTTGTTAAAGTGAATGGCTTTGTTGAGAATTCTTCTGATAACTGCATATACTTGAGGATCAGTGGGAGTAGCTTCATAATATTGGTTCTTTATATGGATGACATACTACTTGCAACGAACACAACTAGCTTATTGGATGAAACCAAGAAATTGCTGCAAGAAAACTTTGAAATGAAAGACCTTGGAGAAGCTTCATATGTTCTCGGTATTAAAATTAAAAGAGATAGGAAGAATGGAATGCTGGGGTTATCGCAAAAGGGTTACATTGACAAGGTTTTAAAAAGATTCAACATGGCTTCTTGTGGCACTGCTGAAATGCCAATTTCAAAGGGTGACAAATTAAGCAAAGAACAATGTCCCAAGAATGAGTTGGAAAGAAGAAACATGGAAGGCAAACCATATGCCTCTCTTGTTGGAAGCTTAATGTATGCACAAGTGTGCACAAGACCTGATCTTGCTTTCACAATCAGTGTTCTTGGGAGGTTTCAATCAGACGCAGGAGAGACTCACTAGAATGCAGCCAAGAGGGTATTGAGGTATCTTCAAAGAACCAAGGAACATATGCTTATTTACAGGGAAACTGGTGAGCTTGTTTTAGAAGGGTATAGTGATTCAAATTTTGCTGAATGTCCAGATGACCTTAAGTCTACTTCGGGTTATATTTTCACTATGGCAGGTGGTGCAGTTTCGTGGAGAAGTGTGAAGCAGGCAACAGTGGCAGCCTCTACCATGGTGGCTGAATATCTCTCATGTTGTGAAACTTTCAATCAAGCTATTTTGTTGAAAATTTTCATTGGAGGACTTAATGTTGTGGATTCTATTTCGAGACCAATTCAAATTTATTATGATAATAATGCAGCTATTTTCTTCAGCAAGAACAACAAAAGATCATCTGCAACGAGGAATTTAGATATCAAATATTTGATTGCTCGAGAGAAAGTGATGGCAGGTTTGGTGAAGATTGATTACTTAGAGACCAGTTCTATGATTGCAGATCCTTTAAACAAAGCACTTCCAATTGTGGTTTTCAAGAAGCATGTTGCAAAGATGGGTCTGTTAGCTAGTTTTGATGATGTTAATTAGTGGGAGCAAGTAAATCTTCGAACGTGTTTTGTTATCAGTCACTAGTTCACATGACTGGTATTTTTGAATAAGTATTAATAAAGTTTTCTTCATTGATAGGGTTTCCCCACTACTGAAGTCTTAAAGTTGTGAGGTTGTTTCAAAGTTTTCCCTCTAGATGCACAGCTTTAGTTATGACAGTATGTGTATATTTTATTATGCATAAGGGTTTTGACAATGTTATGATTGTCAGTAGGGCAAACAACCAAAGGGTTTCAATATGAAACTTTAAGATGAATTGATCTATCGATTCTTAAGGGGACCAAGTGAAGGATGTGAGAAACTATACATCTACAGACACATTTTACACAAATTTTTGCATCTTGTGGGAGTTCAATGTGTTAGTTAGATTTGTGAAAGTAATTATGGGGATATTGTTCGACGAAATGAACATGTTACCCTTTAGTTCTTCATGAATACTAATTGATGACCTGAACTTGTATTCGTGATTCAAGTTGGTGCTGATCTCGTGGCCATTTAAGAATAGCTTCACATAACGCCAGCTACTATTGAATCAAGTGTTAGCTCTAGTGGGAGAATGTAAGTTCTAATGAGAGATGAACACTTGTATCATCTTTAGTTTGGAGACGTGAGGATATAAGAGATTGGAATTAACTAACGTTGTAAGCTGATAAGGATTTTGTGTAATTGGAGTTTCAGCTAAAACAGTCACGATAGTGTTAAAACACTTATAATGGATGTGAATGATAGGTTTTCTCGGTGATAAGGTTAGAATGATTGGGATTGCATAATGGGAAGAGTCATAATCAATGATCATCGTATACAGTTTAAAACAAGGGGTCCTTGCGCTCACTCAAACACACGCAAACGTAAAGAATACTCAGATCCCATTCATTGAGCGATTGCATCCAGTTGAGGAGAGCTGCAGAAGATTCCTAGTTCCCAAGAGATGTCTTCTTCAGGTAAGTGGTTACTTATGGTACTGTGATTAATCTATTCCGCTGATTTTATTTACAATCATCTTACAAGGGGACCTTCAATGGCATCCCTGGGGTCTTGAAACCGAGCCCAACGCTCTTCCAGAACCGGTTGCCGCCCTTTCCGGGTCTCTTTCCCTTCCCCGATTTCTTCGAGCTGGTTAATAAATTCGATTACAGTAGAACAAAAAATATAAATATAAATATAAATAAAACCCAAATGCAAATGCATAATTAAGCAAAACAAATTTAAAACAAACAAATCTTAATCCCAACAAGAAAATTGAAATTTATTTGATTAACCGGTTACCTGATGAACACTTTGGGCTGCTTCAGAAACGCCTTCTCAGTCTGCAACCAAAAATGTCAAAAATATCAAATAGAACGACTGCTTGAAAGATATAAACGACAACATTTTGGACACAGTAACAACTAGCAGGTATAGAAGAAAAGAACCGACCTGTACTGCCATGATTGATAGCTCGAGAGGAGTCCAGGTGTTAGCAGAGGAGGCGATTCAACGTTTCACAAAACCCTACCCCTCTTACGTTGGCGCTCCGCACGCGTGTTTGTATTAGCATGTATCTTTTAAAGAAGGCGCGAATTGAGTGAGTTCGGGCCGACTCCCACTCTGCCAGCCTTTGTTTCCGTTTCTTTTTTTTCGATGAGAGAATTTCAAGTTTATTTTTATTACGAGCATATTACTACTCTAAGCTACATTTACCAGTTACTTGTTTGAAAAAAATATATTCACTAGATTAATTTACTACTTGTGGGAGATTTTGTCAAATATCGTAGTGCCGTTCATGCATACAATTAATTGTATGTTCACGACAGATGATAAGTGCAACCAAGTAGCCCGGTGTAAAGTTCTTATCCGTTAGCCCATCAGGTTGGACAAAGATCCTCTCTGAATCTCACTATCCAGAGTCCAAGGACCAAACAATCCGAACCATTCAAATTAAATTTGACAGTCCTCAAAAACTCATTCCATCGGCTCGGCTCATAGAAATCAAGTACTTCGATCTCTCTGGCACACAAACCAAGGGTCCATATTTCGTGGTCCTTAGCCTACGAACACTAAGGTCCATAGAGGATCCAAATTCCGTCAGGTTAGTCCAATATGGTGAGGAATGGAAATTAACAAAGCATCTATCTGCCTTCTCTGGATCAAAACTCCATGGAGAACTAGGCATTAATTAGCAAAGACGAAATTCTGTTTCACGAATTTTATGTAACACTATGATATTACATCCGACCAAAAACTATATCTCAATACTATCTCCACAACTCGAAAGAAATTTTTCCAGTCTCGCATGAAGTGAAAAACAAGAAGCAATCTGTGTTGAAAAAACAAAAGCCATACTTAATGATTGTGCTAAAAAAAAACCGATCACTTTTTCACGACAATGAATAACGTTGCTTGAACTGTCCGATCATAACTACTCCGTCTGCATTGAAGAAATGAGATACTAGTTATAAACATCGGAAAATCAAAGAACGCAGATAAGGAGTACAAGAAAGAAAAGAAAACGGATTTAGATTTTCATCTACATCGTTGTCACCTTTTGGCGTTTTGAAGTTGGAGGATCTGGTTCAGAATCACTACGCTGATGGGATGACCCAACATTGGACGTTTCAGCCTGCAAAACAGAGTCATCTTTTTGTTCTTTATCACTTTTTAAACCGATCGGTAACATTTTGTTTCAGCCTAACATCAAGATTTACAACTTAATGTGCAGGTATGCTTTGTTTGGCCATTCACGAGAACGAGGGCACTGAATGTTGGCGTAAAATGCCATGGAAATGATGACTGGTGTAGAAAACGTACCCTGGTGGAAGAATCTTGGGCCATTCTGTGCTCAGAAGAATTTCCTGGCTCTCCCCCTGTGGCTTGAGATATGAATGGCATGATTTGGTGAAGTAAATTTGACAAAAATATTCCTTCATCGGTGGCCCTTGGCTCTGCTTCCGGTGCAGCTACACCACCACTAGATGTCCTTGCCTGATCTGGTACAGAACCTGCAATCACTCCCTCAGCACTGCCATCTTCTACATGAAGTTCACCATTCGGAAAGAGGGTCCTTATAAACTGTAATATACTGCTTGGGACCTGTCTCTCAGAGTCTTGGCTGTTTGGGGTTCCACCAGCTGATAAAATATTGATACTGACACTTCGTGAGATAGATGGCCGTCTGACATTGGGAGCTGATCCTGCAGGAAAAAGCCACTAATGAATACACTCAACCAATGACAGCAACTTAACCACCATGGTTAACTACATTAGAAGAGATGAAAAACTCAAATCCAGTCCTTGGATGAGCTACTGCCTAACTCAATTCTTGTGCGTAAGACCTTGGACGAGCTATGTGTTATTATTTGTTGAACTAATCTTTTCTTTAGATGCTACTTCACAAATTACGTAGTACAGCAAATTAAGACACATGCATTATCTAAATTAAAAGAACAAAATATTTGAGAAACTTCTGGCACCACCACAGAGAACAAATTGTCCTCTCTTGGCACTGCCAACGAGTATATTACCATCTCTTGCAGAATCTGCAGCAGAAGAATCTGCAGCATTTTGCTGTTCTGCTGCAGATTCAGAAGACTGCTGATCAGTATGGAGATTGGCAGGGTGATGATCTCTAGACGCTGGAGTTACTCGTTCACTACTCACATTCCCTGAAGCTACATGCTGAAACCTTCCAAGCAGTGGATAGTATAACCCTCCCGAAATACCAGAAGAATCTGATGGTTGGCGACTGAGGGAAGCAGGGACTGTTGCAACCATGGTCCTCATTGGCACTATCCTTACAGCCGGATCTCCAGCAAAAGCTGAACCACCTGGGACCCTTGAAGTGGCTTGATTAGTAGGATCTTCACCACCAGAACTTGTTGCTGGGTTTCTTTGCCCTGACGGCTGATGAGTCTCCCCATTTTCCTCTCGAGTGGCATTGGGTGTGGTTGCTGACGAACCTTATGGATAAAATGAATAATTCTTAAAGTTAACTTCTACTTAAGCATTAAATAAAAGTAAACCAAACGACGGAAATAACCTGGGAATAAATACTTAAAGGTACCTCTTCGTATTTGTATATCAATACGCCTTGGAAGAAAACCGGTACCAAGTCCACTACCAAGACCAGAACCAGGCTGCACAGCTCCCATGGGGATGGCACCAAAGTTCGTTCCAGATTGGAAAGGAAGAGGCTAGCCAAATATGATTCAATTCAGTCAGTACAAATAGAACTATTTTCAACAAGGTCTTAATTAAGTGTTTAGAAAGTTACAGTACCTGAACCATAATGGGATTAGGGCCAGTAGGGGATATGAAAACAGCAGGTCCAGCATTAACCACCGCGTCAGACTGCATAAGTTGACCCAGATAAAAGTTTATAAGTCAGCAGAGATCTAAATGGACAAAATGACATGACAAGGACAATTCCAGGAAACACTACCGGTGCTTGACCCATTTGCAATGTCATGGTTGTACGACCAAGTTCAAGTAAAAAGGCACCTAGGTTATGAAATAAAGCTCCATTTCTCGATGCACTAGCTTGGGTGCTCAACCGTGCTGCCGGATCAGTCACATTCACTTGATTATCCAGTTGACTTGCAAATTGCTGCCAAGATGTAACATGAAAATTGCAAGGTCCTTTTGTTTAACATGATAAATCAAACAGCCAAAAGCTTGTAGCTAATATAGAATTACAGTAACTAGATTGTTCTACTTTAAACAATAAATTGCTCATTTGTGACAACTAATGGAAAATCAAGCTACCAGCACTACTTGTCAACTTGGAACACCAATATATATACTTGCAATAATATAGCGAAAAATTACAATGACACATGAGAACGCACAAGTAAGGATTCTCCAACTTGTTCAGCGAGTAATTGTCGAGTAGAACGCATGACTTCTGCCAATGATGCAGGAGTGGGGAGCCCCTCTTGCCTTGTCCCTGAACGTGAGGAGGAATTGGAGCTTTCTTCCGTCCTATGAGTAGCAGCTGCTTGATTGCTTCCCGCATCTATGCCTGTTGTTAAATGAGCTGACACTTAAAATATTTCAGAAAACTAGCACCATTTGTGAAACAACTTTATATAATAAAAATTCCTGCACATAGAAAACTCACCAATGGCCTCAAATTCACACCTCATATGACTCAGATATTGGGTTAAAGTGGTCAAAGAATCAGGAATTACCTGCAAAGACCACCGATAAAGCAGAATATTTATACTATTGTTTCAAGGAGATTCATTAAGTTAAGTTCAAACTACGCAAGAAGATTAAAACTTAATCAAAACAAATTGGAAACTTTTAACTTGCCAGAGGTGGATGAGGCCCCAAAGGAAATGATGTTGAATGAATAAAAGTCCCATTTGATCTGTCAGATGGACCCCTTGTGGCAGCTTGTTCAGAATGAAATTGGGAGAAATCAAACATACCCCCCAAACCCGATGTCCTTTCTGGCCTCTGTGACCCATGTTCCTTCAGCATATCAACCATCCCCATAACAGATTAAATATGTAAGCACAAGGTGCACATGAATTTAAAATAGCAAATGATATACATATGCACACACACACGCAATATCCATTAAAGTGAGATTAGCTTCAGAAATTTTCAATTTTAAATTTACCCTGACTTCGATCCCTTCACTGCCACCAGCAATATTTGGCATTCCTATAGAGCCAAGAACAGCAGAGATTATCTGCTCAGACACAGAGATAAGGTGGAAATCATTACCATGAAAATTATTTACACCAAATAGGAATACAAAGTATATAATTAAAGACTCACCCGATTTACTTCAGGTGCAAACCCATCCCCTTGAACAGGCATGCTGAAAGTTTCAATGACAACACCAGGGCCAACATGACGGCTTGTACTTGAAGCCGGATTAGTTCCTACACAGAGAGTTGGCAGTATGAAAACAATGTCAATGACGTTAACAGTTGAATCAAAGATCTAGAAGAGAAATAAGGTTTGCCACTAATGGTAACCAATCTTACAAAACAACCCAGGAACCCAAACTATCAGATAATTTGCCATCAATGTGCCCATAACTTAAAACATGTTAACAGATGTAGAACTGTAGAATACTACATAGTATTAAGATCAACCTGGATGATCTGGTAATCCTTCAGGTGATGGTGGAATAGGTTGTCTCAAAACCAAATGTAAGGTGTGGCCATCTTCAACATCTAAACTGTGTTAAGGAAATATCAAATCCGTAAAATGAAAAGTTGGTGAGTATAATGGAAATGGGCCGATGAAGCACACATAGAATTAAGTAACATAGAGGTGCCACAAGGTTTTCAAAACTAAAAAGTCTTCCACAATTCAAAAGACAAAAAGAATAGGATACGATAGGCAGAGAGAAGCTGATCATCCTTTAGAACTTTTCCTCGGCATATCAGTCGTTGTTGTTCTGATAGCACACCGGTGACAGAAGCAATCTGTTCTTTCAAAGCAGGAACTGGCATCTGCAGTTCAGAAGACACAATTTGGTAAATTCAAACCTGTTTGGAAAACTTCTACAAAAAAGACTTTCTACTAGCATGTCCTCACATGCAATATCCCTTCACCAATAAGCTTCAGTACTAACGTTTAGAGTTTTCACACATAAAGCACTTTTAACTGAAGGAAACTATCTCAACCTGTAAGAACATATTATATGGGTACACTAAAAATGCACAAACATTATGGTGGTCAAGATTGTACACAAGGATATAACTGTTGCCCAAAAGCAGGAAATATAATGAAAAGTCACAAGAGATGCAACCTGTTTATCCACCCTGAGAGTATAGGTTTGTGAATCCAATGTTTTAATTTTAATCTCAATAGTGGCTTCAGACCCTTCAACCTGCTCATCCATGGGAATATGTTCAGTACCATTACTACCCATTCTCCTCAGACCGCAATGAACCTGCAAAAGAGAAAGAGTATAAATTATGAAACAGCTTTCTTTCTCCATTATTAGAGGTTGGGATGGGGAAACTTGAGCATTCAATCAACTACTACTTTATATAATGACATTGATAATCGAAAAACATGAAAAACAAAATGAGAAAAAGGAAAAACCATTAATGTTATAAGGCATGCCCGTCTCTACTTAACCATAACACACAATTGTAGTAAAAACATGGGTAGCAATTCTTGGTTAATTCCCAAACCACCACAAGTATTTCCAACGAAAAACTCGAATGTCCAGTCCAACATATATACAATATGTTTGATATTCCATTACCTAAGCCAACTTCAAAACATGATTTTGTGTAAATACAAACCCTTTCTCCCTATTCTTAGTTAACAACATTGCACTACACAGTCTGCACACATGCAAGGCATAGCATAAACGTTAGCATAAGGGCATTCATTACAGTTAAACGCCCCATCGCATCAAGAAAATTTATGACCAAAATCTACTCATCACCACAAGAAAACATCGTAACGGGAACTATAAGAAAAGCAACAGCACTCATATCACAATTTCCCATTCTCTTTTTTCTTTTCATTGGCAGCATTCATTGGCAGCACGCATAAAACTTTGTTCGACTTTTGCAGGCTGAAACAAGATTTGGTTTTGTTTGAATTTAACAACTTCGAATGAACAACTAAATTCCCATTATTTTTGTCTTTGTGAAATTGGATTCAATCGCATGCAATCTCTCAAAACCTCAGTAAAGTGAACACCTTTTACTCATCCACACGAACACATGATTAAAAAACACATCCTAAACAAAAAACAATCTAAAAACCTCAGAATTCCTGGAATCAAAAACAACCCAAGAACAAAAACCTCAGAATTCCAAAATCTAAAAAATCAACAAGGGCAATACATTCAAACCCAGAAAAACCAACCCAATAATCACCAAACCAAAAACTCAAAAACCCCCAATTGAACACCAAATTAAAATCGAAAAAAACGAAAACCCAATACACAAAACATGATCATAGTTCTTACCTACGATACAGAAACTCCGAAAAGCTTCCAGAAGATGCAGAAGCGTGACAGAAGCCCTAGAGCGGCGGAAAACTATGTACAAAAGCCCTCGGAGACACAGAGGTTTATACGCAGGTGGTGGTCTCTGCCACTGAAATTTTTCTGGGTCGTCGTCCGCTCTGTCACTGTGTGGTAAATGATGGGGGAGTAGGGCAGGTCGAGGCAGGAGGGAAATATTTGTCTACTAAATTTTTTGCCTAAATTGGTGGTGGCAAAATCGAGCGGTAAATATTATTTTTACCTCCGGATTTTCATCGTCGGGATTGGTTCTTTTTTGTCTTACTGTTTGCTTCGAGAAATTTTTTGTTAGTGACGGAAATATAGATGGTACATCACGTATTTTTATGTAAGTGGTGGAAAATTTTAATTTTTAAGTTATTAACCTTTTAACACACATACTCCATAATTTATATAAAAACACGTGGTATACCACCTCGTGTGACGATCACATTGAAAAATCTCTAGTGTGCTTCTTTGCAGCAAACAGTGAAGGGAAGAGAAAATAAAATAGAGCACGTAAGCTAGGACTAATATTTAAAGTTTACTCGACACCATCCATATTTGAAAATATCTAAAAATATTAGAGAAAGATATAGAAATAGGGATGAAGTTCTTATATCAAAGAAACTTTTAAACTTAAGTTAAAATCGACAAATGTCATTAATATTTTTTACACATCTGTTAAATATTAGAAAGCCTCTTAAATTTTGTCCAAACTAATGTATATAATCCCTAAAAGTTCATTTTAAATTTCCATCATTTCTATTGAAAGCAATGGATATTCATTATTTGTCAATATTTTCACAAATTTGTATATCGATATTTGTGAAAATATCTTTAAAAAGTTAATAACTTAAAAATAAAATTTTCCACCATTTACATAAAAACACGTAATATATCATCCGTATTCCTGTCATAATAAAAAATTTCCCTTGTGAAATGGGCTTTTGGGAATAATAAATTGTAATTTGCTGGGCTTTGTCTGTTAGAGGGTTGTTATTTATTGGGCCAGTTGGCAATTGAGGTCTCACGTGACTTGCACGGCTCAATAGCCTTCCTTATATCGTAACGCTCATTCTCATATTTTAATATGTTACGAAATTGGTTTTATCCTTCTGTTGCTCCTTCGTCTTTTAGGATTTCCTTCGTCTTCTACCTCCAGCTTCATACGCCATTGTTACAGGGTCAAGGTTGAACCAGATCAGTGGGATGTCAATGATGAGAACAATGTGGACCGAATCAGTAATTCACCACCCGAACTTCTTGTTCGTATAGTGTCTTTCTTGCCGCTAAAGAAAGCAGTAGCTAGCAGCTACTAGTGTCCTTACGAGGCCATGGCGGTATGTCTGGGCGTCTGCTATGACTCTCAATTTCGAAGCTATTAACTTTGAAGGAGGTGATACTTAACACCGCTTCTTGTACCTCGAAGAAGAAACGAGAGACCGGGACAGTCATGGCTACGTCAATTGGGTGAATCACGTTGTGGAGCAGCACAGAGGACAATGCATGCATTGAACGATTCAGGGCTTGCTTTTTTATAGAAAGCGGATATGCAGCTTCCATTGATAAATGGATTCAATTTGCAATGGAAAAGAGGGTTGAAATACTTGAGTTGGAGTTTCTGGCAGAATCAATTGCTTTCTTAGGTAATAACTATACATGCATTTCCCCAAAAACTACTACTGGGTCTGGAGATGGGTCCGTTTTCTGACGTTCCAAGTCTACCGCGCCTTGCGGAAACAATTTTGGTTTCAAGGCCCTCAAAGCTCTTCGAACGTTTTCAGTATGTTGGTGTGACCGGAGAAGCTGTTGAGTTCTTATTGTCCAACTGTCCAGTTCTTGAACGATTATCGCTGAGTTTTGCCAAAGACTTAGTTAGTCTAAGAGTTGTTGGTCCCTCGATCGCATTGAAATATCTTCTGAGAATATTGTCGTGAACTCCAAAAGATTGAGATTTTTTATGCAAAAATTGTTTCGTTTAGTCATCATGGATGGCTGGCAGATTTTCATTTCAATAATGTGCCGATGCTGGTTATTGAGGTATCCATTTCTAAGTTTGGCGTTCTTGCTGAATTTTTAAGGGGTGTCTTCAGCCGACTCTCATGCCAACTGTTTCATATAGAGATTCTGAAGCTGGATATCAGAGGAGCGGTTAGTATACCCATGTTGTTATATATGATGTGCCAGTTTCTTTTCTTCTTTGTTGTATTGTTTTGTTCCTAACTTTTTCGCTGGGTTTCAGGTTTACCATCAGAATTATAAATTTCCAGTGCTATCAAATCTGAAGCATTTGGAATTATTAGTTGATGCCGAATACTGTTTGTCCCTTGTTCACTTAGCTTCTTTGATGAACGCAGCTCCTAACTTGCAGAAACTTGTTTTGGGGGTATGTATGTGTTTGTTATCAATACATTACAAAGTATAACTTGATATTTGTATGTATGCATTTGCATTCGTATCTTCTCTCCCTTCTTTTACCAATATTTTCGAAGAACCAATAGTATAAATATTGGGGAGCAAAAGTTAAGGTTTTGAGTTTTGTCAAACTGTTTTCCTTGATGCAGTTGGGTTTCGGATCCAACGCAGAGATGGCAAAAATAGAGAAAGCTGCCCTGTGCCCCCCATCAGAACCTCAAGATAGTAGAAATAGCGGGGTATCGTGGTCATAAATGTTGTGTTAAGCATGTCAAGTACTTGATGAAGAACAAACGTTGAACGGGAGAAGATCGTTATTAATCCTGTCTGGTTTTGGTGTTGGCCTACGGGAATCGAGAGCAATGCCCTACCGGAGAATGAGGAAGAGAATGCGAGAGATCATGTTATTCGATATCTCAAGGAAAAAGTGCCTTCTACTGTAGATTTCGTATGCCTGTAACAGTAACTAGTAATTGCAGTGCAGTGCTTGCCAAGACGATATATCTAGAGTTTGTATTAGCGTCAACTATTAGCCTTTGAGCCTTGACTTAGACCCCGTTTGGTATTGTATTTTTTTCATTAAAAACTGATTCACTTTAAAGTTATGTAGTTAAAAATGTTTGGTAAAAGTAAAATATCCTACTTATTTTAAAAGCAATTGGCTCCGGAGAATAGCTTTTAAATGCTTTTAAAAGCTGCTTTAATAAAAAGCAGAGTTGTGTCTTTAATAAATATTTACAATTGTTTTATACCTTCATTATTTTTTTTTAAATGACATTATTTAGCTTTCCACACACATTTTATCCTTTTAAAAAAATTAAATGCTACTATCTACCACTACAAATACTAACTTTACATCATCACTACCATTACAACAACCCTTTTTGCCACTACCACTGCCATAACCACAACCTCCACCATTGTCACCACCATCACTACCTCCACCACCAACATTGTCACCACCATCACTATCACCATTGTTACACCATTGCCGCCATCACCACCACCACCACCATCATTACCACAACCGCCTCCACTCCCACCACAACCAAAACTGCCACTACCACCATCATTGCCGCCACCGCCACTACCACCATAATCGCAACCACCACCACTACCACCTCAACCGCCACTACCGGTGCTACCACCGCCCTACCACCATTGTGACCTCTCCTCGCCAACCAACACATCCCACTATTAGCACCATCACCATTACTACCACTGTTGTCCTCACCTCCAATTCTACTACAATGTCTATACAATTATATAACTTTACCAAACACTTTTACGGTGCTTTTATACTCATATAGCTTTTAAAATTCAATTAACCAAACACTCATCAACTTTATTTTACAGCTGATTATTTATTACTTTTACGGTGCTTTTTATACTCATCTAGCTTTTAAAATTCAATTAACCAAACACTCATCAACTTTATTTTACAGCTGATTATTCTTAATAAAGCACAACTGAAGCAGTTTAAAAAAAAGCACAACTGAAGCAGTTTAAAAAAAAACACAACAATCCCAAACTGGCCCTTAGATGCATGTATTAGTACTATCAACTATGTTACTTGAGCCTTTTGGTCTTATTGGCTTCTTCTTTCCTAGCGTTTGACTGCTTTCTTCTTCCCCTCTCATGTTCTGTTCACTTTCACCCCTTCTCACCTAGTAATTTACCTCATCGTAAGCAGATTCTCGTTCCAAACTTGATCACATTGTTGAACACCTCTCCTGATAAAAGAGGACACCAATATCGTATATGAGACCCACTGACATTAGAGAGGTGGTCTGTAATGCAGTCTTTCTAACACTATTTCATGCATGCTTTGGTATGGTAGTTTTCCAACCGTTAAAGTTTGACGGCACAACTGTAACTGTAGAGAAAGATTTCTATGTTACGACTTACGGATATATTTTCACCGACTCAACTCACCATGATGTATTGTGCCATAAAAGTTGTTCTTCTCAGTTGTGTGGGCCGCAATGGCCTAGCAAATATTGACCCAACAAGAAACATGTGAGCTCACATGTAAAGGCAGAAGGAGTGATCCCTCAATTTTCACACCAAATGCATTCAATATCTAAAAAATGGTGGCTCAGTCCAGAATCATTGGTGGGCCCCGTTGCCTGATTCAACAAAGACATACTTCTCCATACAAACACCAACATTGTAGCCATTAGACTTAAATTTCTAGCTCCTTGCAGATAGTACAATCATTCATTATTGTCCACTATTTTCGGAGAGATTTTTACATTGTTAAGTATTGTTAACTTGTTATCAATTTGTTAATGTTATAATGAAAAAAAATACATCTTGATATAATCAATATATGGATATCATAATCAAGAGAACGTCAACAAAGTGTGTCATTTTGTTTTTCTTTGTAACATTAGTGTTACAACTTACAAATAATATCCCAAGTGAGCACTCCATAAGTGCTTTTCTCATTTGTACTCAATCATCCAAATCTTAGCCTTCAAAACTAAAACAATAACAAAATCCCAATAGAATATCATAGTTCCCTGTACACAAAGCTAGCCCTAAATTCTGCAGCATTTTCTGAAATGCTGTCCAACTTCTCTATCTAATATTTCCTCATTTATTTTGTCCAACACCTTTCCACTACTAGTTTTTGTGTTTTTCTTTGTTTATCTTTATTCACTACTAGAAACTCATCAGTTGTGTATCGGAGGTTTTCTCCTTGCCGGAGAATAGTCCATTTCCGTCATGTCTGCAAGGTCCGGATAGTGCTGGTGAGCTGCAGCAGCCTCCCGCTGCTTAGAAATAACTGGTGATTTTGCTCTGACATTCCCATTTTTTCCACCATGTTGTGTAGTACTTTTAATGTTTTCGCCTTTCGGTTCGGGATCACCTCTCTTTTCCCTTCCATTCTTCTCATTCTGTACATGGATCACATAGAGGAAGTTTTCACATCTAACCCTTAGAAATTATCAGTATATTAATTCTAGTTACTTTCATTAATTAAGAACCAACCTTTGAAGTGGTGGTAGTGGTAGTACTAGAGGGGGATGTGGCAGAGATTAGTTTTCTAGTGCTTCCTGCAACAATACAAATGAAAACCACTTGATTAATTTTGGTAGGTCCTCTTTTTTTAGCAGCAACTTTAATTTACTGCATAATCTTACTAAGAAAATGGCCACATGATTTAGTAAAATTCATGACTAGTACTGCAAGTCTATAGTTAGATTAGTTTTTTCGGGACAAAGATTGTTCTGCAGAATACATGATAATTGTAGAGGTATCATTCTTCTGATAAAACTCAAAACGGAAAACTAAATCGTTGTCAGACGGTCCTTTTAATGGCCGAAAATAATGGATAAAAGAAGAATGAATTGATGATCTAGCTCTAGCTCTCTATAAATTAAGGTAACTACGTAATCCTAATGGTGCTTGGGTCTGTGATGACTAGGTCCGCAATAATCTTCATGGATATTTGGTAACTGGTGGTGTGACAACTTCTTGGATTCTCTAAAAACTGTTTTCTTCAAGGTACCTGATGATGCAATATTACTAGGCTCTCCTGCAAGACCAGCTGCTGCAATATTACTTCTTTTCACCACAGAATTTTCCTCTTTCTGCATTTAACAAAAAAATTATGGAATTACTATTGTAAGAATCATGTTGTACTAAAAGAGTAATTAAGAAACGTATAAATGTATATACGAGGAACTTCATAAGGGATTCTGTTGCACTATAACAAAGGAACAGACAGAGATTAATGAAATAATTCATCGCCTTCCAAATGGTTGTATCACTCATATATTGCATATACATCAATATATCACCCACGTATTATCATAACGTGAAAACCTATCCCCTTTTTGCTACAGTGCAGCGGGATCTTCACTAAGAACAAAGAACAGAAGTACTCACGTGGATATTATTGTTCTGCTGTCTAACTGAGATGAATCCTTTCTCCAAACGAATCCCTTCAAGAAAGAAAACAACAACAAATATAAGTTACTTTCATAACCAATATTCATAACAATAACTAGGCGTATAAGTGAATATTTTTGCATATATATATAATTGTATAAGTACCTTGAGCCTGAGAAAGGAGGAGGGAAAAAAGAAGAAGAAGAGATACTGCTGAAGATGAAGTAGTCATTTGGAGTGTATCTTATGAATCTGCAGAGATGGCAGATCAATTGATATGGAGAGATGAAAAAGGATTGGATGTCAGGAACAAAACTGTTGTGTTTTCTGCAGGTTTCTCTTTTCGTATATATCTGTTGAGGAACTTGAATATGGACAGTATGGGAACTTCTGAATGGTATGGTTGGGGGGATGCCTGCTTAAATACATACATATACACGCACATATTTATAAGATCTTTGGGCACACATTTATCTTCTCCCGACAAGAGATTTTTGTGTCGGGAACATGTCCCGACACAACAAATGTAATAATACAACTGGTTAAAAATTTAAAAACAATTCAACCAATTATATTATGACACTTAGTGTAATGAACCGTGTTCTCAATACACTATTTTTCCCCGTAACTTGAGTAGGATAAAGTGTAGTCTTTGTCCAAATAAATTAAAGACATCTTTTAGAAGGATAGAATAATAATTTGGATTAAGGTTGTGTTAATGAAAATTCCAAGTTCAAAAGGCAGCTGATTATGGGGACAAGAATTGTCTTTTACTCATATAAAGTATGAAAAGCAGATTTTCTTTGCATAGAATTAAATGTCCCATCTTTTCAGGGTATGATGAGGATTTGCTGAATCCTCTTTTCAAATCTTGTTTTAAATATGAATTAATTGACCAAGATGATTTACCGGTTTGCTCTATTTACTCGAGAGATAATTAGGTACAATTGGATTTATATTTTTCTTGACCTAAAACATTAGGTAAAAAGTGATATAGACATGACATGAGAACGTAATAATGCACTTCGTTCATTGCACTAGTTAGGTTTGAGTCCTATATTCTCATATGCATGATGTATCAAATCCCATTTCACAATTCGTACACTTTTGCTTTTCATGTTGTATCTCATTTTTCATGTAACAAAATAAACAAATCTTACCGTAGGATTAGACAACATGACTTGCCAAGTGATACCAACTGCTATGCTTTATACATTATTTGGTCAGTTAATGAATTTGAAGCTTTGTTCTTGGAGAAAGCCAACAGACATCATATGTGGCAAAGCATACGCGTTCCGTTTTGAGTGATTAATCAGATCGTATGGTATGGCTGATTGGAGTGAGGGATGGGACTGTCCGCACTGCATGATGTAATTCATGAAAAACCTTGGTAAATGGAAATTTCATGCCGAGATCCTCGCTGGATCTCATATTTCAGAGCAAAAGGAGTAAGTAATCTGGACAACTCATTAATTCTAAATTTTACGATCTCATTAGTTTATCCTACTGGCCCGCCTAAAAAAAATAAAAATTAAGGGTCTGAATCTCTCTCTTCCTCCCGTAAACGGTCCAAATAGCACTATTTGTTGCCCCTGGAATACCAAGACTGACGTTTCAAGTTGAAAATAATAATTCTTCTTCATCATTTGATAAATCAAATAACTCTATCTCCTTACATTGTTAGTTCGGGGGTTTAGGTTTATGCTACTTTGGTATAGATATATAGTAAATAAATAATTACCACATAGAAGTGTTTTAATACTATATACGTCATGTCGTTTCGCCTCTATATTTTAACAAGATGATATATGTACAACACAAAATGTTTAATTACACTAAGGGACTATTAAAACTTGATATAAAGTAAGAAACATACTGTTTTAATCAACCGGTCTAATTTACGTGTGAATGGAGTTTAAACCTTCATATCTGTGTTGATATGTTTGAGTTTAAAACTTCATATCTGTGTTGATATGTTTGATATATCGAGTGAGAATATGCTAATGACAGGAATTCCAATAAGAATTATCGCAATGGTGAATTAGGCTCTGTCACGACTTGAGCTACCAAAAACGAAGTGGGTAGCAAACTCACGTGTCACCGGCGACAAGGCGGAGTAAATGCCACGGCGACAGGCGAAGTTGAAAGTCACCATTTCACAACGCCCACCGGACGTGGCAGTAATGTCTCTAGCTCATGGCTGCTTTCTCACGACAACTCCACGTGGAAGTCCACATCCAGCGGCCCCCACCAGAATATGACGTGGCAAACAATTTGGCCATGTGAGCACCGCCGCATCACGAGGCATGTCTGTCCTTTAACCGTCAAAGAAACATCCCGGGACCCGGGACGACGTTTGTCGAAGCTGCCAAGCGCGCGGAATGTGACGACTTTCGCAAACATCTCTTTTCAGGGCGGTTTGCCGATCATACACTGTGCTTATTATTATTATTATTTTTTTAACAAAAAATTTAGGAAGAGATTAGTTACTCTCACCAGTAACGCTAGAGCATACCCACAACATCAAGCCTAAATCATAGCCTTCATTCTCTTACCTCCAATGTTCTTAAAATTCTATTTCAAGCACCACATGCCCTAGTTAGTGGTTATTCAACATAGTATCATTGTTTTTTTTTTCTTCCTAAATGTATGTTTTGAGTTTGATTCCCGTTTCTTATTTCTTTGTTGGTTTACTAAGTGAATGGTGGGGATTCACGCCTACACGTAAATTTCTCTTTTTCCTCTCAGCTCTTCATGCATATGTTAAGCTTAATTGCCTAACTATGTTATTTAAACAGGAACAATATCCCTCACAACTATTTCAATGATGTTTTTAATCACTCAATCTAATTTATTTGAGCGACGACCTTTACCTAACAGAATGTGGTTGGATAAAATCATAGGTGATAAAAAGTTATTTTGCCCAAAAAAGTTTATTCGTCTGGGAGGAATTTTTATTTTATTTTATTTTTTAATTTTTTTTAGCGACGAAGCCACTTTGGAGACCTTCTTTTGGAACGATATTCATACGACCATACTATTGTTTAAGCTCAAGACTGAATAAACTACACACCATTCGCTCACCATGGGAATATGCTAAGTTCCGTGTATGTTGTTTGTCATAAAAAAAATGCTTGAATTGTGGGCTGCTGTCAAATGACCTAATCATCTGATCATTAGTGAAACATAATTAACTATTAACAATTCCTCTAAAGTGCAAGTCATTGGCTTGATGATGCAATTAACTAATTATTTTCCTCAGACATTGAGAGTTTCAATTATGCTTTGTACGTACGTGCTGTCTATAGTTATATACTGAATATTATTTCACCCCTAACGAAGAATGAAATAATTATTTGTTTTCTCCCTCAGGAATTATTACTTAATTTGAAATCTTTTATCAAAGCAGAACGACTAACTTTTTGTTCTTGAAATACTGTCACGTAATATTACAATTTCATTCAAATTATAACGTATGTATTTATTTTTTATTAATATATGTTAAAAATGAGACATATTAAACATGTTACTTACCCATATTATAACACGTAAAAAAGTACATCGCATGATAAATGTATAAAGTGCACATAAAATCTTATCAAAAGGAAAGGCAGGAAGATTTATACACTATAAGAAAAGTGCGTCTCCTACACATAAAATGATTGTTAATTAAAGTCATCGATGCAAATAATTAATATAGTTAGTGCATGCAGAAGGGCAGAACCCAAAACTCCGAGCAAAAGCAGTAAAGGACCACAGAAAACATCAATTAGACATCGATCTCATAATCATCCTCTAGAGCCGCATGTACAACGAATAATTTAAGATATTTAGTTAATTAAATTATTATGGGATTAATAATATATTGCTGGAGAAATCCAAGTTACTTAAAAAGTTGGATTGAGAAATACATATTGATCAGCCGACACTCGACAGAGAGAGACATCACATGTTTTTGGGATTGAATTAATGTTTGAATTGGACCACTGTCCAGTGATTTCAACGCCTGCATTTTGTTCTAGATACATGTTTTTAGGGTCGTATGTCTGGATACATTTACAACCAGATAATCCAATTCGAATTTGAATATATGGGATCAAGCTTCCATATTTGAAAGTTCTTAACAACTGTATATAGACTTTGAACATAAAAACATCGAATTATGTATTAAGTTGTCGTTTATTCTGATTGACAATATATATACTTGCAAAAATTAATGAGCTGAGAAAAATGCTAACCAAGATATTTCTTCCACTAGCTTAAAATTTGATAGTTATCTGATCCCCATCATAATCCGCTAGAGAGACTTAACGGAAATCGTTGTCGTTAATTTAGTGGTGGAGGTGGGTAAGGTGATAGATAAAATAGCTAACCCTAGGTACTTCCTCAACTAGCTTATATATAGCTCATCACAATCCGTCAAAGAGACTGATGAAAGCCAATGAAGTTAACTTAGTTATGGTGAGGGTGTGTATGATGATAGATAAGAGTATGCTAGATCCATAATTCGAGTGTAACCAAAAAATTAAAAGTCTGTAAAAATGTCGAGAAATTTGTGTTGAGAGTTGGGCGATTTATTTGAACAATGTGGAGACATGCATATTTAATATTGGACCCAATGGATAGGTTTATGATATGACATGGATGTTTTGCACAGACCGTCGTGATTCATGAAAATTAATTTGGTTGGGATCGACGTGACATCTCATGCATGCATAAATGCCAGGTTAGGTATCCATAATAAATAAATCACGATATACATTAGCATCCATGAATTTTTATTTCGATTTTTGAAAGTTTGTGTGAGACGTGCTAGCTAGGCAGACCTTCTCTACCTCTTAAGATAAACTGATTCATGTGCAAGTGCGATAGAACCTTTCAATCTCTTCGGGCTGAACATTTAACTTGTCAAATTAACGTATACAGTGGGAATTGGAAAATGGGAAAGTGGGAACCCTTCTCCTTCACAATGATAGAAACAAAAATAGGGTCATGCAGGGATTTGAAATGTTTGTGAACTTGTCGTCTCCACCAAATTGTGAAACATGATCAATACCTAAATCATCATGTATTATGGATACAGAAACATGTTGGGTTTTCGTTCCCATTTTTGTTTGTTTGTAGGCCTTCCATACCCATATATATATATGTGTGTGTGTGTGTGTGTGTGTGTGTGTGTGTGTGTGTGTACTAGTGTGTACCTAACATGTGTTTTCCATCCTGTTACATTGGCACATGGGTGCCATCCCTCGTATACAAGCTCCACAATTTATTGTAGAAGCACTAATTAATTAGAGAAATTAAAGATAGATAGCATATTGGTTTAGTTAAGTTAACTAGATCAGTACATTATTTTTAAATAAAAATAATGCACCCAAAAATAGCGTGAATGCTACAATCATTTTTTTTTGTCAAAGAGAGGAATATTATTAAATACGAATAGAAAGGTTTACATCAATAGCCGGAGTATCAAACAACCACTCTGGTTCAAAGCAATCCCACAAGTGAGAACCTCCCATACGTGTGACATAATTCGCCATCAAGTGCCCAGCCCCATTACAGGTCCGAGGAGTAAAGATAAATTCCACATAACTCAATTGTTGTTTGATGTGATCAATGTCCCATAGCACACCTTCAAGACTAGCATCCAACAGTAAAAGGCCATTTAACATCTCCACAAGAACCTTCGAGTCGGTCTCGATTTAAACCATCCCATAACCTCTTTCTGTACAAGCCACCAAAGCCCCCCTCACCCTTTCCACTTCCGCCATCAGACTAGACTCACACAAGACATTCCCCACACCACCGGCCCCTTGAAAAATTTATGCAAAGTCTCTAGCCACCCACCCAAATCCACCCCTTCCCGTGTGATTACACCAAGCTCCATCACAATTAACCTTAATTGTTTGAAATGGAGGCTTCACCCATCTCTCATGTACCGTCCCCCCCTCCCTGCCGCTGCTGACCACCTACAAGTGTGTGCTCCCCCCCCCCCCCCCCCCCCGGGGGTCTCCCTCAAGTTCACTCCATTGACGATGCATAAGCTCCAAAGCTACCCGAGGCTCCACTACCGACTTCTCAAATACCACACTATTTCTACATTTCCAAATACGCCACAAACCACACACCACCCATCGCAAAAGCTTATCCGCCTCCACCTCAACACTATATTTTCGACATAACCATTTCCAACATTCCAAGAAATCCCCACCCTCCACTGAAACCACATCCAACTGTAATGGTGAACCAAACCAAAAAATTCTAGCAAAAGAGCATTTGAAGAAGAGATGTACTTGTGTCTCCTCTCCACATTGTGGACAACAAGTCTCCAACCGAACACCCCGGCGTTGTAGGTTAGTACGAATGCTACAATCATTGTTGATGGCATGAATGCTATGTTACAATGATGCTGAATGATCAAGTAACTCATTTGAACTGAATATTTTCGCCAAAGAAGCTCAAACTGCCTCCTATGCTTCATGAAAGATTGTCAATATCTTAAGATTCCATCTAAGTTCGAATATTCTTTTTCGTAATTTTAATAAACGTAATATATATGAAATATTGCTTGTATATAAAAAAAGGTACAAGAAAATGTTCACTGTTGCAACAAATACTTCTTAACGTTGAAATTAAACTAACCTTGGAGATAGCTGAAAATTATACACAGGTTTCTTCAACCAGTTGGGCAGGCATTGGAGCCACTCCACATCCTTGAGTCTTGACACAGTTGGCATATGACGGTGTAACACCAACATAGTTGATTGATAGACAATACTATAGCTACTCATTGTCTTTTCATGCATGATTGATGATAGAAAAAGAAGACGACGACTAATGTTGAGATAACATCCATTAATTCATTGACATGAATTGATGAAGAAATAAGTGTTGTGTAGGTTCATACGACGCAGCCTCCGCGCATACACGATTGTGATTTGTGAGTGACTCCCTACCTCTGGCCCCAAAAAAAAAAATTCCGTCTTGTTTAATAAGTATGTGTAATGTGTTTATATCTTTCGTTATACAGCCAATCATGTAATTACATAAATAAATACATAATTTCTACTCTTTAGTAGAATTTTCTTTGTCAATCAAAAGAAAGTAAAAATACCATTCTACCCCTACTAACAAAAATAAAGAAAAGTTATGGACAATATAGCAAATCACACAAAAATAATTTCGTTTTTTTTTTCTCTCCAGGTAATCCTCACTTTTCCTCCCACCTCCATCACTCTTTCTACATGAAGCAACTATCCTCACTATTTCTCTAAAAATTACTCATCAATAGGATTGTAAACGGATCAATTAAATCAATTGTGATAGGATCCAATTTAAGAAGAAAAATCATTTGACATGATCTAATAATCTAAAGATCATTGATAATCCTAATAAACATTATTTTAACCATCATGGGGTGACGCAGTGGTTAGGAAAGAATTTAAGGTATGTATCCCACACGACATATTTTGAGTCCATTTCCTGGGGCTCATAAATCTCATGATGGTGGTCAAAAGAGGCTGAAATGTCATTGTAAATCTTCCTGACTTGTAGAAGGATGGATTGCACTGGCAAAGTCACTAGCAGTCGCTATCGGATTTGTTAACGGACGGTTATCCGCATTAATAATGTGATCTTATGTGTTTATAAGAATTTTTATTAATTAACTATCATAAAGTTTTGTTTTTACCAATAATATACGTCAACGCTTATCAAAGAAGTTAAAAAATAACAAATATAATTTGACAATTAATTTCTACGCAAGTATAAAAGTTTTAACGAGATGTTATTGGCACTCTAAAAAGTTTATTGTGCACTTCTGATAATGTTTTTTTTTCTCTTTTTCCAGTTACATGTTCAGCCTTCGTTTCCCCTAGTATTTGGTGGAGAAGCGTCTCCAGACTCACCGTTACAAATCCCGCCCACCATAACCGCTAAGCCACCCCCAAAGTCACAACCTAATTTCCCCCTCTCTCATTTTCATTCACTAATAATTAATCCCTCTGGCTCTCATTTCCTACACTAATCTTTAGTCGTAATCATATAATTAGGTTTTAATTGTTAAACCCCACCCCCATATTTTCATTCTATCTCTATTTTTCCCTAGAACATATTTGTCATCTATCAATTTAGTCCCTTATTCTCTTTTAATCCTAACCCTTAATTTAGAATTTCTATTGTTCTTAAATTGCCATGTGGCAGCTCTCAGATCTCTCTCTTCTTCCCTCTCTTCCTGAAACAATTTTCCAATCTCAGTGCTCTCTCTCTTTCGGTTTCTTCTCTCTCTCTCTCACTCTCTAAACTCCGAGAGATTCTCTCTAGCTTTCACCTCTCTTCCTTCACAAATCAAACCCCAATATCTATATATTTGGAATCCTTGAGACTTATGTTAGAGTTATGTAGAGAATGCCACTTGTCCTTGTATTAGTGGCTGTTGAGTTTTGTATCTAGGGTGTTATGTTTTGTATGAGTATAAATAGCATAATTGCATTGTATTGATTAAGTTAAAACAGTAATAGAAAAATCTGTTGCAAAAGATCGTCTTCTCTCTCTCTCTCTGATATTCGTTATCTTTCTTCATACCTAAGTTTTCTACATTTCTTAGCAATGTTATCATGGTATCAGAGCCGATACGGTTAACACCTTCGGTTGTCGATCCTTCTTGCTTCCGCTCTCGTTTTCTCTTTCTTGGATTGTTGCTGTGATTTGTCGATCGTCGTCGGTGTTCAGGTTGTGGATTTCGATTTAGTCGCAGTCGGTGGGTTCTGATTTCTGTCGCTAGTCTTCGAAGTCGGTGCTCTGCAAAACCCTAGAAATTGGGGATTTTTGGTGTTCTTGAGCTGTTGTTCATTGTCACTAGTTGCTGAGGTGATTTCTTCTCTATGTTACGGTTGAATCCCTGATTATTGTTGAAGATCTCTACTGCAATCCTAATATGTGGAAATTGTTGTTGCGGATTCTTGATTTTTTGTTCATTCTCTCTCTGCTGTGATATTACTACTCCTTGATTCTTGTTCTTGGTTCTTTTCGCCTATCTGTGGTATACTCTCTTGTGATTCACGATTTGTTGATTGTTATTTGTACAAACATGGTTACCACTGCTCAATTGGCTCTTACACAATCTCCGATTTCCTCACTGATTCCCAGTGTTGGTAATATTGTTACGGTTAAACTTGATGATTCCAATTATGTTACTTGGAACTTTCAACTGGAATTGTGATTGGATGGTAATGGAATTCGAGGTTTTCTTGATGGCTCAATTCCTTGTCCTGCACGTTTTGATGACTCGGATTCTGATAATGATATTGTGGAACATGCACAAACTGTTAACTGATGCATATAAAATCTGGAAGATTCATGATAAGGCTTTAATGACACTCATTACTGCTACTTTGTCCACTGCTGCATTGTCTTGTGTGATTATTAATGGCTGTTGAGTTTTGTATCTAGGGTGTTATATTTTGTATGAGTATAAATAGCAGAATTGCATTGTATTGATTAAGTTAAAACAGTAATAGAAAAATCTGTTGCAAAAGATCGTCTTCTCTCTCTCTCTCTGATATTCGTTATCTTTCTTCATACCTAAGTTTTCTACATTTCTTAGCAATGTTATCAACTTAACGAACTCAATGGTACCCTTGCATGCGCCATCAGAGCATCGTGGAGCTTTCTGCCATTGAAGCCGAGATGCTTCAAAGCTCTAAAACTCGAACCCAGGTGAGAAGTGTGTTCCTTCTTCAAATTTCTGGGTTATGTATGTTGGTTTTATGACAAAACTCGAGGGTTTTGACCTCAGTTTTTCTCTGTGCCAACAATCTAGCTCCGACGACGAACTCCGACGAGTTCGAGGTCCATTTCTTCCCAAAACCTGCTGCAGTGCGTCCAGGTGAGTTCTTAGGTATATTTGTGAGGTTTTAGAACCCTTTATTCAAGCCCTAACCCTTGCCATCCTTTGTGCATGCATGTCCGGTTCCGATGACGAACTCCGGCGAGTTCGTGAGTGTGTGTTTGGTATGTTTGGTCCCTGCAAGGTGTGCGTGTGTGTGTGTGCAGGTGTGTGTTGTGAGCTGTTGTGTGTGTGTAGTGTGAGTGTTGAGTGTGTGCGTATGTGTTGTGTATGTACGTAAATTGTGTGTGTATGTTTGTGTAGGAAGTTGGGCCGTGTGCGTGTATGTGCTGTGGGTGTGCGTGTGCTGTGTGAGTGTATGTCGTGTGCATGTATGTGTGTGTGTGGGGTACGGTGCATGTTATGTGTGTGTGTGAAGTGCATGCTTATGCATGTTGTGTGTGTGTGTGTGTGTTTATATATGTATATATATATATATGCAAGTGTGTGTGTGCAGCGCATGCTTATGCATGCTCTGTGTGTGTGTGTGTGTGTTTATATATGTATATGTATATGCAAGTGTGTGTGTAATGCATGCTTTGCATGTGTGTGTGTGTTGGTGAGTATGGGTTTGGGCTCAAGCCCAAACCACCTCTTGATCCTAACCTATCCAAACCCAAGGCCCATTTCCATTTCCTAGAATTATATTGTTTGGGTAGTTTGATTAAGTTGTACATTTTCGTGCTTAGGTGAAGTTGCTAGTGGAGACTTCCTTAATAATTTTCCGCACAATTCTGCTGCTTCGGAGTATCTGTGAGTGGACCACCTTCAAAAATTGCATATTTTATTGATAGAATTGCATAATTTAATAGCATGCCTTGCAGATTGATTGATTTGAGGAATACTTTACAGAAGCATGATGATTTAATTATGATTGATTATATATATTTTGAACTATTTTCATTATATTGTATTTTCTATATAACCCTCATTCTGGTAGACAATTTGATCGATGATGATAGGATACTAAGAATGTGTTTCAAATGACTTTCGAACACCTCTTCGTAGTATAGATGATCGATGAATTTATGCTACGAAGTTGTATTTTAGAGATGAATTATGTTTTGTGCGTACCTAGTGAACACTATGCCGACTGAGGCGAGGATCTGGTGTTGGCATTGAGGCCAGGAGAAATAATCCCTAGCGAAAGGCTGAGGGATACGGAGACAGGCATTGGGTCGGGAGGGAGATATCTCTGGCTACGGGCACAGAGACTGAGGTGCAGGCATTGGGCCGGGAGTATTGTTATTCAGTGCACTCACTAGCGACACAACTTGTGTTATGCTTCCTGATATGATTTGTGATATGATTTTCTGAGATTGATTTGCAGAGAGATATATGAATTGTTTTTATGGCATGCTAGAGGTTTTGAGAAACCTATCACTTATTATTTAGTAGTTTTCATTATCTTAACTGTGGGGGTTAGTATGTTTATAATTGTTTTCGTATTATGTATGTATATAAACTTGGTCCACTCACCCTTATTTTGCGCCCCCATTCAGGTCTTAGGGACGAGGACTACGACGCAATATACGAGGCATTCACCTACCAATAGCTGCGTCCGTTTTCCTTGTGTGATATCTGTAATAGTCCTTCCTTTTGAAATCTCAAATTAGAACATGCTCTGTGCACTCTAGCCACTTTCTTAAGCACTGTTTATTTCCTTTAGACCTTCTGAGAATTATATTTATATTTTCTCCTAATCTTTACTCTTGTATTCAATAAATGGCTTTCGTCACCTCAGGTGTTGGCCAGCACGTGCCTATCCTAATATTCGGGGAATATCGGGGTCGGGGCGTGTCATTAATTGTAGTAGCTTGATTAATGCTTTGAGTTAATCTCTCCTCTCGTTCTAACGATGCATGCAACTTGTTCCCATGCTAATCCTCCTCGAGAACCAACGTAAGTTGATTAGAAGAACAAAATTAAGTTCGAATTATTTCACATCCACTTGATACTCGATTGTACGCGAAATCAACGCGTAATTTATTATATTCGCGGAATATGTCAATGTTTGAATTCAGAAAAATGTGATTGTAGTAAAAAGACGGGGGAAGATCCTGGTTTACTTGCCAATTTTGGATCTGCAGGGAGGGTGAGTATTAATAAACACTTTTTATCTCTTCTTCTGAGTTTTATTTTTTTAATTCCCGATATGATTTCTTGTGACACAAGCAATAGGCCTCAGTTTCAAAGTTGCACAATTTTCTAACAAGTTCTTCCAATTTTTCACACATTGTTTGCGTCTTCTCCAGACATCTTTGTCCTCGCTGCGAGGATCACATCAAGCTTTAAAACCTGTGAGCTTAATTGTTCGAAGGAGCTCACATGATCCGCTTTCAGCAGCCATCACAAGGAGCATAACAAGTTGCATTGCCAACACTCCAGACCTCAACTCATCTCATACAATATTACTTAACCAAATTGGAAGAACTAATACTAATTTTCCAGGTTCAGACGAGTTCAATTCTGGAACTTGCGCCACATTAATTCTTGGATCTGCTCCTCTTCTTCGCCAATTTTATCTTTTTCAACGTCTTTTTGGGATGCCTAACAATTTTTTTCGATCTTTATGGCCTCCCCACATAAGACACGGAGATTATACATTTCAATTAGGTCAGGCTTCTGCGTCTTCTGATGATAACGGGTTCCAAAATGAGACCCAAATTGATCTGTGGAGGCAACTTCTCATGGAGTCGACTCTATACATGCACAGGCCACCTGATAGCTTGCAGAACGCTGGAGCTACTTACCAACGACCTCTGCACTTCTCGATTGAAATGCGTGATCGTTATGGAGCAATGTGGCTCGATGTGGATAGCATGTCATATGAGGTACACTCTCACATCGGAACTTTCTTTGTTTATTAACTATCTTGATCGACAATGGTTTGATGAGTATCGCTATTGTCATAATCTCTCTTGGCATCTGTAGGAACTATTGGCTTTAGAAGATCATATAGGGTATGTCAGTACAGGATTATCTGAGGAAGCAGCTGTCACGTCTCTCAAACGCAGCAATTACTTTGTGTTTAAAGAAGAAAATGTTCAGAAAGACTTCTGCAGCATCGGTCAGGAGGATTTTGTAGAGGAGGATGAGCTAGGAACATTGGACTGTGGACACGGCTTCCACATTTCTTGCATTAAGCAATGGCTAGGGCATAAAAATGTTTGTCCTATGTGCAAATCTCCTGGTTTAAGTTCTAAGCTACCCTCATTTTCGCACATTCAAAGTCAGTAAACTAATTAATTTTTTATGAAGTTGACCAAGTATTTGGCGATTTCTCAATTTCGCCAGGCTAGTTTAATTTACTTTCATTTTTTTGTCTGGTAAATGTACAGATTATTTATAAAAAAACAATGAGGAATCTCATGTACATGCTCAAAAAATTTCTCTTTCGTGCAGATTGGAACTTTATGTACGAAATGTATCTCTATGCACGATAACAAGATGAACAGAAACAGAATTTTTTAAATTACCATTCTAAGAAGTACAGTAAATCAAACCTGTATAAAAAATTGAAGTTAGAAAAAACAGCTGTAGCAAAATCATCGATCATAGTAGCAGCTTCTTTCTGATATTGGTTTACTGCCACTGCCAAAGGATACGGTGTGCAGCTCCTCCTGACAGTGAACTAGACGCGCATCAACACCTAGCCTCGTTCTTAATCAATCCTGTATGACATTGAGGGAACACTAAGTTGAGACATTAGGCTTGTTTTATGATGTTTTCAGTGGATGCTTGTTGATCATGTCATAAAGTTCGTCTCCAATCCCAAAACCTAGCATCCTAGCCATGTCACTAGTCTTCAATCTAGGTTTTGGAATGTCTGCATGACGAACAGCTTGAGTGCCTCGGCGTTGAAGACAACTCCCATCCTCATGTTCATCTGCAAAGATGAGGGATTTCAAAAGTCAGGCCATTGAATAAGCATCACACTCTCCAACTTTTCCACAATGGCATTGTAACAAATTACAAAGAACTATTAATAGCGCTCCAAAATATTCATCATGCACTGCCCAGAGCGCTAATAAAAGCTCCCTAGATTATGCTACCTGGTGTGAATCAACATGGCACCATAACGAGCTAGCTCTCCAGCGCGCCAATCCAAGAGGACTAGCAGCCAGGGATAAGAGCCATCAAGTCTCAAAAACCAGAGCCTTATGCAGGGAATTCGGATAGTTCTCGAGGATCACGCGAATCTTCTCTCGTGTAGTTGATGGTAGTAAAACTCCATTAGGGTTTGCATAAAAGTCAATCATGAAATTTAACTTTGTTCAGCTAATGCTTAACTCGTTAATTAAATTACCTGATGAAGGAGTGGTAATCCTAGTTGCAGTATGAAATGGAGATAAATCAAGACCTCGAATTATATCATTGTCAATAACTATTTCGAAACGGCCTTCACTTGGTGGCATTGGAGGTTCAACTTTGCTAGATGTGTCTGCCAATAACAAACATTTTAGAGCCAGATTTAATCAAGTTTTCATATCCAATATTGTGTCTTCTATATCTTATTAAAGCACCCAAATTTTGAGTGTGATGGTCGCACCGCCCCTTTGTGCTACTAGTTTACATGTTAAATATGAGTGGACAACAAAGATAGTGTGTTTCCAAGGTGTAGTAACAATACTAATGCGTAAGATGAGATATAAATGGATTCTTGACCATTGGATTAATAGTTTTTTTCATTTTTCTCCCTCATTTGCGCTAAATCGTCATATTAATAAATAGATACACGTGTTATAATATGTAGCAGTGCAACAACCACATTGAAAATTTACTCGTTTAAAAGAGTATGTGATTGTTAGCATCAAATAAAAATTACTACAAAGATGAAGGGACAGAAACATTAACCGGAGAAACCAAATTAAGGAAAGGTCATACCTTCTTCTTCATCATATGAAGAGATGTCAAAATTCCTAGATGGGTTGAAGGCAACTGATACTGCCGTCTGTCCCTGCTGCCTGTTTAACTGTGAAATGGCCAAAGAGGCCATGGAATCTGAGATTGGTTTGAGGGGAACCCATGGAATAGGAGAGGCTATTATGGTCGGTCTCGAAGAACAACTGGGAAGCAGAGTTTGGAAGAATGCAGTCATTGCTGCAGACTGCAGTGTGTGAACTGATATGGTCTCAGACAGTTTAGACAGTTTCTTGTGGCCTTGTGTTTTGAGCTCATATCCCCTTGTGGGTTTTTTATTCCATGCATCACAGATCTATTTCAAGTTTGCCCACCATCTCATTTCTTGGGTTGGGCCAATTTAAAGTCCATTATGTAGGGTCGTTGGTGTTTTTGAGCCCCATAATGAGAAGATAATTTTTTATGTGTCTAAAACACGAAATGGTATATTATATGTTATTATATAAGTGAAAGAATTTTTTTATTTTTTTTCAAATGTCCCTCCACTTGGATAACGACATATAGTGTATGTGTCCGCGTTCCGAGGCACACTTAAAAATCTCTCCATAATGAGGAGCTAATAATGTGGACCATTCTTTTAGTATAAACCGACTTTCAAAGTTTAAATTTTGGAGTAGGATTCTCTCTTCTTTTTATTTCCCTCCCCTTCCCTTCCTTCCTATTTGAACGGTCACGGTTAAGCCACGTTAACATCTTATATTTTATAACAAGAGAAAGATAAAATAAGAGAATGTGAGAGGAGGGGATGGAAGGGGATGAAAAAAGGAGGGGAGAGAATCATAGTCCTTAAATTTAACCGTTGCACGAGTTGTGAGATGCATACCTGTGATTTGCCTACTGAGCCCGTACATGTTTCTAAGTTTCCCAATTGCGACATAACGTTCTTGTGTCCAAACTTCAGCCTGCCACCACTATTAAAAGTGCCAACCACATGGAATGATGCACATTGCCAATCCATCCACATGAAAATAAGAATTAAGATATTGCTTTTTACTGTCCAAAAAAAAAAAAAAAAGAGATTGCTTTTTAGTTTGGTTTGGCCAACAGAAACTATAATTCAATTCCGTGTTATGAACATCTTAGTTTTAATATTATCAAATAAATCCTTAGAACTCTATAGCTGGCATGTCACATGTATATTAATTTTGGCATGTCAACGTAAGGTTGACGATTTCAAAGGAAAACGTGTGTCGTGATGATGCAGTGTGTTTCCAACACCTCACACTCCTAAACTTTATATTATTATGCATGCCATTTACACAAAAACCACCCAAAACTATATTATATGCACAAAAATTATTCAAATTATTTCAGAATATTCAACTTTTGCTGCTAAGTAATCATCACGCGGTGATCCAGTGATTTGTGATGAATTGCAGGTCGTATTACATACGACGGGTCTTGTTTTTGACTCATGACACTCGTTAATCATACGATTGTGGTCAATGGTAGGTTAAAATACCTCTGTAAATCTTACTGACAGCCGAAAAAGTGGACTGTCGTGATGAAGCCTCTATGAGTCTTCTGGCTGCTGAAAAAGTGAATTGTCATAATGAAGCCTCTGTGAGTGTTCTCAGCTACCGAAAAAGTGGATTGTTGTGGCAAATCCTCCAACTCGTCTCCTTTTTAAGAATTTTTGTTTTGCTACTAAATTTCTCTTAATGATAATAATCATAAGTTAACACACACACACACACACACACACGATTCAGATCAGATAGTGTACTAGTCTAAACGCAAGTTAAATCAATTAGTCATAATACTGAATAAGACGCTTTAAACTCAAGTTTAGTTTTTATCTTTTTCCGGAAATCAAAGTAAGATATGATATCGGTTTGGAATAAAAAAGACAAAGATTTCATCTTAAAGTTGCTAATGTCCAAATTATCTTATTGATAAGATTTTGGCTGTCACCCAATTCGACCACAAAAAGAAATGGTCCCAATTCATCGAAGAAAAAAAAAATAACTATATATATATATATATGTGTGTATTCATGACCACACAATTCATACATCTTGAATGTTAATTCAAATTATCTCTAAATTTTAAGGTCGGAAGAAACGGAGCACATAATTTGACTGTTTAAAAAATTGAGATAGAAAAATTGGAGCCCATGATGTTTATGAGGTGCACCAGTAAGATGAGTTATTAAGAGTTGTAAAATTTAAAAGGAGTTGTTCAGTTTATTCTGTCATCGGCTTTGAACCGCGAGATCAAAAAAATATTGATTCCTTGAATGTTTGCATAGTTTTTGTTTCATTCTTGTTCTTAATTTTACAAACACATCAAACATTTCTTGTTACCAATACATATCACTCCAATCACGTTATCGAGTTTTCTTCCTCTTTTATTTTTTAATATTTGGTTAATTTAAGGCTCTAATTTTTTTGAACCGTTCAAATATAATTATCATGTGTTTGTGATGGTTCACATTCAAGTTTAATAGCAATTATACCCTCTTCATTTGCTATAAAGAACCATTATAGTCAATAATTTCTAATAATACAATGGACTTTGAATAACTTGACTAACAACTTAGGAGGGTGTATTCAATTAAGAATTTGAGAGAATTTAATGTAATTATTAACTTCCATGAATTTCATGGATTTTAATTGATTCACATAGAATCCGGTGCATTGTAAAAAAATTTGATATGAATTCCGTTATGAAGTTCAATGGATTTTTATAGAGTCTAATAGACTCATTGGGCAATTTTTTTTTTTTTTGGTAAGAGTAAAATCTTTATTGAACTTATTGGAATGCAAGCCACACATTCAATTCTTGCACATATTATACGGTCGGCTAAACTTTTGCCTCTCAAATTATTCACTTTTTCTTTTTCTTTTGAGCTCTAACCATCCAATCCAAGCAAAAAAAAAAAAACACAACATACCGTGAGACTTTATCATCTGGGTCTGCCAAAAATTTAGCATTATGTTGATATTGTTGCTTCATCCATCTCAGCCGACTCGTATATTGACTATAATTTTTGTTGCACCCAAGTTTTTCCTTAATAACAGGAAATATCATCGTTTCTACTAATTGCTTGCTAAACGAACCATTAGCATCACGCCATCCTCGCTTGGCAGCATCAACCATTAGTTCCAACAAAGTTTGGCTTTCTATGGAGGACCATTGGTTATACTGTTTGCCCCTTCCTTAAGGTAAATCTCCCATTTCGAAATTAGACGAAGCTAGCACTGACATTAATTTTTAAGCAACACACATTAATCCCAAAGGGTTATGAATCATCTAACAAACTAGATGAAAAATCATGTAAAACCTGTATTCTGAGACATGATTGATAAAATTGTTGAGTCCTTGTCTTGCAAGTTATAAAGTCGCAGAAATAAAAAGAAAAATTATGTAATCAAAATTTTCATACTCATAATGAATCATTGAGAAAAACACATATCGTATTGTGTGTAATACCGAGAGAAAGGTTTTTGAAGAAGCTGTTCATATTATGTGGTTGGGTTTGAAGGAGAAATCAAGTTGAAATATGGAGGAGGGTGCCTGATTTGTGAGGACCTTTGATATTTATACCTCACGCTCTAGAATACATCAAAATCAATAAATTTATTGAATCCAATAAATTCCCTGACTTTTTAAATACTCACCAATTTGGAAAGTCAATATAAGAATATGGATTGAATACCGCCAGACTGACTCTTTATAAATATAAATTGAATATGTAACATCTCACATCGTTCGGGAGAGTGGATCATGTAAGCCTTATATGTATATTCTCATCTCTACCTAGCATGAGACATTTTGGGAGCTCACTGGCTTCGTCGGAACTCTGAAGTTTAGCGAATTCACGTGAGAGTAATCCCATAATGGGTGACCCACTGGGAAGTTATTTTGTGAATTTCCAAAAACAAAACCGTGAGGGCGTGATCGAGGCCAAAAGCGAAGAATATCGTGCTACGACAGAGTTGAGTTCGAGATGTGGCGGGGGCCCATGCTGAGATGTGACAATTTGGTATCAGAGCCAATCCCTGATCGAACGTGTGCCGATGAGGACGTCGAGCCCCAAATGGGGGTGAATTGTAATATCCCACATCGCCTAGGAGAGTGGATCCTGTAAGCCTTATATGTATATTCCCATCTCTACCTAGCACGAGGCATTTTGGGAGCTCACTGACTTCAGGTTTCATTGGAACTCCAAAGTTAAGTGAGTTCGCATGAGAGCAATATAATGATAGGTAACTCATTGGAAAGTTCTCCCAGAAACAAAATCATGAGGGTATGGTCGGGGCCTAAAGCAGACACTATCGTGCTACGGCGGAGTCGAGCCCAAGATGTGGTGGGGGTCCGGGCGGGATGTGACAGAATACAACCTGCATCGGATTTCATTGGAACTCCAAAATTAAGTGAGTTCACATGAGAGCAATCTTATGATGGGTAACCCACTGGGAAGTTCTCCCAGAAACAAAATCATGAGGGTATGGTCGGGGCCTAAAGCGGACAATATCGTGCTACGACGGAGTCGAGCCCAAGATGTGGTGGGGGCCCGGGCGGGGATGTGACAGAATACAACCTACATCTCACTGATTCAATTAAAATCTGAATTGAATACCAATAAATTTTCAAATTCCTTTAAAATCTCACATAATCCTAATTGAATACAACCCTCTTAGTATTATAGGGAAAATTATTTTTACTATAAAATCAATATCGAAGGACGAGAAATTGAACTCGAAACCTTAGCTCAATAAATAATCTTAACAACTCAGCTACAAACTCCTGCTTGGTACAAAATTTCTTGAGCTTCATTAAGGCAAACACACTGTCACGCTCCACTAATTTGAGCAAATTTTCATTACCTTTGTCCATTTTCTTCTTCTCTAATCAATATATCAGGACTGCTGTTTTATCAAAAACTTTGGCCACCTACTTAAGCAGTAATTACTTAGATATTTTGAGCTACAACAAATAGAAGATTTTCAGTGTGTCAGAAACATTGTCCGGTATATCAAATGTCATAATATTTTTTTCAAGTTTCCAACCAATTATATTATTACACTTGATGTATGAGATCGTGTTTCCACATATTGAATTTTTTTTCCCAATAAATCATACATTTACCAAAACACACACATTATAATTGGTATATTAAGAAAAGGAAAAAAAAGTTCTTAAAGTAAAGCTGATCCTTGTGGATTTATTTATTTTTTTTACAAAATAAAGTTTTTTTTCATTTTTTTTTTCAAAAGAGAGGTGGTTGTGAGTCTTGTCACCTTATAAAACAAGATTTGCTTTTAAATGATAGTGTTTATGTCCAATTTTACATTTGAAAACCTGAGTAATTAATTTTGTTGTTTTACAAGATTTTTTATTGAGCTCATAGCATAGATGGTACATTAAATGTTATTATACAATTGAATTTTTTTTTTTTTTTTTACAAATATCTTTCAAATTATATAATGATATGTGACGTATCGTATTTATTCGCAATTCAAATACACTGTTATTCGCAACATTTTATTCCCCAAAAACAAAGCAAACAAACATAATTCTAAAAAATATTTTATTCTACACAAAATAATTAAAATCTAAATGAGAAACAGAGAAAAATATAAAAGGGGTAATTTCGTCATGATAAAAACACCGACAGAGTATATTTGCGAGTCAGTGCCCGTTGCTGTCCGTGGAAATCGAAAGGACCACAAGAACACAGCTTGAAAGAAAAACAGTAGTAAATTATCAAATCTCTCTCTCTCTCTCTCTCTCGTTAAGCAAACGGATATAAGCAAATGGACGCGGCTTTCCTCTGATAATTTCCGAAACGTTTCCTCTATCCTTCTGGAAATTTTCTTCGTCTGCAATCTAAAAACTCAAAAACCCAATTCAAAATGCCTGGTTTTAGATCGAACCCACCAAAAAGTTTGCTCCTTTTTCTCGGTTTTTGCCTCCTCGTTGCTTTCACTTCAGCAAGCTCTCACATTTCCCACACAGGTACAGAGGGGTTTCTGAAACAGTTTTTTTCTTTTTTTTTTCGTTTCTTTTGTTCTTTGAGGAAATGGGATCTTGAATCTTGAATTTGGGGTTACTTTTATGATTGTTTCAGGTGGTGGGAGAGGGGATGATGATGCTGGTGGGTCGGTAGTATGGGAAACAAGGAGGTCGCTTGCAAGCGGAACTGCCCAGAACTCGTCTCTGCTGTTGGCTGAGGAGAGGACGCGCAGGAGGGACCCACTTGATAGTTTTAAGAAATACAATGGTGGGTGGAATATCAGCAATGAGCATTACTGGGCTGTGAGTTCTCTCAACTCTTTTGATTAAGTTTTATAATTTAGTTGTTTTTTTTTTGTTATTTTTGTGATTTGGGTTTTTCTGAATTTATGAGCTATGGTATAATTCTGTTGTTTTGGGGGTGTTTTGCTGCTGTGTTGGATGATTGAATTATACTAAATGTTCCTTAAGAACTTAATTGGATGAAGACTTGGACTTTCCAAGCAAATGCCATCTATATCTGCTGCGGTATGAATTTTTCCTCAGCTGAAAGTCCTTGGAGGGGCTGAGGCACCCGAGCTCCTCTTCCTTGCACTTAGAATCAAACGATGAACCATACCCCTCTCTGCACCCCAACTATGATTAATGCAATCACAACATTATTTTGTTGATTTTTTACTTACGTTGTGGTTTTGTTTAAAACTAATTTGGTATGTAATTGTCTTTCAGTTGATTTTTATGCTTTGAAAGAAAGACCATGTCTTTATACTTAAAAGATGCAGGCCTTGAACTCTGTCATGATGTTGTTCACAAATAAATTATTTTGTGCGGTATCCTGTCTTTATGCAGGCCTTGAACGCTTCCGAGAATGTTATCCATTGACTAATTATGATATCATATCTTTTCGTTGTTTCTCAAATCCTTTTTTTTCTTTTGGACTTTGTTTGGAGATTGGATGTATATTTAATACGTATCTGAATGGTATGCTAACATTGGTTATTAATTTTTTATGCAGTCTGTTGGTTTCACTGCGGTTCCCTTCTTTGCCGTTGCTGCTGTCTGGTTTGTGATTTTTGGGCTGAGCTTGTCCCTTATCTGTCTCTGTTACTGCTGTTGTCCACGGGAGCCTTATGGTTATTCTAGAACATGCTATGCTCTCTCCCTCATCCTACTTATTTTGTTCACCCTTGCGGCAATGTAAGTCTCTCTCCTTCCCTCTCTCCACAGTTCATGGTAACTATATTTGATACCAATGGACAAGTACTATATTTTTTGTGAACTGATGACATCCTTTAATTTTTATGTTGGTCCCTAGTGTTGGATGCATTGTTCTGTACACTGGTCAGGGAAAGTTCCACAGCAGCACAACAAAGACGTTGGATTATGTTGTGAGTCAAGCTGATAAGACTGTTGAAAGCCTCAGGAATTTGTCAGGTTATCTTGGTGCAGCTAAGCGGGTTGGGGTTGACTCTGTATTTCTGCCTTCCGACGTTCAGAGTAACATTGACAATATTAGGACAAAGCTTGACTCTGCTTCCAGTACACTTGATGATAAAAGTGAAAAGAATTCTAAGAGTATACAAGATGTCTTGGATAGCGTGTAAGTATGTTCTAAAAGTTCTGGAACTTGTGCTCACAATGCTGTGTGTAATATTTGTCTCTCGCTATATATTGCAGGGGACTGGCTCTCATTATTGTTGCTGCTGTTATGCTCTTTTTGGCCTTCCTTGGATTTGGTTAGTCTTTTCACTTTCCTTTGATTAGAGGCACAGATTTTGAAGATTTTACTATTATTCTTATATTTTTCTTCTTTTTACTACTTGCAGTGTTTTCCATTTTCGGGTGGCAAGCCCTTGTATACTTGTAAGTGAAAGCTGTTTCCTTTTTATTGTAACATCTTCAAATTTTGGAAGCATTTGTATCCTAGTCCTCAAACATTTGTTCACATCCACTTACCTCTTTTATGCAGTTTGGTGATTGTTGGGTGGGTTCTTGTTGCGGGTACATTCATATTATGCGGTGTATTTCTCCTTCTCCATAAGTAAGTACTATTTGGTTATGATCACACATCATATTACTTTCTAAGTTGCACCTATGTTCGTTGTAAGGGTTACATCTTGGTTATCTCATAAGAACAAATTCATGATATGAGTGTCATTCGGTCTAGCTTATGACTGATCTGTTGTGTTGTTTTCTAATCTGTCTTCTGTTCCTCTAACTTCTCGTCCTATGTATATAGTGTGGTTGCAGATTCATGTGTTTCCATGGATGAGTGGGTCCAGAACCCCACATCTCACACTGCATTAGATGATATCCTCCCATGTGTGGACAATGCTACTGCCCAAGAGACTGCGATACGTGCCAAGGATGTAACCCACCAACTTGTTACTGTGGTTAATAGTGTCATCAACAACGTCTCAAACGTTAATTATCCACCTATTGCCCGACCTTTATATTTTAATCAGTCTGGCCCACGACTACCTGTTCTTTGCGACCCTTTCAATTCTGACCTCTCTGATCGACAGTGTGCCCCTGGTGAGGTGGAACTGAAAAATGCCACCCAGGTAATGAAGCATCTAAGTTGATCTAAACATTGCCTACATCTTTCTGTTAGTTCGGTAAAAACTACTAAGATTCGCATTTTATGTTTCAAGCAGGTATGGAAGCGTTACGTCTGCGAGGCTTCTGCAACTGGTATCTGTAGGACAGTTGGCCGGTTGAATCCAACCATGTATGGCCAAATGGAAGCTGCAAGAAACGTGAGTTATGGTCTGTATCGTTACGGTCCATTCCTGGTTGATCTGCAAGACTGCACATTTGTTAGGGTTACGTTCACCGACATAAGTAAAAACAATTGTCCTAGTCTGCGAAAACATAGTGAGTGGATCTACATTGGCTTAGTAATGGTATCTGCAGCCGTGATGTTGTCACTGATCTTCTGGGTGATCTATGCAAGGGAGCGAAGGCATCGGGTGTACACTAAAAAGTTTGCATCTGCTAAAACCGCCGAGGAATTCGAAGACAAGGGTGCTTAAAGGTTTCCATGTATAAGAGTTGGGTAAAAATATGTTTTCGTCCATGTACATTCGAGTGATTTTACCTTCGGAGTTCTTTTGTACATTGTGGTTTGGTTTTATTGCTATGCAGTACTCATTTGTGCTTCCTCAGAAACTCCATTAGACAAAGCAGTAATATTTGGAGCTTGGTAGTATTACACTTTAGAAGTTCAGATAAACAATGCCCTTTACAATCTAACCGCCGCGAACCAAATATACTAGCCTCTTTGCATGTGCGTTTTTTTGTCAGCACCACACGTGCTTATATATACTCTCATTGACCATGGTCAAATTAAAACCAAACAAAATCCTAATAATCCGTGCAATTAAACTCTTTGTGGAGTGTGCAGATAATTCAACACGTAACATCGAACAAAAGTCTCTCTCTCTCTCTCTCTCTCTCTCTCTCCATGTTGCGGTTAAACTCAGCAAGTAGTGGGAGTGGTGGTGGGTGGAGTTCAAAAAAGCAGTTGAAATCTTAGGATCGTTGAAGGGATCTTATCCAAGTAGAACTGTAAAAAAAAGCATCTTCAATATTTGCTATCTGGGTTCCTTCAAATTCACTTCAACTGATCAGTTGTATTTTCTCCATCCATTTCTCTGTGGAAAAAAATGTTATGCTTCACATCAAAAACGTTGCTTCTTTTTCTCTCCCTTTCCTTCTTCATTTCTTTCGGTTTCGGAAACTCTGACACTTTGCAAACAACAGGTTCTGTATCGCAGCTGCTTTAGTCTCTTTTCGTTGCCGAAAATGCTTCCTTTTGTGTTATATTTTGATCTTTAATGTGTTTGTTTACGGTTTGTGCTCGTGTTGGCATTGTAGGGGATGGTGGTGATCAGAGAGAGCATGGTGGGGTGGTGGTGACTTGGGGCACAAGAAGGTCTCTAGCAGAAGAAAAAACTCCCCGAAACGCACCTCTGATGATATTGTCTAGGGAGAGGACACGCCGGAAAGACCCTCGTGACGGATTTAAGAGATACACCGGTGGCTGGAACATCAGCAATGAACATTACTGGGCTGTGAGTTTTCTTTGTACTTCTTATTATTTCGGTTTCTATGAAAACTTATGAATGACTATTCATATGTACTTGTTTGGGACATTGTGTTGATCATGTTGCGTAATATATTTTTGCACATTGATTACGAATTTATGATGCAGTCTGTTAACTATACCGCGACGCCCTTCCTTGTCATTGCTGTCGTATGGTTCAAGATTTTCGGGATAAGCTTGTGCCTAACCTGTATCTGCAACTTCTGTCGCCCTAAAGAGCCTTATGGTTATTCTAGAAGAGCTTATGCTCTCTCTCCCATCTTCCTCGTTTTCTTCACCCTTGCCGCAATGTATGTCTCTCTCCTTATTCCTGAGCGCGCACACATCTAACGTGCACGGACAATTTTTGCCTATGATTTGTATGAACTGATGATTTTGTTTACCGTTTGCACCGTCCATTCCAGCATTGGATTCATTGTTTTGTTCTCCGGTCAAGGAAAGTTCCAGGGAAGTTCAACCGATGCACTGAACCATGTTGTTAGTCAGGCAAATACAACTGCTGCAAAGCTCAGGAATGTGTCATATAATCTCAGTGCAGCTAAGCGGATTGGAGTTGATGCTGTGTTTCTGCCAGAAGATGTCCAGAAGAAAATTGACAATATCGTAACAAAAATTGACGCTTCTGCAGCTACACTTTCTGATAGAACAAAAAAGAATTTAAAGACTATAAAAGATAGTTTAAATACCATGTAAATAGATATATATTCTACAAGCTCTAAAAATTAATCGGACAATTGGTTGGATCATATAACATATGTATTTGCTACAATGTTTTGCAGGAGGATCCTTCTCATTAACCTTGTTGCAGCTATGATCTTTCTGGCCTTGCTTGGAATTTGTAAGTCTTTTATTTTCTTTCAATTTAGGAGGAATTAATTTCGAGAACTCGAGAATTAATTGGCATTTAATCACGTTGTACTACTTGTTGCAGTATTTTCGATCCTAGGGAAGCAAGTTGGTGTACACATGTAAGTGATAAAAACCATGAAATCTTTGCTCTTTAGTTGCTTGCTTGACAAGAAAGTACTCAAACATTTCATTTGTGTGCAGCTTGGTGATTGTCGGGTGGATTCTTGTCACGTTAGCGTTCATATTGTGCGGTGCATTTGTTGTCCTCCACAAGTAACTACAGTTTGTCACTGCTTTAGTAGGAAGGATTTCTAGTTTAGAAGTTAATTTTCAGCTTGTCCTCCATGTGACTTCTTTTCCTATGTTGCATAGTGCGATTGGAGATGCATGTGTCGCCATGGATGAATGGGTTCAGAACCCTAAACCTCATACTGCATTTGACGATATACTCCCATGTGTGGACCATGCTACTGCCCAGGAGGCTGCGTTGCGCACCAAGGATGCAACCTTCCAGCTTGTTACCGTGGTTAACCATGTCATAACCAATGCTTCGAATGTCGACAATCAGTTAGACAGACCTGTACCTCTTCTTTGCAACCCTTTCCATTCAAATCTCATCGACCGACATTGTATCTCCGGTGAAGTGCCACTGCAAAATGCCACGCAGGTAATACAAATTATATAAGTATCTAAAATTGAAGCCTACATCTTCTACTCTTAAGTGTTTTTACTGCAAGCGCATCTATAGAAGCATGTCGAATTTTTAATAAAACTTTTTAAGTGCTTGCTTAAAAAAACACTTGCAAGTGCATATGTTAGAAAGTACTTTCATGTGCTTTTCAAATCCAGAGGCACTAGATTAAAGTTCTTTTGATTATTTATAAGAACTTTTAACCATTTAAAAGGACTTCCAAACGAGACTAGCTCTTCAGATAATGTTTGGCAAAAAAGAGTTGAAATGTTCTAGGGTTGTAAAAGAACTTGGAAGTGTTGTTTGCACATACCCTTAGGAAGCACTTCCAGGTGCATTCTGAAAAAGAACTTGCTTCTCCTAAAAGTGCTTTCTTGAAAAATTTGTGCTATCTGCATATACCCTAAGACCGGCATTTTTTTTCTGAGCAGGTATGGAAGAAATATGTGTGTGAGGTTTCAAAGGCTGGTACTTGTACAAAACCGGGCAGCTGGCTGACTCCCACATTGTACGGACAAATGGAAACTACTGCAAATCTGAGCTACGTACTCTACGGTTACGTTAAATTCTTGACGAATCTGCAATCCTGCAGATCTGTTAGGGATGCATTCAGAGACATAAGCAGTGGGAAGTGTCATGGTTTGGAAAAACACAGCAGCTGGATTTACATTGGTTTGGCAATGGTGTCTGCAGCTCTGGTGCTTTCAATGATCTTCTGGGTTATCTACGCGAGGGAACGAAGTCATCGTCTTTATATCGAAAACTGCTTTCTGGAGAGAGCCATATAGGAAATTCCAAGACAAGGAGGGTGCTTATTTTAAAGATTTTCGTATGTAATTAAGCATCTAATTAGTTTTCTAAATCTGTTTAATCTGCAAGTAGATTTGAGTGATTTTATCTTAAGTTCTGTTTTTGTAATTATCTTAAGATTTGATTATTGTATCATGCAGTAGTCATTTTTAGAAGAGAAATGGGATATATAAACTTATAATCTAAAGGTGATGGATCAATAGCTAAAAGAACTTTTTAGGTTCAAATATGCGCTTAGGAAAATGATTTTCGCATATTATCCTCTTGCAATTTTTCCTTTGTTTATGTCCATCGATTTTTTTCTAATTTATTTAATCCAACGAATAAGGCCACATTGACGTAAACTTTTTACGAATGAACATTATTTTGGGAAAGAAGAAAAAAAGTATAGTACTAGTAGTACTAGTTTTTGTGACAATGGCTTCTTCGTCTCTTCACCAAGCAACGGAAACCGGAAATGCAAGCTCCCTACTTACTTTCCAACCCGAAACTCAAAGCTCCGGCAATGGCTTTGAGCTGTTAGCATGCCCTGTTTGCTACGAACCCCTCATCCGAAAAGGCCCTCTTGGTCTCAAAAGCTTCATTGGTGTAAAAAATGTACCATTTTTTTTTTGTTATTTGTTTATATTTTTGTAGGCAAGCAATATTCAGGTCGGCTTTCGAGTGCAAGATATGCCACAAGTCGTATAACAGCAGTAGCAGGAGCAAAGAGAAGGACATTTACTTGGATCTTACTGTTAGCACGGCAGATTAAGGGAGTACATTGCGCCCAATCCCGCCGGGACTGGGTTCTTCAGAAATCGCCTCGTTTCCTTCTTGTAAGAAAGAGGTTGGCGTCCGTATTTTGGCCAAACCGGCTTCCCTTGTCCGGATCAAGAGGTACGCAATTCGCGCTATACATAAGAGTACTCTATGCATACACTATGTTAGTCATATATCATACTACGCTTGTTAATTGTGTCCTCCGTACGTACGCAGTTTAAAACGGCTATGGACTACTTTCACTACGTTACTGATCAAGGTGAAGGTGGTGGTCGTACTGCTGTAGTTGCTCGAATGAAAATTGAGTCACTCGTTACTCTTTTTTAGTTGATCCAGTCCAATTACAACAACCAACAACCATTATCATAAGAATTCAATTTAAAAAACAGAATGTCGGCTGTCAAAATCTAATGCACTTTTTATCCTCTTTTATCCGCACTTGTGACCAACATCGTAAGATAAACTTACAGACGAAATTTGATCCAACCCTATTACTATTACGTAAAACTGGGGCAAATCAAAATTTTTTTTTGGCAATAAAATTCATTTTTATACTGCTAGCATGTGACCCGCACGTGTTTGAGAGTGATGTCGTATTACCTCCGTGTCTCTCTATCCGCCAATTTTTTTTCTGTTACAACTCTACCTATCCGCCATTTTCAAAAAAAAAAAAAAAAAAAAAAAAAAAAACATCAGCATCAGCAGCAGCAGCAGAGAATCAAAATCTCTCCAATGGCGACGACACCCTCCTCCACTCTCCACCAAAAGTTTCTATCCCTAAACTATCCTCCCTTCCATCACAATTCTCAATTCCGCCCTCCCCGTCTCCGCCGCCCCTCCCGCCATCACTGTCACCCCATTCGCGCCACCTCCACCGTCGCTCTCCCGCCGGTACCGCCTCATCCTCTGCCCTCTCCCTTTCCGCTTCCATCCTTTTCCATTTAAATTTCAAATTTCCGATATTGCAGGAGCGGCGGTCGAGGGCCGAGGAAATCCAAAGCTCCGGCGTTGACCTCGAGGTGCTTGCCTGCCCAATATGCTACGAACCACTCATCCGAAGGGGGCCGCCGGGTCTCAATCTGTGAGTAACAGTACGACACAAAGCCTCAGTCTTTTGCTTGAAATTGGCGTCGTAAGTGTTTCAATTTCGTTTTGTGATTTGCAAATTTTGCAGGCGAGCAATTTACAGGTCGGGGTTCAAGTGCAGGAAATGCGACAAGACGTATTCGAGCAAAGACGTTTACTTGGACCTTACTGTTACTGCTGGGTTGAAGGAGTACGTTGAGGTACAACCGACCCGGACCGAGTTGTTCCGGAGCCCTCTCGTTTCCTTCTTGTATGAAAGGGGTTGGCGCCAGAATTTTAACCGCAGCGGATTTCCGGGTCCCGATGAAGAGGTAAATTGGTAAATGTGGTTTCTTGCTAAATTTTTGGTCAGTTGGGTTAATTTTCTTGCTTAATTTTGAGTTTTGGTTTGCTTAGCAAGTTTAGGTTCTTACGTGGTTTGCAGTTTAAGATGGCTCAGGACTACTTTAAATCCGCCGAAGGCGGTGTTTTGGTGGATGTCAGCTGTGGGAGCGGCTTGTTTTCGAGGAAGTTTGCGAAATCCGGGACATATTCTGCAGTTGTTGCACTTGATTTTTCGGAGAACATGCTTCGGCAGAGTTATGAATTTTTCAAGAGAGATCCTACTATTTTAGATACGTAAGTTTGTGTTTGTTCTTCTGAGTGATCAATGTTTATGTGGTCTTTGGTAGTGAAATGAGATGTTTATCATTGCTCACGGTTCACTGGAATAAGTGCAGTAATCTTGCTCTTGTGAGGGCGGATGTTGCTAGGCTTCCGTTCCCTTCGGGTTCAGTTGATGCTGTCCATGCCGGCGCAGCATTGCATTGCTGGCCCTCTCCTTCCAATGCTGTAAGTTGTGTTTCATGTGTTTCCTATGTTTCTCTTCTCCCAAAAGGATTTTGTTGTGTGTGTTAAAACAAATGTGTTGGCTACCTTTTCCTTTTATTGCAATCGGAGATGCTAGTAATATGCAAAGTCAAAGGAGGACTGCATATTGTCTTACACCGTTACACACATGTTGCCTGCTATTTGGTAACCTGTGAGAAAGTCACGGTGAAAGTGCTGTGTTACATCCACTGAAACCGTTTGATTCTGGCTTCATTGTTAATCAGGAATATGAGATGAAATGTGAAATAGCGAGTAAAGTGAGTAAACACCATGGCTCCTTACAAGTGACCAAAAGAAGTAGGCATCTTACGGTGCCATGGTGTGTGAGAAATAGATGGATGATATCTTTTGACCTGTCAAGTTTCTTCTTTTCTTTCTGGAAATCACTCATATCAGACCTGAAGGTGTGTCTTAGTGGCTCTTCAACTTGGGTTTGGACACCAATTTGAATTCTAATGCCAAACCCTTAGAATTGCATGGAGTGTTTTGGATGGGGGACTACATGTGCTAGGAGATTAGCTGAATATTCTTACAGGCTAGCAGCAGTACATACCTTGTCAGCAAGGAAGAGAGAGAGCAGGTAGTGGTTAACAAACCTAACAATCTTATACTGTATGTGGGTCAATTGGAATCAGAAATCTAACCTTTAGGTAAAGGATTCCGGCTTTTGTGGAATTACAAGCTTTCTGTTAATGCAAAAGCCATAGAATGTGTGCCATTGGCACATTGCAGAGTTAGTTCATATGGAAAACACTTCAGTTTTCGACTGAAGAAAGATAGTACACCACAGATTCTGGTCTGCTCAACTTTGGCTCCTATATTAGATACATCTTTTCAGGTGTAATTAATGAAATTAGCTATCGGGTGGTTTGCTTGTAGCACCTGTTTCACTGGTGGACCTCTATTTGTTGCGTCTGAAAGTCATAAACTGTCAAATCTCATAAAATTTTCATTGTTTTACTCCATGGAGACATGTTTGGATGCAACAAGCCTTCTATTAATTTCCAACTCGTATCTCATTTAATTTTCAGATTGCTGAAATAACTCGCATATTACGAAGTGGTGGTGTCTTTGTTGGAACCACTTTTCTGCGGTATACTCCATCTACTCCCTGGATAACCCGGCAACTCAGAGAGGTAATACTTAATCAATGATTACCAAATGTGAGCAATGCTAGATTTGGTTCAGACCTCTCAATTTTCTATCTATATGTGGCAGTCATAGAATGTGTGTTTGAAACAAACAATTGCGTAATATCCACATTTCTTTTCTAGTTCTGTTTAAGTCTGTTGCGAATGAAGTAAAAATTAATCGTTACTGTGATCCAAATAGTTGAATTTACGTCAGAGACGACTCATTAGTAGTAGCGAGCTAGGTCTGTTTAAGGGTGGTTATAAACTTAAAAACAAATATTGATTTTAAGGTGTTGGTGTGGCAGAGTGCTCTTCAGGGCTACAACTATTTAACGGAGGAGGAGATCGAGGACTTGTGTGCATCATGCGGTCTCACCAACTACACGAGCAACGTTCAACAAGCTTTCATCATGTTTTCTGCTCAGAAACCTTAAGAGTTTAAACTAGGTTTGAGCCGTTTGAACATCATTTCTCCGTACATGTATTTATCATATTTATTGTCGAAGTTGTTGTATAGTGTATTTATATACAAGTATACATAAACTTTTGAAAAGAAGAATACAAAAACCTGAAAAGGTGGATAATCTGGGGAAGAAGGTATCATTGTTAATGAGAAGTATTTTATTAACTGTATAAAGAATGATAGCCGTGCTTAACATTAATACATTATCAATAACTCTATTAGTGGTTTCTGAATAGTAATGACAGATTAACAGCCAGTTTAATTTGAGAGCTCGTTTGGAAGTACTTTTAAAATGGCTGAAATCGCTTTTGGTAAAAATATTTTTGGTATCAATCTGTAACAAAAATGCAAGTGAATTTTTGAAAAACACTTAAAGTGCTTCCTACAATAAACACATAACCAGTGTTTTTTTTTAGGAAGCACTTCAAGTGTTTTTGAAATCCAAAAAATTATCCCTAAAAGCAAAAAGGTATGATAGTAACACTTGAATTTTTTACCAAAAAAAAAACGAACACTTGAACCCAATTTACTTGAGCTTTTGTGTTTACGACAAGATTTCAGCAATAAATTTGAATTTTTCTAAAAAATATATGAAAAATGCTATGTGTTTTGTCCAACCAACCTCACAAACTAATAAATTCCTTGTATTTTAATTTCATCTATCTCCACACTGATCTCGTTTCTATGTGAAAGTTGTATTAGGCAGAAGTCCCACTCAGAATTTCTCCTCGAATAGAACTAGTACTGGAGTACATCATGCTGTATTGTAGCCTTGGTCATTGGACGCACATGATCTCGACTCTTGAGGCTTTAATCTTTGGGGGAAAAGGCTCTCCATGTGAGATAAATACCTTGAAAATAAGGGCCTGAATATCTAATAGGGCGTGGTGAAGTGGCTGGACAAATAAATAAAGAAAACCCTTTTCAAACAAAGCAAATGGAACTAACTCAGACCACACACAGGGCAGAGAGGGGCAGGAAGATCCCCTCGTGCGGCTCATCCGCTGACCCTGCAACGCCTATTTGTTCTTCTGAATAGCCTGTTCACTTTGAATCTTTGACCTTTGACCACCATTAGAAGATGTTTTTCCGTGTACTCAGAACATAATCACCATTTGTTACTATTTTTTACTTAAATTATAAATGTGTCTTTTTTAATACTTTAAAAATTGAACATATCAACTTAATCGATCACTTGTATTATAACACGTAAAATAATACAACATATGACAATTAATTTAGAAACATTTATCGTTTGATTTTGGACGATAAAAGGAGGAATAATTGGTTGGTCAGTCTGAGTGACCTGTCCCAAGATACACTTAAGCTTTTGGACAAGTTTAAATTTGTTTAGGGTTTAAAGCCAGACATTTCCCTTTGGATCCCTTGCACGTGACCTTCTTTGCTTTACTATAACACCTTTCTGCTTTTCATGGCATGTGGGGTTGGCCATGGCCATCCTCTTCTGTCCTTTCTTTCTTTGGTTCTGCGACTGTGATTAATTAGCTTTCTTACTTTCTTCTTTTTGTTTTGGATGTAACTGCTAGGGTTTTGCTAGTCGTGTTGTTTCATCAAGCATACACGTGGATGTAATATTCAGTCATCGTAGACATCTAAGTTAAGCTGAGTGGTTGGCTATTTTCATAGGAAATTATTTTTAGAGCTCGTTCAATAATCATTTTTGTATTTGACTTTTAGTTTGATTTTTGTGCTTAATATATGAGGAAAACCTATGAGAAAAAATAGCAATGAAGCAGGGGGATGGAGCTTAAACACCAACGTAGTTTTTGTTTTATGTTAGACTTTGTGTCTTTCCTTTAAAATTTAATCTACTTCTCACATCTCTATCATCCTTCATGTATTCTTAAGTATCTCGTATTTTTCTCATGTATTTACTTTGTATTACTAACATAAAAATAAAATTTAAAAGTAAAAACGAAATAGTTATTAAACAAACTTTCGTATAATTTTTTTGAGATTAATCGTTAGAAAGCTTTCTCATCACATTAAGTAGTGAATGGGAGCAGTAGATAATTAGCACTTCATTTTACCATTCAGGAAGCTCCAGGCCCCCAACATACCTACAAATACATTGCTTAAGAAGGGGGAAAAGGAGAAAAGAAAGGACAAACCGAACTGCCTCAAAAGAATTATTTTTCTTGTTTTCTGGTTTGAGACTAGACTTCAAAATTTATAATTTAGGAAATATCTTGAGAACATGTTTATACCATTATAGTTTTGCTTATGTCCAGCTCCAAGAGAAAAGCTCTCTACAAAAGATTAATTACAGTGTTAAGCATTTACGTATGCATGATTGATTGTCAACTATTAATTCATATGATAACATTATGCTGACATGGAATTTCGAAATGAGAAATGTGAAAGAGATTTTCTCAAAAGTGGAACTGTCTACCACCTTATACTTTTGGTACAATATTTTATAATATTGACATGAAAATAATGTTAAATTTTTTATGTGCCAAAAAATTCAGAAAGAGTCATATTTTTTAAACAGCCTCTTTAGTATTTCTCTTTCAAAATTAAACAGTAGGCATGAAGGGTATAAAGGGAATAATGATACAAGATTAGTACAATCGGCATTGCAAACCCCAAGGTAACTCGTGTTTGGAGCTGAGAGGGACAATGAGCAAGGTCTTCCTCAAAATTAGCACACTGGGGAGCCTCTAATTAATTAGGTCATTAGTTTTCCTAACTAGTGGTTAATGAGTTGTGCTTGTCTGTCAAATGTTTGTCTGCAAAAAATAAAAATAGAAAAATTTTAAAAACATTATTATTGAGGCAAGCTGCAGGCTAGGACTTGTGATTAGTGGAGTTGTTGATTGATTGTTGACATGTTTCATTCCCTAAAAACCGGGTTTTTTCTCGTACATGTCTTGTTTGGGACTCTGTTATTAGCAGATTAGGCATGCTGCCATATAATTGTATTGGTCAGATGCAAAGGATATGTTCTTGGATGATACCGACCTTCTCAGTTAGATATTTTCTTTTTATCTAACTTGTTTGCTTTCTTTTGTATAGTACAATGTTGCACTATGATCTTAATCTTTTACTTTTAAGTTTATCCTTCAAAAATCAATTTTGTAGAAAACCAACCAAATCAAAAATATTTAAATAGTGCCGTAGGACGTAGATGACTACAATTCTCTTGCAATTGTAGGATAAAAAGAGAGCCGAGAAGGTTATTATGAACTTTAATGAAAAGCACATGGTACTGTTCATTTTAACGAAAAACCACATTTTTACACTAAAAAGTCAATTATGTTACTATTCACTTTACCCTTTATTTTGTCTTTATCATTAAAACTTAAAGTTTTCAAACCATTTTCATTAGTTTTCCTTATTAAACAATGCTCTAATTCCTTACGAATTACCTTTCCCTGTTTAATTCCTCAGAGGCTACTGTACTAATACCCTGATTTCAACCCTTTAACCACCTGAGTCACATGAGTCATAGTTGAGGTATCAAAAGCCAATGAGTAGACATCTGCAAGTTTTTTGACATGCTAATATTTTCACGGAGTAAAATTCTCTCCTGCTAATTTTTTTCCCTATCCTCCCTCTTATTTGAACATTACGATTAAATCGTGTCAATATCTTATATTGATTTCTTTATAAAGAGAAAGACAAAATATAAAGTGGGAGATGAGAAAATGGAAGGTAATTAGTACAAAGGAATTTACTAGGGCCTTGGAAGAAGAAAATTAAAAGCACCCTGACCTACACTAGACACGTAGGCACTTACGAGAGAGGGATTATTGTATGTTGGAAATATACTAGTCAACACAAATACAATTAACTTTAAATTAAGAAGTTAAAATGCATAATAATCTAGATATAATGCGTAATTGATTTGAAATATGGACACAATAACATTTAAGGACGAAGCTGTATAGGGTCTAGGGGGCATCCGCCCTCACTAAATTTTGTGTGTGTACTGTTGCATTCCAATTTCCAAGCCCTAATTAAACTACAAATGAAAAAAATGGTCCAGTGGAAAAAAGACAAGGTGTATCCGCTAGTTTACATGCTTATGACATTAGCACTAACTCTTCCAGTTGCTACTACCACCGTTGAAAGAGTATTTTCGGCCATGAAATTTCTGAAGAATCAATTGAGAAATCGAATGGGAGATCAATAGATAAATTATGAAAACATGATTATTTTGGTAGAGAGAGATATTTGATGGTATTGGTAATGATGTTGTCATGCAACGCTTTCAAAACATGAAAACGCGTCGAGGAATATTGTAAGATGTTGTATGAAATTTTTTATGAATTAATATATAAGTGTTTTGTGCAATAAATTCTTGAGTTTTTTAATTGTACCTTGTTGTTTGAGAATGCCTCTATTCTTACAAATTTCTAACTTTGTCCCTGATAACATTCTTATGTTGATGAGTCTCTCTCCACTACAAAGACTGAGACATGGTATCTTAGATATTAGTTACATGGATTGCAAATTAAATGAAACATTCAGATGATCAAACTGAAATACGATTGTAAAAATATTTCAAGCTAATCATACATAATTTCATTCTTTTTGTAGGCCTAATTACTTAGCTTTCAAGTGATGTAAGTTACAAAATGACAAAAAAAAGCATCAGGGAAGAAAAAGGGAAGCCTAATTTCTGCTCTCCTGCTCTCCTCTACTTGTTTTTTATTTTATAAAAAGTGAGCAGAAAAAAGAAGAACTTATTAGCCGACTTGACAGCAACAAAGTGGAACGCAACGAATGGACTGATGGAACTATATAATCAGGGATGGCTGGTAAATATCTGTAATTTTTGGGTTTTGTTTTTACAACAAGTGGCTAGTTTCTACTGATTTCACCAATTCTAAGGGATGAGAATCAATGAAAAAACAGGTAAGAAAATGGCTGAGCAGCTCCTTCAAGAAGGTGGCTTGGTTAGTTTAGCATTTGAGCTCTTCAGCCAAGGAGATGAGCAGCAATTGTTTATAGGGTTTTTAAAGAATGGGAGACACGGAAATCGCGCCCACGTTCCCCTCATATCTTACTTCCTTTCTCGCTCTGTCCATTAGGAAATTATATTTTGGAAAGCACTTTTATTCAAAAATGCTTCTAATAAAAACTCAATTGCTTTCTAAAAAATATTTGGAAGTGTTTTTTATAAAAAGTACATAACCTTAAATCCTACGCACATAACATGTGTTTCTTCTAAGTAATACGTCAAGTACTTTCTTTTTTGTTGAATATTGTCAAGAGCGTTTTTAGTGACCTAAAATCACTTTCAAACATCTCTCTCTCTCATGTTACGTGTCTCACTATTGACAAAATGTTGTGTACCTCCCCAAGGAGTAAATATTACGCCTTTCCTCTCTTGTGAAGCTCAATAAATACACTTATCTTCATCCCTTGGTCTCTCTCTATCTCTCCATCTCTCTTTCCTGTTTACAACACCGCCTTGGTAACAGCTCAAAGGGGCCGGGGGCTCTCTCTTTCAAGTGTCTATGTGATCATGGTTTGTCTCTGTCCACCCTCTCTCTCTCTGTTGCATGGTTCTCATTGTCTTTTGAGTAACTGAGTTTAACTGTTTTGATAGGGAATTCAGAAGCCTGCATGGTTGGATGCCCTTTACACTGAGAAGTTCTTCGCCGGCTGCTCATTCCACGAAACTGCGAAAAAGAACGAAAAAAACGTCTGCTGTTTGGATTGTTGCATCAGTATATGCCCCCATTGTCTTCCCTCCCATCGATTCCACAGGCTCCTTCAAATTCGCCGTTACGTTTACCATGACGTTGTCCGATTGGAAGATCTTCAGAAGCTCATCGACTGCTCCAACGTTCAGGTTGGTGCCAAAAAAATGATCAATCTAGCTTATAATTGATTGACTTCTGCCATTGCAATTCAGTTGGTTTGACACTTGAAGTCTTCGTTTGTTGTTTTAGGCATATACCATCAATAGTGCCAAAGTAGTGTTCATCAAGAAAAGACCTCAAAATCGGCAATTCAAGGGTTCTGGAAACTACTGCACATCGTGTGATAGAAGTCTTCAAGAGCCATATATCCATTGCTCTCTCGGTTGCAAGGTAACGAAAACTACGAATATATTTGGAAATTGGCCAAAATGATCATTTTTTCGATCCATTTACAAAATAATCAGTTTTTCATTATGTTATCGATATCTAATTGCTATGTCATCGATTTTTAGTCTTGATCAGTTAATCATTGAGATTTGATTTTTTGATCATTTTAGCCAATATCCTAGTATATTTTGCTTACTTTTTGGCGTTAATTTGTTCCATGCATGTAGATGAATTACTAAAATGTTGGCATCTATATTTTATGTGACAACAGAACTTATATAGCTAAATTTTACCTGGTTTACGTAAATAACTTATATATCTAGCTGAAAATTTATCTGATTCATGAAAACTGAAACGTTTTAATTAATTAATGAACATGTTGATTCGAATGATTAATCAGGTGGATTACGTGCTTAAATTCAAGAAAGACCTCTCTCCTTACTTGAAAACATGCAACTCCCTTCAACTGAGTCCTGACTTCTTAGTTCCACTTTCCGATATGGGAGACGAGGAGATGACCAGCGATCAGACCAACCCCAATTCCACAATTCTGGACCTCGATGACCCGATGAGCTCGTCATCATCAGAGTCGTGGGGGTCTGAGACCATGGGCATGAGCTTGCACATGACATACATGCATCATGAGGTCGTCAGAAAGAAGAGAAGCGGGCTTAATTACGCGTCAATATGTGGAAGGTCAACTCATAAAGCTTCCGACGAGGACATGGCCACAAACATGATCAGTAGAAGAAAACGCATTCCTCATAGATCTCCATTGTGTTAGCATAATCAACAAAAAATTTAATAAACCTCAATATTACAATTTTCCGTTTAATTGACTGAATTGAACCCTTCAAATGCTTTGATTAATTAAATAATTACATTAGCTCTCTCTCTTTCTTCTCGAATATGAAGTTTAATTTTTGTTAATTAATCACTTGGTCGGGGTGTTTTGTCTCAAGGTGATCACGTGGTTCCCAGTTCCAAGTTATTGTTTTGTACATTTTTAACACTCTTTTCCATGTCATATTTTATACCAGACCAAAAAACTGCCATTTTTTTATACACTAATATCATATAGGTGCTTCCCTTGCCATGAATTAATATAATTTTTTCAAATTCTTCCTTCACTTAATAATAATAAACTTTTTATTTTTTAAAACGTAAATTCATAATTATAGATCTGGGCATTGTCAAGTATAGGGTTTAGCTCAAATTAGACTATTGTTCGAATGAAAAGAATGGTATGAGTATGCGCAAAAGTTTTATATGTAATAAAGTTATCATTACTGACTGTAGTTTAAGAGAGATTTTTCAATGTGCCAAGAATACAGCCACATGCTACATATTATAATACAAAACTTATATACCATATAATGTAATGTGTTCCGAGCACATTAAAAAAAACTAGTACATTTGCCGTGTTTTTGCACAACTCAATATGTAATTCACAATTTTAGGGCCTCAATGAGGACCCAGGATCCCCTCCTGAGCAATTCCCTAGGGATCCTAAGGATCCCGCAATCTTGTCCGTTTATCGTATATCGTGCGGTCAGAAATCATTTAAAATTTAAATTTTAAAATTCAAATATAAATAATACCTAACGAAAACTGACCGCACGATATAAAATAAACGGACAAGATTGCGAAATCTCTAGGAAATTACTCAGAGGATCCTGGTTCCTCAATGAGTACCGCCCAAATGGGCTTCCTTGGACTTTGACTATAATTATAAAACAATATTGTACGTGTGTGAGAGACCACAAAGACAGAGAATTTAGTTTAATTAATTTTGACCAGTCAAACCTTCCGGGACTAGCTGTGATAACCCTAGGTATTACGTATTGTAGCACCTATTGTGCTATATCAATGGTTTGATCAATCTTTCAATTACAAAGATACAAATTCAATACTTAATAACAAAATTAGTAATCCACCAAAGTTAGTTAAAGATTACTAATTAGTTGTACGATATCTCGTGACCTTATGCATTAAAGTTAGTTTTGTGAAATTCGTTATATTTATTGTGAATTTTTTGTTGTTGTTAATAATTTGGTTTATTTGAGTTTGTCATGCAGTTTGGGTCCAATCTTTTTTTAGCAAGCTCCTCCTTCTTGTCGTTGGTTGCTAGTTGCAGATAGATCTGGAGTCTCATGGCCTAGTGATATTCTTATGTAATCTTTCATTTTCTTTAGGGCTTATGAACTGTTGTCAACAAAAAAAAAAAGATTACTAATTTGTATTAGGGTCTAGAGGTACTTCTATTCATTTATAAGTAAGAGATCTCAAATTCGACTTACATAAAGAGTGAAGATGTATAATTTTTTTTTTTTAAATTGATACTTAATTATGATTAGCTAATTACGTTGTATCAAGTTCGACTTATATCTCCACTTTTTATAATATCGTTGTATCAAAAAATGGTTAACATTACTCTTCTTTTATAGTTTTTTTTTACTACAACAATATATTTATGAGGTTTTAATATTATTTTAATATAAATGTTTCAGGAGTAATGCAAATGTATTTTTTGGTGAATTCTTATAGCATTAAACTTCATGCATCTTCTGTAGAAATTCTCACTTAGGCCCCATAGAGATTGAGCCTCATTCATGTGCAGCCCAAAAAGCATGAAGCAGCCACTCAGAAGTCCTAGGGTTTGGAGGTTATTCGAAGGCTATGGGTTTGCATTAATGCTGCAACTAGAACTTCTGTGATAACTTTTTCATTAAAAACAAATACAAATCAATTGACATAGTTAGGCTTTGCGAGCAAAGACCACATAGCCACCTAAACCCTAAACCATAATCTCCTGCAGCAAAGACCACAGTCATCGCCGTCACATCCTCGGATGAAGTCAAACTCCAGACCGAGAAAGTAAACACCATATCCAAATCCCCTTCATGAACCTCTGCAAATATATACAAACAAAGTATCACACAAGTAGAGGTGAGGCTAAGGGTATGTAAAATACCCCACACTTGGCCTCGATGGGGTTCTGGCATATGTATGATGGTTGGGGAAGGGGAAGTGAAGGAAGGTAGTAGATTTGGTATTCTTTTCCTGATCAGAACCTGGCTATCCGAGTAAATGGTAGGATGGGGATGTATTATCACAGCTATGGAGGGAGGATACAAAATTAAAAGATAGAAAGCAGTAAAATTAGGCAAAAGATGCCGGATAAGGGGCATGAAGCCCAGATCTGAGACAAGCCCAGGGGATAGTTAAGACCCATCTCAGGGAAAACTAAGATAAATTCAAAGAGAACTGGAAATAAAACAAAAGAAGAAGACTAGAAAGAAAAGAGGAAGAGATGGATGCAGGGAAGGGGTGGAGCAGAGGAAGTGAGAGAGGAGGAAAAGAAGTAAAAGGCAAATTAGGGGAGAGAAAAAGAGAAGGAGGAGGGAAGAAGGAGGCTGGAAAGAGGAGGTAGCAAGTTGCCCGCCTACCCCGAGCAAGAGTAAGGGGCGGCGACTGAAGGTTAAAGTCGAAGAAGAGGCTCTAGATCTAGGTTTTTAGAAACAGATACTAAGAGAGAGAGAGAGAGAGAGAGAGAGAGAGAGAGAGAGAGAGAGAGAGAGAGAGAGAGAGAGAGAGAGAGAGAGAGAGTTCAACCTCTAAACTGAGCACCCTGAGACTTTTTAATATATCGAAAGCAACACAGTTAGGCTTTGACAATCTTTCTATGTGGCGGACTAACTAATTCCTCTACTAATCAATTGACATATGTCTCGATCTAGACCATTGACATTCATTCCTTAACAGCTACCTCTCTACCATTGGCTTAATTTCTTATTTCCGCTAGACATTTAAAAGGTGACTTCAAGCCAACAAGATTCTTTATGGGAACGTCTACCGCATGCAGTTTTACATTTGTTTTAGAAAGATGTTGTTTCCACAACTCGAACCCTTGATCTTTCAGTCACAAATGAGCAACATTTTCATTATGCTAAGGATCACCTCATTTCTCATAGACAATTCGTGGAAACGTCTATCGCACGCAACTTTATATTTGTTTTAGAAAGAGGATACTGTTTCCACAACTTAAACCCATGAGGAACCTAGCCAAAACAAAACCATATATATCTGCATTTGTCCAGATATATAATTGGACAGCGATTGAGTATGCACTAGCTACTACTTAATTTGATTAGTATGTATACAATATATGCAAGTGCAACTACATCTCAAAATTTAAAATAGTTGCATATATGAAATCTCATGCACATATACCTAGCTTTATAAGGAAACAGTGCACATTAAAAAGTGTAGGAGGCTAGGAGCGATAACCAATTAACTACTATATTGCAGATGAAGAATAATCATGTGTCTACATATTTGTATAAGATTATTAACCGCGTTCCTTTTTTCTTTTGGAAAGATTTTTCAATGTGATCGGTATACGAGATGATACACCACATGTCATTATATAAATGGTAGGATATGTGTGCTAAAAAGTTAATAACTTAAAAATTAAAATTTTCCACCACTTCTGTTGAAACACGTGGTGTACCACTTGTGTACCCGTCACAATTAAAATTTTCTCATTCTTTAGCATTCAATCGAAAAGAATAAAATCTTTGGTGTTGTCAGGTACTGATCAAGCTGGTTCGTTTGCTTCTCAAATTCAAGGAAATATATATAGTTGAATTACTTAGGACTTGTTTGAAGTGATTTCAAAATCATTGAAAGCGTTTTTTATAAAAATATTTTTAAAACAAATCTTTACTAAAATTGCAAGTGATTCTGTAAAAACACTTGAATCTAGTGCTTTTGGAATTCAATAACATTTTCTCTAAAAATATATTCGACATTTTAAAAGCAATTCTAAATGAGGCTTAAGCATTTTTTGTTTTTTATTTTGTTTGGGTTAAATTTGTATTTTATATGCAAGTTATAAAACATGTTATTCTCATAAGACCCTGATTAGGAACAGTAATGAAGATACTGTGATGCCCTTGTCTGACAACTAGCATCATTTCCTACTTGTTCAAACTTGTAGTTTTTAATTACATCGCTAATCACTCATCATCCCATCTGTTTAGTGCAGGTGCATACTTCCTAATAATGGTATTCTTACTATCTAACATGCTATAAAATTTAATAAAATTGTATTCTTGCTATTCTTAATAGGATTTTAAGAAATTAATCAAACTCTACTGTTTAGGTTTTCTAGCCTCCTACATCGCCTCGTCCTCCTTCCTATCTTATGATCTAACCATCGTTATCTTGCTTCTCTGGCCACCAACATCAATTATAAATAGGGAACTTTAACGAAAAGCACCCGGTACTGTTCACTTTAACGAAAAACTACATTTTTACACTAAAAAGTCAATCCTGGTACTATTCACTTTACCCTTTATTTTGTCCTTATCATTAAAACTCAAAGTTTTCAAGCTCTTTTCATTAGTTTTCCTTTATAAATATGGAAAAGATTGGACATAATCTTTGGCTCTTCTCTTTTACTTTGGGGCTTTTCCAAAGAAGGAAGATTGGACACAAGCATATCAACCATTATTTTACCTCCGTTCGTCTCAGATTGGTTGCTATATATATTGACAACCTCTTTTCCAATTTTTTTTTTTTTTTTTTTTTTTTGGCTTGCAACGGCAGAATCCGTTTTGAGAGTCCGATATATTGTGAAACTTTTGCTTGGACCTTCATCTGACTTATATGCTTTGATCTTCAAAAACAGATCAGGTGTCAGGTGGAGGGATGGGGGCTAGAGACGGGGAAGGTGAAAGGAGTAATATTGTTGCGTTTAAGCAGAAAAAAAAAATAAAAATAAGAGAGTGAAATTACACCTAGACTTGACAACTAGGCTACCAAATAAATGTGGTATATTCTTTTCTTAGAATAAAATGTGGTATATTTAGATGGTAATTAAGCGTAGCACCACTCCCAATTTAATACCTAATATATAAATTCTTACATTGTTAGTGTAATTCTACTTTCAACCTAAATAAAAATGTTTTATCAATTAAATCGTTTTACTGAAACCTAATTTATAAATTCGCCTAGCTTTAGGTTGTAATTCCCTTTAATTTTCAATAAATTCGCGACCGTTTCATAATGTTATACTTTTTTCTTTTAAGAAACAATACTTTCAGCTGAAAAATCATAGTACATTAATCTCTCGCGCAGTCTATATATGGTGTATTTCTCATCCCATAAAATTTGTGTGGGTGCAGTTAGTTATGTGTGTAAACCGCGTCATATAAATAGCTCCCTCTGCATAAAATGCACGCGGATCCTCATCTCTCCCCGCCCCCGAGCTCTACCTCAAAAACCACAGGAGGTCGAGGAAATCATCATCCAACGTCGTTCGGGGGCTCACATTAACAACAACAACAACAACCAAATCATACAAAAACCCAAAAACCGGAAACATAATGTCATGCCTCAGATCAAACACATGGACAATATCCGTCCTTTTTCTTTCCATTTTCCTCTTCGTTCCTTTAATTTCCGGTACTCCTGACCTTTTTGACATCATACGAGCAACAGGTATACTCATGCATGACATTTGACATTCATTCCCACATTCTTTTTCGTCGAAAATGGTTGTGATTTCTTGCAAAAAATGGTAGTGATTTCGTATTCTTTAATGTTGAATATGCTTTTGAGTTTAATTTGGTTTGGTTTGCAGCCGTAGAGGTAGGCCGCGAGAAAGGGCACGTAGGGTTTCATGGGGTGGTGGGATGGGACACAGCAGCAGGGAGGTTTCTTGAAGAAAAAGGTGGAGAAAACAGGACTGTCATGTTATTGGCTGAGCAGAGGACGCGGCGGAGAGATCCTCTCGACAAGTTTAAAAAATACAGTGGTGGCTGGGATCTAAAAAATAAGCATTATTGGGCTGTGAGTTCTTGCTTTTGAAAAATTCCTCCCCCCTCCCATTTCCCTTTTCTCTTTTTGTTATTTGGGTTAATTTCTATCAATTTATGAATAAAAATCATGTTATAAGTGTTGTTTTGCTATTTTATTGAATTTCTGGAATTGTTTCGCTCTCTTGCTTATCTCATGTTGTGGTTGTTTCAAAATTATTTGTGGTATCTTAATTGTCTTTCAATAGATTTTGGTATTTATAACTTGTTGAGGTTGCTTTTGAAAATGTTAAAAGTGTTTGATGCCAATCAAAAACCGTTTCTGATTATGTTTTAACAAAATAATTTAAAATGCTAAAAAATTGCTTTCATGCTTTTTTAGGAATCACTTCAGTTTTTAATAAAATGTGCAACGTGTTTCTAATAAAAAGAACTTCTATTAGAAACGCTTATGAGCAAACATACTTCTTAAATAAGCAACCCCAAACTAACCCTAAATGTGGGTTGGGATAAGTATGCAATTTTTTTATATTTGGATAATGATACTATATATATATATATATATATATAGACAGCTCTGTCAAGAATGTTCAGAATTGATAACTTCTGTCAATTTTTGCATGATATAATGTGGTTTCCTATTCTTCTGCTGCTCAATGAATACTTTTTGACATTGGCTATTGTTTGTTTTATGACGCAGTCTGTTGGTTTCACAGCGGCACCCTTCTTTGTCACTGCCGTTGTGTGGTTCGTGGTGTTCGGGATAAGCCTGTTGCTCATCTGCTTCTGCTACTGCTGCTGTCGGAAAGAGCAGTACGGCTATTCTAGAGTAGCATATGCTCTCTCGCTCACCATCCTCATTTTCTTCACAATCTTGGCAATTATTGGATGTGTTTTGCTCTACACTGGCCAGGACAGGTTCCACAGCAGCACGTGCAACACGCTTGGATACGTCGTGGCACAGGCAGATAGGACTGCAGAAAACCTCAGGAATGTGTCAGAATATCTCAGTGCATCTAAGACAATTGGTATCAATGCCATTGTTCTTCCGGCAGACATTCAGCAGAGTATTGATGGTGTTATGGGATCCATAAAAAATGCTGCGACTGTGCTCTCTGATACAACTGAAAAGAGTTCGAAACGTATACAAGATGGCTTGGATATCATGTACCTATACAACTATACTGCAACTTATTCCAAGCTTTGCTCACAATGCTTAATAATTTGGATAACTTTAATTTTTCTGTTTCTATGTTTTGCAGGAGACTGGCTCTCATTGTTCTTGCTGCTGTTATGCTTTGTTTGGTCTTTGTTGGATTTTGTAAGTCCTTTTTTTTTCTTTCGTTTTGAGGTAGAAATTTCAAAATTTTGACTTTTAAAATTATCCCTTATTAATCTCTCTGCTCCTCTTTTGGACTAAAATTGTTGCAGTGGTTTCCATTTTTGGGATGGAATGTCTTGTATACTTGTAAGTGACGTATATACCTAGAACTGTTTCATGTTCATTTTTAAGATCTCCAAATTTTGGAAGAATTTATGTCTTTGTCCTCTAACAAACACTTGCGCCTTTGATGCAGTTTGGTGATTCTTGGGTGGATTCTTGTCACGGGAACATTCATTTTGTGTGGTGTATTTCTCCTCGTCCATAAGTAAGTGTTGTTTAATCGTCACAAGAAAACATTATCAATAGTCACTGGCATTAGTGGCACCGAATAAGGTGGCTTAAAGCAGTACCAGTGCCTATAATCAACAGACGATTATCAGGCTACAAGATGACTTAATCTTGCTAAAATAAATTTTGTTCTTCGGGTTTTTTGACTTGATTTCCTATGTGCATATTTGTTAGTGTGTTTGCAGATGCATGTGTTTCAATGGATGAGTGGGTGCAGAAGCAACCCACAGCTCATACCGCCTTAGATGATGTACTTCCATGTGTGAACAAAGACACAGCCAAAATGGCCTTAGCGAGGACTAGGGATGCAACCTACTATGCTGTTGTTGTGCTCAACCGTGTCGTCACCGATGTTGCAAATTCTAATTCCCAGGCTAATGGTCCCCTTTACTTCAACCAGACCGGCCCACCATTGCCGCTTCTTTGCAACCCCTTTGATGAAAATCGCGACGAGCGAAAGTGTGTCGATGGTGAAATTCAAATGCAAGATGTTCGAGAGGTACAAATAAAAAATAAATGGAAGAAACCTAATAGCATTCATATCTAAGCTAAAGCGTAAATAGATTTTCCTTGTGTCTCAAGTTATTCATAAATTTCGAATGCAAGACCTGCTAGCTGCAAAGAGAGTTCTAATACCATGATATACAATCGCTAGACACAATAAGTATAAGCTTTAATAGCTTTTCCGAGTGTATAAATCTGACCTACCTTATATTTTTGCCTCAAACAGGTGTGGAAGAAGTATGTGTGTCAATCTTCGCCAGCGAATGTTTGTGTAACTCCTGGCCGGTTAACTCCAAACTATTACAACCAATTGTCTGCCTTCGTCAATGTGATCTACGCTCTCTATCGTTACAGTCCCTTCTTCGTTGAGCTTATAGACTGCACATTTGTTAGGGATGCATTCTCAGACATAAGTAGAGATCATTGCCCCGGTTTGCGGATACATAGTGCCTGGATGTACATTGGCTTGTTTTTGGTATCTGCAGCTGTAATGTTTTCCTTGATCTTCTGGGTAATCTATGCCCGGGAACGAAGACACCGTGTCTATACCAAAAAGGTTTTGTCTTCTAGGGTTTGGCTAGAACAACCTGCAGAGTTGGCACTGTCTCAGACTCATTCCAGATCCTCCTCCAGGAGAACTCCCATGCATTCCGGACTCCAGGACAGGACCGCGTAACATTTGCATATACAAGCAAGCTTCTGATAACACTACAGAATCAATGGTTGTATTGAGTGCCATGTGGGATTAGATAGAGAGTTAGTTATGATAAGGTTGTTGAGAAGTTTGCTTAGTCACTAAGAAATTGGATAAGAAGATATATATCTCTGATGTAATCAACACATTGTACGATTCCATTCATTGAATATACAGATCTCCTTCTTGTTCTTCAAGCGCGCTCTCTCTCTCTCTCTCTCTCTCTCTCTCTCTCTCTCAAGCTACAAACTGCAACAATCTCTGTTGCAACAATTTCTGCTTCTGCATTTCTGTTTCCTTTTCTACTTCTTTGGATGTACTTTTGAGTGATTTATCATAGGGTGCTTTAGATTTTGGCCCTTACAACTCATTATTTCTAGATAAAAACTCATCTATCTTTAAAGATTCAATTTAAGCCCAAATTTAAAATTTGCAAAAGTATGGGAATGTTATTGACCTATTAAAACCATTTATTTACACTCATGCCACTCATACTTTATGGTCCCTTTTTCAAATTCCTAAATTTATGCCAAATTAAAAGTAATAGAAAAAGTGAAATAAAATGTAAAAAGTGTTTGCATTAACAACCATATCCATGTCAAACTAGAAAAGTAGTTTTTTTTTTTCGTGATATATTTTGTAGCAATTTTACCCATATTAATTGGTAGGTAAATTAGTTTGTTCCAATTATTTAAAAAAAAATATTACACCTATATTATATATTTTGAATCAAATAACATTCCTCTAACTTGTAGGTAAATTATTTTCTATGTATTGTTATATATGTTAGACACGTTTTGTTGTTGTATAAATATGAGTGAAACATAATATTGTTGATTTTATACATCAAATTGCATTTCTTTTGTTATGGGTAAATTATTTTCCATGTACAAGTACTTATGTTAGGCACGTTTTGTTGTTGCTACATACAATATTTTGTATCATTGTAAAGAAAGATATTACATTACACCCATGATATAATTGTTGTAGGTAAATGATTGAAAATTAATTTGTAGTTAGGTAATGAACATTTTGTGTAACATCCCACATCGCCCAGGGGAGCGATCCTTAAATGTATATTCTCATCCCTATCTAGCACGAGGCCTTTTGGGAGCTCACTGGCTTCGGGTTCCATAGGAACTCCGAAGTTAAGCGAGAAGGGGGCTAGAGCACTCCCATGATGGGTGACCCACTGAGAAGTTGCTCGTGAGTTCCCAGAAACAAAACCGTGAGGGCGTGGTCGGGCCCAAAGCGGACAATATCGTGCTACGGTGGTGGAGCGGGCCCCTGGAATTGATCCGCCCCGGGCCGGGATGTGACAAATTGTAACATCCCACATCGCCCAGGGGAGCGATCCGTAAATGTATATTCTCATCCCTACCTAGCACGAGGCTTTTTGGGAGTTCACTGGCTTCGGGTTCCGTAGGAACTCCGAAGTTAAGCGAGAAGGGGGCTAGAGCACTCCCATGATGGGTGACCCACTGGGAAGTTGCTCGTGAGTTCTCATAAACAAAACCGTGAGGGCTTGGTCGGGGCCCAAAGCGGACAATATCGTGCTACGGTGATGGAGCGGGCCCGAGAAGTGATCCTGTCACAGCCCGTCCCAGAATTATAAATTCCGAGGACGTGAAAGTACGAAAATAACCTTAAACGTGACAAGGTGCGTAAGTGTGAAGTTGGTTTTAATCTAAGTTCATAACTTTTGGTTAATTAAAATATCTTGTGGGATAAGAACTTAGAATTAGGTTTACATTTATTGTATTAATTTTAGTTAAGGACTGAGAAGGGGCCACGTGGGATCCCCATTCCTTATTTCCCTCCCTAAAACCCGTAACTCCTTCTCTCTCTTTTTCTTCTTTCATCTCAGAAAACTCTCTCACTCTCTCTCTTACTCTCGAACATACGGACTCACACACAACCTCAATCAAACCTCCACGAACGTCCAAGTTAAGACTACCATCGTGATCCTGAGGACTTCACGAACACGGGGATACCAAATTCAGGTGAGTTTCATTTCGAAAAACCCTAGTTTTTAAAGCACCGTGAAATGGCACTATTCATGATCTTCTAAATGACTACGTTTTAGGCTAAAAAAAGCTCACAGTGAGCTTATTGAGGTCCCAAGGAAGCTCGGAGTGCTTCGTTGGAAGTTTTTGGACGTAAGAACACGGAGATCGATAAGTTCAAAGTTTGGCCGGAGCTTTCGAGGCATTTTCCGGAGAATACCCGGTGAGTTAGGAGTCGAGGTAGGTATCAATCTCTTCATCTCGTCAATTACTACAACTTGCCTTTTTGTTTCACTCAATTTAGTTGAGTATTGAAGAAGTTATACTCATTTGAAAAATACCCAGTTTCCGGCGACCTCCGAGGCTTTCGAGGAAGTTTCCGGCCAAACCACGGCGAAATAGGTGTTGTGCAAGGTACCATTCTCTTTGTCTCTTCAAGGGCTACAACTTTCGTTTTTGAATCACTTGATTTCGTTGAGAAATGACAAAGTTATGGCAATTTGAAAAACGGCCGCCGGAAAAACCAGTCCGGCGACCCAAGGAAGAAGAAGGTGCGCGTGGGGGCGCGTGGACCCGTGCCTTCCTTGGCGCGTGGGGGCGCGTGCTACAGTAAAAATTATTTTAAAAATATGTCGACGTCCGTGACGTCGAGTAGATCACTGTGGTATATTCATATACCCAAATTGAGCACCGTATGAGAAAGTTATTAAGGATTGTTGGTTAGGTGTTCAAATAACGTTTTATAGTTTTTGCATTTAGGTGAAAATATGAATTGACGATCCGACCGTTGGATCATCACCAAAATTTGATACGTTGCAATACGTAATGTTTGAGGATTATTGGAACTTACGGATTGGGAATCCGAGTTACGGATCTTCCGGAATTGGAGTTGTAAGTTCATAAAATAAAATGTTAACCGTCACTTAGTTTTGTTAATTGACGGAGATCCGACCGTTGGATGGTGATGAAATTTTAGGATGTTATCCTAGAGATATATTGTGGACCTCTGGAAGTTATGGATTTAAAATCTGAGTGGTGGATCTTCCGGATCGAACTACGTAGTGACGTATTTTATATAAGTTATATATTCTATCGATATGAATTCTGAGGTTGGAATTGATTATTGTTTTAGGCGCCGATCGTCATGACGCCTTGGCGTATTGTGCTAGGGAGTTGTAGGGCGAACTCCAGGTGAGTGGGCAGTTTTGTTTTCCGTATACATATATACTTACCGTTTTCCCAGAAATTGAAAATGCATGAAATTATGCTTTAAATGCAATGTATAAAATTATATGAAAAGTATATTGAGATGTGAATTGAGATGCCATGCATAAAATTATATAAGGGCTCTCTCCTCAATACATAAGTGATGGGTTAGAGTTGATGCTGGCGGCGAGACGGTTGCTCAGCTGGCGACGTTGCTCTCTAATGATGGTGAGGGAGTCCCTTTTATAAAATAAGGGTTCGCTCCTTAATACATAAATAATGGGCTAGAGTCCCCCAAGTATTTTTCATGAGGCCCAGTTGAGGCCCAATATATGGTACATAATGTAGTCCCCCAAGTCTTCGGTCAATAGAGTCTGTTGGTTGGAGACTTCAAATTGAATCCATGTATGGGCCGAAGTGGCGGTTGTTCGGAGGCGGTATTTGTATACCCTGCACTGAAGCTTTGTAGGTGAAGCTTTGCAAGTGAAGCTTTGAAGCTAGAGCTCTGTAAATGAAGCTTTCGAAACTGGAGCTTTTGTAAATGAAGCTTTTGAAGCTAGAGCTTTGTAAATGAAGTTTTTGAAGCTAGAGCTCTGTAAATGAAGTCTTTGAAGCTGATTGACATGAATGATGCTCATGAATGTTTATGTTGATTGACATGAGTGATGCTCATGGATGTTAACATGAGTGATGCTCATGAATGTTAACATGAGTGATGCTCATGAATGTTAACATGAGTGATGCTCATGAATGTTTATGTATGATTGATATGAGGGATGCTCATGAATGTTTATGTATGATTGACATGAGTAATGTTCATGTATGATTTGAAGTACTGGGCGTACTTTTGATCGTCTGGTTGGAGCTATTTTGGGCTTATGGGCCTTCGCTCCTCCACAACATGTCAGCCCATTTGTTTTGGGCTTTTCCTTTTTTTTTTTTTGTTTTTTTTTTTGTTTTTTGTTTTTTTTTTTTGACCCTCTGATGGGGTTTATACATATTACCCTCTGATGGGGTTTATACAGATGTCTCCGAAAGATAATAAAAATAAATTACATCATTCGGGTGAGGTGTTTATTCCTTGCTTTTGTTTTTCTGCTTTGCTTTTGCTTTTCCCACTCCATTTCTTTCTCTTTTTCTCTTTTCCTTTTGCTTTCCACTGCGTCTCTATCTCTGTCTCTTGGCGAAACTGGAGGGCTAACTCCACTTGCTTTTCTTGGACAGCCTGGTCGTGCCCATCCACTATCACCCCTCTTTTTTCTTATTTTCTGAAATATTCTTATGTGCTCCCGAGGCCCTTTTTTTCTTTTTCTTTTTCCTTTTGGCAATGGTAGACGAGAAAGCCATGTGGAGTGTCTCTTTTCCCTTTCTGCTTTTGCCGACAAAAGCAGTGGAGATTTTATATTACAGATGGCTTTTACTTTCTCAGGTGGAGATTTTATATTGCAAATGGAAGACCGTGAGATCTCCTCTACCAGTGACTTGGACGGAGCTCCGTGAATTGGGGAGGAGATCTACGGTAGGGAATCATTGAAGTGGTAGTAGTAGTTGTCGGCAAGCTTTCGTATTCGATCAAGGCAGAGATCCACAATCTCCTTCCCAATTGTATAGTGGCCTTGGCAAAGTTATTGGCGGCGTCTTCCTTGCCGCTGATGAGCTACTCCGTTCCTTCTTCGTATTGGCGGTATGGAGCCCTAGCCTCATCGACACCGTTATCGTCCCGACCACGACGTAGACCGGCACGAAGTCGCCCCCCATAAACCTCTTGAAGTTACTCTGTTAGGAAAGCCAGAATCCAAAGGAGAAAGTTGGTGCCCATTCTGGGTCCAGGAATCGCCTATGTGACGGAGCCCGTAAACTCTACCACGTCCAAGGCCTTCTCCTAAATCCACGGTAGATCCTCTTCCACCTCTTCCATTACTTCTTCTCAAACGAATTTTCAACGACCCAGAAATCTAGTTGTTGGAGAGAATAAGGTGCTTGAGAGAATTTATGCTCCACAAATCCGAAGGAAGACCGGTGATTTTGGCGCGGTTGAGGTTCACAGTTTGAAAATTTATGAGCTTTCCGATGGTGGTGTCGGGAACCGAACCGGAGAGCTCCATACCGAAAGCCTCAAAGTCGATAACATTGTTGGATTCACAAGAAACTCCTTTCCATGAACAAACAGGTGCAGAGAAGTTGTAGAGACTGCTTTCTGTTGATCACATGAGTCTCTTCAATTAATTGGTCAACAATAGCAAGATCCTCATAGGTGATGAACCCGAACCCCCTGGGTCGACCAGTTTCGCAGTCTTTCATGATCACAGAGTCAATTCTCTCCCCATACTTCTCAAAGTACTGAACGAAGGTATGCAAAGTGGTGTCTTTGGGTAAACCACCGATGAAGATCTTTCCGGGGCTAGCATCATCGTCGGATAGAGGGTTATAGTTACTCTTCTTGGAAGCCATGTCCGTCGGGATTTGAGTGGTCGAAGATCTAGTAATTGCCGACATGTGGGTTTTTTGTTCGTCCACGAGTCACTGAGTCAGCATAGGCTATGGAAATTATCTCAAATGTGTAATGGAGCTGAAGATTGTGGAAGATTCGAGAGAAAGAAAAATGGGTTTTTGGAAGGGTTTTTTTGTTGAACTGCACAGAGTCTGTGAAGCTTTTCTGGAAAAACCCAAAGAAGGAGGTTCTGGGTTTTTGCAAATTCACGGCGGAGGTGAAAAAATGAAAGAGAACCGACATAACTTTTCGTGTCGTTTCCCACAGACGGCGCCAAATGTTGATGCACAAAACCGGATGGTCTTGGTACAACGTAAATCCGACCGTGAATCTGCATGAAATGTAAATGACACAAGAGTTATCGTGGTTCACCCCAATGTATGGGCTACGTCCACACTGTAGTTGATATTGTTTCTCTGTATGTGTATGGATACAAGTGTTTGGGGAAGTCCCTCGGAGAAAGGAGGGTGGGGGAGAAGGAAGGAGAGCCTCTTGAATTGTATGAGGACTCTCTCTCTAAATGTATGAGAGTTTTGAGCCTTGTAGGATGGCTTGGCTATCTTCCCCCCTTAGAATGAGGGGAGGAGTCCCCTTTTATAGAATAAGGGGCTCCTCCTCTTTTACAAAGTATGGGCTTTAGTGTGAGGCCCAAATACAAGGCCCAAGTCCCAAGTATACGAGGCCCTAAATATGGTATAAACAAATGTCGCTGGTCAGAATAAAAGTGATGGATATACTGGTAATCCCCGATATTTGAGACAAGGTGTCTCGAGTAAAGGAAATGTACCTTGTGCAGCAGGTACAAAATTAACACTTTGGGAAGTGTGAAATTAATGAATGTATTTATGTGGACAGCGGGGACATAGAATTGTGAATCGTCCCTAGAATCAGTTGTACTCAACAATTTTCCATGATATCATAGTGTCGATTCAACAGAGTTATGGACTTAGTAGTTTGGTCGGATTGACCGTGAGTACAGAGAGATTTGATGAGTTATATGTTCAGCCGTACAGACCATGAGAAGTGGATTCGACTGACACATAAGAAATTGGTGAGTTATAGGCTCGGCCGTACCGACCACGCGGAGTGGATCCGGCCGACGTATTATTGAGATAAGAGTTGAATCAGCCGTATTGGTCATTCTAGTTGACTTCGGCTGATATATTTCTTATTATGTATGTTATTACCTAGAGAGTAGTAAATAAATGAAGTTGAGACGAGTGTATGTATTTTGCATTGAGTGACAAAATAGTAATGTTATATATTTGAGAGTGGTTGCCTACTTATCGAGACAACGATGATTTATCAGTATTGCGGGCTGCAGACCGTAATATTAATAACTTATTCGTGGATTCGTTAAGTAAGTAAACCGGTAGATTATTTTATGTTAGTATTGTACTTATTTAGAATGCTTAATAATAATATAATATATATTGTATCAGTTAATTCTGTTCCATTAGATTGGTTGGTTATAATTGTGACAAGACGGAATGTTACGGGAAACCAGTACTTTCCATCGATCTGGATGACCAGAGATTACTTTTGTAAGTATGCAAAGTGGATTGAGTCAGGCCGTTATTTATGCTGTGAGAGCAAAGAGATTGTTTTGAAAGGCTGTAAAAAAAAAAAAAAAAAAAAATTATTAGCTCATGTAGTGCTAAATGATGTTGTTTGGAGTAGTGTGAATAATGTCGAAAGAGTTAGACTATTCTTGATGTTTTCCCTGAAAGTATACCTAGATTGTCTTCAGGCAGAGATATGAGGTTCATTATTGATTTGTTACCAGGTATAAATTTATATTGGAGATTGGTTCAGGATGAGTTAAGGGAATTGGAAATTCAGTTGAAAGAATTGGTTGATAAAAGTTTTATTCAACCTAGTACAACACTTTTGAGGAGCCCCAGTTTGTTGGTGAGGAAGAAAATGGATCTTGAGACTGTTCATTGATTATAGACAATGGAGTCGGGTAACGATTGAGAACCGTTATCCATGGTGATGTACTAATGTTTATTTAACCAGCTCAGAAGTAATTGCGAAGATTCAAAGATTGAATTGAGATCTGGTTACTACCAATTGAATATTATAAGTGACGTTGATCATAAGATGGTTTTCTGGACTTGTTATGGTCCTTATGAAGTTTTGTGATGCTATGTGGATACTCATGCGGTTTTATGAGTTGATGGATGAAGTAATCCAAGAATGCCTTGATAGATTGATATCATTTTCATTGAAGATATTCTGGCATATTCTGAGCCAGAGCAGAGCATGTAAACGTATTAAGTCGGTGGAACAAAGATTGGAAGAATGTCGATTGTATGCTAAGTTTAGCAAATGCGAATGTTGGATGAATCAGGTGGCATTATGAGATTTGTTATATATTCTTAAGGTATTCAAGTGAATCCTTAAAAGGTAGCAGAAATTAAAAATTTGGAACAACCACAAGCCATAATTGAGATTCGGAATTTCTTAGCTTACCAGGCTATCTTGGATGGTTGTGATTTTTCAGTCATTGCTTTGTCATTGACGAGACTGTTGAGAAAAGAGGTTATGTATGAGTGGGAAGGAAATTGTGAGCAAAGGATTCAACAACTGAAGTATTTCCTCACTCATGCACGTATTTTAGTATTCCTAGAAGATAATGGTAATCATAAATTTTTAGTGATGTTTCTTGAATGGTAGTAGAGGCATGTTGATGCAAATGTTAGGGTGATTGCATACGTTTCACGATAAATGGAACCTTATGAGATGAATTACCCTACGGGTGACTTGGAAGTCATGATTACCATTCTTGCTGTGAAGTTATGAAGGCATTATATTTGGTAAGAATGCAAGATTTTTACGAATCCAAAAAGTCTTCAATATCCATTACTTGGAAGGATTTTGATATGAGGCAGCGAAAGTGAATTGTATTGCTTAATGAACATGATTGTACGATCAGGGTGATCGTAAAGTTTGTTCTAGCTGAAGCACTTGGTGAGAAGACTACAATAAGATTAATGTCTGGCACGTTTGCCAAGAGTATCATCTTGTGGATTGAAAACCAACGGAAGAAAAATTAAGGATGGAAGATCGAGAAGAAGTTATACTTGCTAAGTTTCAAGTTAGGCCTTTTGGTAAGGTCGTACTCGAAATTTAAATGTTTGACGAGGAAATTTAAGAATTAACCAAGGCAGAGAAAGAAGGGAAAAAGAATGAGTACATGATTTGTGAATCAAATGGTATGTGGATACAAGAAAACAAAAAGTATGTGCCTAATGCTGAGGATTTAAAGCAAGCAAATTTGGACGAAGTTCACTGTTCAACTGCTGCAATATTCCAAAAGTAATAAGATTTATCATACATTCGACAGTTTTATTGGGTCAGCAGATTGAGGCAGAAAGAGATAAACCTTTGGATTGAGATAACTATTTTCTGTTTCGCAGTGGAAATGGAAAGATATTACTTTGGATTATGTGTACAAGTTTCCTTGTACATAGGATGGTTATGATCGAATTTGAAGTGATAGTTGGTCAATGTACCAAGTTAGTACAATTACTCCAGTGCTGAGTAATAACTTTTTCCCAGACAGGGCAACGGTACTTAATGTATTTTGTGTTCGATGCGTTGTCACTAGGTGGCAGAGTCGTCTCATGGAATTCTGGTGCAACTATTGAGAATTAAATTGGATTCGACTTGATAAGGAACCAAGGATGACTTTGGATTGGAAAAAGAAGGTCCTGAGAATTAAGACAGAGTAAGTGGTAAAAGCTTTGTGAAGGAAATCATTCAGTAGAAAATTATGTGGGAAAAAGAGAATCGGATGAGAGAGATTTATCCGAGGCTATTGTATGAGTATAGATGATTTAGTTGGTTGCTGGAATTTCGGGGACGAAATTCTATAAGGAGGGGAGATTGTCACAGCCCGTCCCAGAATTATAAATTCCGAGGACGTGAAAGTACGAAAATAACCTTAAACGTGACAAGGTGCGTAAGTGTGAAGTTGGTTTTAATCTAAGTTCATAACTTTTGGTTAATTAAAATATCTTGTGGGATAAGAACTTAGAATTAGGTTTACATTTATTGTATTAATTTTAGTTAAGGACTGAGAAGGGGCCACGTGGGATCCCCATTCCTTATTTCCCTCCCTAAAACCCGTAACTCCTTCTCTCTCTTTTTCTTCTTTCATCTCAGAAAACTCTCTCACTCTCTCTCTTACTCTCGAACATACGGACTCACACACAACCTCAATCAAACCTCCACGAACGTCCAAGTTAAGACTACCATCGTGATCCTGAGGACTTCACGAACACGGGGATACCAAATTCAGGTGAGTTTCATTTCGAAAAACCCTAGTTTTTAAAGCACCGTGAAATGGCACTATTCATGATCTTCTAAATGACTACGTTTTAGGCTAAAAAAAGCTCACAGTGAGCTTAGTGAGGTCCCAAGGAAGCTCGGAGTGCTTCGTTGGAAGTTTTTGGACGTAAGAACACGGAGATCGATAAGTTCAAAGTTTGGCCGGAGCTTTCGAGGCATTTTCCGGCGAATACCCGGTGAGTTAGGAGTCGAGGTAGGTATCAATCTCTTCGTCTCGTCAATTAATACAACTTTCCTTTTTGTTTCACTCAATTTAGTTGAGTATTGAAGAAGTTATACTCATTTGAAAAATACCCAGTTTCCGGCGACCTCCGAGGCTTTCGAGGAAGTTTCCGGCCAAACCACGGCGAAATAGGTGTTGTGAAAGGTACCATTCTCTTTTTCTCTTCAAGGTCTACAACTTTCGTTTTTGAATCACTTGATTTCGTTGAGAAATGACAAAGTTATGGCAATTTGAAAAACGGCCGCCGGAAAAACCAGTCCGGCGACCCAAGGAAGAAGAAGGTGCGCGTGGGGGCGCGTGGACCCGTGCCTTCCTTGGCGCGTGGGGGCGCGTGCTACAGTAAAAAAATTATTTTAAAAATATGTCGACGTCCGTGACGTCGAGTAGATCACTGTGGTATATTCATATACCCAAATTGAGCACCGTATGAGAAAGTTATTAAGGATTGTTGGTTAGGTGTTCAAATAACGTTTTATAGTTTTTGCATTTAGGTGAAAATATGAATTGACGATCCGACCGTTGGATCATCACCAAAATTTGATACGTTGCAATACGTAATGTTTGAGGATTATTGGAACTTACGGATTGGGAATCCGAGTTACGGATCTTCCGGAATTGGAGTTGTAAGTTCATAAAATAAAATGTTAACCGTCACTTAGTTTTGTTAATTGACGGAGATCCGACCGTTGGATGGTGATGAAATTTTAGGATGTTATCCTAGAGATATATTGTGGACCTCTGGAAGTTATGGATTTAAAATCTGAGTGGTGGATCTTCCGGATCGAACTACGTAGTGACGTATTTTATATAAGTTATATATTCTATCGATATGAATTCTGAGGTTGGAATTGATTATTGTTTTAGGCGCCGATCGTCATGACGCCTTGGCGTATTGTGCTAGGGAGTTGTAGGGCGAACTCCAGGTGAGTGGGCAGTTTTGTTTTCCGTATACATATATACTTACCGTTTTCCCAGAAATTGAAAATGCATGAAATTATGCTTTAAATGCAATGTATAAAATTATATGAAAAGTATATTGAGATGTGAATTGAGATGCCATGCATAAAATTATATGCAAAGTATATAGAAATGTGAATCGAATTGCCATGCATGAAATGATATGAAAAGTATGAATTGATATATGATGCATATGTATGAATTGGTGCGGCGGACGCACAGGTGAGTATCAGGTGAGTATTTAAATACTGTTATGATGATGTTGATATATATTGAGCTCAAATCCTGCACCATGGTTTAGTGCTTATAGTATTCACCGCATCGCACGCTCGCCTTGGATCCAAGTAGATGCTGGTCGCACAGTCCACGCGGAGTGGGTGCGACGGGCCAGTCGAAGAGTGTTAGTGAGATTTCGACTGGTGGGTGACCTTAGATTATGTGCACAGATGATTGATGAGAAAGCACTAGAGCGTAACTTGTGTGCAGAAGGCCGGACAGGTCACAGAGGTGACTCCGGCAGAGTGAGAGTGATAGATTTTGAGCTCTAGGTTCAACCGTGCAGGGCTATTAGAGGGCCTCCGGTTGATTACTTTCTTGCACCTGATATGATTATTGTTGATGCATCCATACTTAACTGTTGATTTTAGACATGGCATGGCATAACTGATATGAAAAATGTTGAAAAAGTGAATTGAAGTTTTGAGAATATATATGTATATTTATATTTTACATTTCTGGGAAAGTATACAGGTTTTACGGAGAGGGGTTACAACGTTTTGAGAAATGTTTGGATTTGGAAAAGAATTGTTTTACTGACCCACTCAATTTTGGTTTTGCGCCCCTCCAGGTTCAGGAATCACAAAGGTGTGGTGACTACGAGGAATTCGACGGTGTTCTGACAGAATGGACAAAATTAGGACTCACCTTTGGGTGTATCAACTTATAAATTGTATCTTAAAGCTTCCGTACTGTGCAAATGGTTACGTCACTCTCACGTGACGGCCAGCATGCCCTCCTTCGGGACGGGGTGTGTCAGATCCGCCCCGGGCCGGGATGTGACATTTTGCATCATTAGAAATGAACATTTCAAATAGTAGGTAGGTAAATTAATTTGTTCTAATTATATATAAAAAAAATTACACTACACCTAGTTATATTTAATTTTTTCCAATTATTAAAAAAATTTATATACTACACCCAACCAAATAACATTTATCTAACTTGTAGGTAAATTATTTCCATGTATTGTTATATATGTTAGGCACGTTTTATTGCTGTATAAACATGGGTGTAACATAGTATTTTTAATACTATGCATCGAACTATATGTTGGTTTAATATAGGTAAATTATTTTCCTTGGTATTAACATAGTTAGAAATGTTAGGCACGTTTTGTTGTTGGTATAAACATTATTTTGCATCATTGTAAAAAAGAGATTATATTACACCCATGGTATAATTGTTGTAGGTAAATTAATGTGCATGTAGATAATGAAATACAATGTATTAATAAAAATAAATAAATTCAAAAGTATTCAAGAGTAGGGTGAAAAAAACTGAATCGAATAGTTTTATGAAAATTCAAAGCCTTTCTAAAAAATTAATATGCAATAAATTTTTAAAATTAATGTCTTCTTTTTTTTCTTGTTGCAAAATCATTTACTCTCTCCTTACAATTAATTGTCTACATCAAATATGTAATAGGGGTATTTTAGGCATGTGAAAAATGTAAAATGTGTGAAGTAATATGAAATTAATGAATTTGCTTATGTGGATCCTAGTCATTGGGTTTTCTTTAAGTAAAAAAGTTATGTAGGATTTTATATGAAGAAAATTGAGTTGGAAGAGCTAAAATCATATTTTCAGTTTATCATATTGCTAGCGGGCGAACCCTGGCGCAACTTAGCACTACTCCTTTGTGACTAAAGGGTCATAGGTTCGAGTAACCTCTTTGCAAAGCACTGCCTACCTATTGCTAAAATATCCATCAGTCAAATATTACAAATAAAAAACAAAAAGAGAAATATGCATAAATAAAATTGGTTACAAAATCTAATATAAAATAGACTGGGATAGACAATAAACAATAAACGGAGATAAATTTTGATTTTTATACAACTTATTGTCAGTTTTGTGTTCCAGTTCGGTTTTTGTAAGAAGTTGTAATCAATTTTAGTTATGCATTCTTCCATGAACAAAAAAACTCAATGCGGGATTGGCCAAAGCTTAATCATCCAATCAATTACTTATACGTTATATATTATCCAACATTTGCAGTGTAGGTTGAATATATGAACGACTTCTAGTGCAACGGTTGAGTATGGTCAAAGAAAAAATTACAGATAATGCTGCTAGCTAGGTTTTATTGTCAATCAACGTCATTGAAGTTGTTTGAGTGAAAAGATAAGAAAATGGAGTTCATTGGCCACAAGCCACAAATTGTTACAAGATAATTTTTTATTATTGCTGCCTATATATATCTTATTTTGTAATCCTGTCTCAAACAATATAATTTTTTATTTATTAGACTAATTATATATCCTTAATTTAATTGAAAACCCAGCATTCGTTATCTTGATGATTCTTAAGAGAGTCTTATGTTTGTAATATCCAATTTACAGCAGCTAGCTAGCCTATTGAAGAATTTTAATTTGGCAGCGTACTTGAACAATCGTCCAATTCCAATAAGTGCAATATTGTCAATTTACAGTATTGTCGTAGGGCAAAATCCTAGTATTTTCTGGTAGTGATATCATATCTTATTAATGTGAGCTAAAAAAAATAAACTTAGAGGTCGTATCTTTTAATCAAAGTGAACATAAGAGTGTTAAGAGAAACATCATGTCCGTACTATTTGTGTATATTTCTGGTAAGAGAATATTATTTAGGGTCCTTTAGATATAAACTCATGTAACACTTATTTCCTTGACAAAAACCCATTTCATTTTAAACATCTAAATAAAACCCAAATTTGAAGTAGACTGCCATATAAACAAATAAATACATAACTATTTACAATTGTGCCACAACACTCTAATTATGTTAATGAATTTAATTAACCACCATAATTGTGGGAAATAAGTGCCTTATGATTATAAAATTATCTATTTTATACTTCTCTTACCATCATATGTTTCATTTATTTTATTTGTTTGACAATCATTGTACGTAAATTATTTTGCATGTATGTATTAGGCATATTTTGTTAAAATTATATATATATATATATATATGCGTGCAAATAATTTATCTATATTTTTATGTAAAATAATATGTAATTAATTTTTGAATCAATTGGCTAAAAACATTTATTTATTTTGTACGTAAATTATTTTTCATGTGATATTACATATATACATTTATTTATTTTGTACGTAAATTATTTTTCATGTGATATTACATATATACTAGCCACATTTTGTTATTATTATATAGAGTGTGCAATCAATCGACATTCTTTTATTTTTTAGGTAATTTATTTTGCAAGTAGGTAAATTGTTTTATATTTTTTTTTTTGCAAAATATTGGTATTTAATTAATTTTGGATAAAATATTTATTTATTTTGTAGGTAAATTATTTTGCATGTATCATTACATAATTTACTAGGAACTTATATTGTTATTCTATATATGTTGTGCAAAATAATTCACCTATTTTATATTTAAAATATTGATATTTTTTTAATAAAATAACTTTTTTATATTTGTAGGATATACTAATTTACCTGTTTGCATAATATGAAAACAACTACATAAGGAACATTGGAATCATGTAAAATTTTGTTATTAAATGCATAGGAATCATGGCATTTCAATTTTTTTCCAAATCCCCGTAAGGTATTTGAAGACATTTAATTGAATGAAATAGTGTAAAATAAATGTAGATAATAAGTGAAAGACCCAAAGTAAGTGTTATTAGGAGTAATTTAGACATCCAAAAATACAAATTTTGCCTAGTCAAACTTAATTATGGATATTGTTTAGTTGGAGCCTAGTCATTGGGTTTTTGTTAGAGAAATTTACCATAATGGGCTTTAGTTAAAGAAAATTGAATTTCAAGGGGTGTACTCGTATATATTGTTTTGAAATCCAGCACGATTTTTCCCACTAACCAATAACATTACCGCCACTGAACAAACTAATTATATATTCCTCATGTAGATGGCGATGAATCCAGCAAAAAGATTGAGCTAATGACCAGAAGTATTCTTCAAAAAACACCATTCAGTTCAAAATTATGGGAACAACAGCCAAACGATTCTGATTAGGAATACCATAAGGAAACCAATTAGCCTACCCTAACAGATTTCTTGACTTGTAAACAACAAATTAACTAATTAGGTTAACATGCATGCGCGTTTAGGAAGCTCCATAAAAGACCCTAAATCTAAAACCTGTCATTAGGTTTGATAATTTTTCTGAATCACAAAAAAAGATAGTCAGACGTGGTTGAACTATTCCGCCATGGCCTCAAAAAAAGCAACCTCCAATCCAAAATCACACACCTCAATCCGTACATGTTTATGTGCACCGAGCACACATCCGGGATCTTTCCGGTGCAGTTTGCACAAAAATTATCATAAACGGGTCATAATTAGTGATGATCCCGCAATTGTCGAAAAACCAAATGCCATAAAAGGATGCCTCCTCCGTCAAATGAAGCCCTCAGAACATGATCCTCGGAGAAGGAGAAAGTTCCAGGCGAGGCCAAGCAGGTTCTGCCTAGCTAATGAACAACAACAGAAATGAGGTTGCAGTTTCTTGATGATCTCCGGTCGTAGTTTCTGGATTTTTTTCGGTTCTTATTCTGGGGCCCTTTACGTAGGTTCGATTTGATAGAAATTTGAAACTTGCTTCTTCTTTTGTTCTTCTTTTCATATTTTTTGTAATTGTTTCTTTCATACGTTTCCTTCTAAAGGGCAACCCCAAGGTTCCCGGTTTTGCAGGGTTGGAGGATGAATGTAGCCTTACCTTACTTTGCAAATAGGCTATTTCCACGATTTGTAACATGATGCTAGATCTCCCTCGAAGAACGAGTATGAAAAAAAGGTCACACGCGTCAATATGTCTTCTCAGATTTAACGAGATAGCTAAAAGAATACTAAAAAATTTGAAAGTCAAAACAAGTCTATCAAATCTAAAGTACAAGATAACTGGAATGAATGTATGGCTCTGATGCATGAACACGTGTAAGACACAAAATCGTTAGACTTTAAATAAATAATATATAATTAAGGCGAGATCACAAACCGACCTTAGCTCAGTTGGTAGAGCGGAGGACTGTAGTTGGAAATATCCATCAGATATCCTTAGGTCACTGGTTCGAATCCGGTAGGTCGGAAATGGTTTTTAATTTTTGTTAGTTCTTACATTAATGTTTTGCTTTCCATTTAACGCCCATATCAGCCTTCATGAGTTACGCCAGTTAATCGGAACATTTTCGTCATATTAAGTTAACACCCGAATTCGATCATTTTTTTTTTTATAGAAATTACAATACCTCATAATATTTTAATTGCGTCAAAAATCGTTCACGTCAAAATTAGATATTATTATTCAACTTGATGTTCCAAAAGTTTTAAGGGCAGGAACCTTCTGCCCCTTCAACAAAGGCACCTCCTAAGCCCATGGGCCATGGCCATGCACACAAGAAAAATTGCAGAGACTTGGTCTCCTCTTCCTCAAGACATTAATTACAAATGTAGAGGGTCAACAAAGACATCAAAAAAATAAAAACTCAGACAATTCAAATGCAAGGTACCACAGAGACTACGCAGACTTTCAAACACACAACTTGCTTTGTGCTCGAGACATGCAGTTGACCCTTGACCAAGGAAGAAGCATCCTCTTGCAGTTCACATACTAAAAGAGAAAGAGTGGGGTTCCAGAACTTGTTGCGACCCCAACCATGTTGGAGGACTTTTCAGTTCATTCAATCACATAGAGTAACATTTTTTCAAATTCTTGCAAAGATTATAATTAATTACAAAGAAAAATAGCACTTGTTAAAGAATAGAGACGGGTCACGGGTCACGGGTCACGGGTCACAGTCCACCATAAATAACATCGATATTGTCACCAGTTAATCACCTGTGCAATTTATAGGTGTGGAGTTTTTATGTAAAATGCCTCAATTAGAAGTGGAACTCCTTGATATAAGTTGTGGTTTTCTTGTGAGATGGCCGATGTGAGACTTTTTACTTTATTCAACATGCCCCTTCATGTCGGACCACTTTGGAGTGGGGTCAGACGTGGAGCTACATCAGTCATGTTTGTCAGTGAACCTAGTAATTTAGGCCAAGGTCTGAAAATCCGCTCTAATATCATGTTAAAGTTTCAGAAAGACATGTCGCGGTCCACCATTAGCAGCATCAACATTATCACCACTTAACTACCCATGCAATCAATAGGTGCAGAATTTTTATGTAAAAGGCCTCGATGCAATTAGAACAAGAACATTTGATATAAGTTGTTATTTGTTTTGTGATATGGCCGATTTGAGATATTTTACTTTATTCAACATCACTCTCCTAATGAACCGGCTTACCTCATATATGTGATGGAGTATCTTTCTAACACAATACGTATGATAGTATAAGGATCAAGAACCAAACCCAATTTTAATTCAATTACATATTTTGAATATAAGAAATAAACGAGGAGTCACAGAGAAAAGTTTGAAATACAAGTAACTAAATGTTAATCTTTAGGGTTATTCTTTCGCAGTGACTTCCACGAAACTATATACCATTGATTGATTACCGTAACTATTACTTATTGGCTGCCTTCACATCTGTACTTGTAATACTTGTGGATAATCACAATAAAGATAAATCAAGTTGTTCCGTGATGAATAATTCTTAACGTAAATGTAAGTTTGCTCGGTCAATTAAAACATCATGCTGTCCTCTTGCATCCAAGGTTTAATCTCTTTTTGTCTTCAAGGAAGGGAGTCACCCAAGGGTCGAAGTTTCAATCTCTCTTTTCATATACTAAAACATAGTTTCAGGGTGTTTTAATAGAACCATACTCGTTTATTTTATTCACTACAAATGAATATCTTAATGATTTTAAATTTGTCTAATTTTTCCAAAGATAATCTGTGAGTGATGTTTTAAAAGGTAGACAGTTCGGATCATTGAAATATATTATAGAGTGGGTCCCACAAAAATTTGTGTGAATTTTTTTACAAAAAAAGTGGTGCCTCAAATACGTTCCCTTCTCATATGTCCCATTTCTCACATGGTTTGAACTTTTAATTAAATTCTAATCTTCATTAAATGATCGAGTTAGGGTTAGAAAAATATGTTATACGCGTTTGGCCGGCGATTCTAGAGTGTACAGTTATCTAGAATATAATATTTGTCAATGAGATTGACTTGAGAGGCAAGGGCATTACATTAAATAAGGAGATATATAAGACTTGTAGAGCTTGAAATGGTTGACCCAAAATCTTGGATCTTTTGTTCTCGATCAGCAGTGGTCCTTTTGTGAAGGAATTAATTAGGGAAGGAATTAGCAAAAATTAAGAAAGTTCGTCGTGGAAGGTTATTGTTGGCTCAATTAATATCCCAAGGTTTATATTGAACAATCTTGGTGATTTAAGAGAGATTTTTTAGTGTGTTAGAAACACGGTTTGGCAGCTAAGTGCCATAATACAAGTGGTTGAATATTTGATAAAAGAAATATTCAATCACTTGTCTTATGACACTTAGTGTACTAGGCCATTTTTTCGATGAACTAAAAAATTTCTATGATTTTTAGGTTTTTAAGAGGTGTTTGGTTTGCAGGAAAATGGACTTTGGAATGGAAATCATTTACTTTCTACCATCATGGGTAGACGACGCTTCCGCCGCCGCCATCATCATCATCACCACGGTTGTTGCCACCACGACGTGTTATTGTCTCCTCCACCGCTGTCACCGCCACTACCCATTGTCATCACCGCTACCACTGCTGCCCACCATCATGGCCATCGTCCCCAGCACCACTATACCACATTTTCTAACCTATATCTCTCATTTATATATTATGACTCTATACACATTAAATTCCGTACAGACTAACCAAATAAGAATTCACGAATTCTAGGAAATAAAATTCCGTCATCTCAATTTTCGTTATTTTAAAACTCCTTAGTAATCTTTGATTACTTCATCCAAATGCAATGCTAGTGTATCAAGAATATTGACACATGATATTTTTGTTAGTACAACGATATATGATTACTTCATCTTATCAATGTATGACTCATTCTCAACACGGCCTCTCACGTGTGGCGACCTTTCAAGCCTAACACGTGGACAATCCAACAGGGTGACGTGGAGTGCCTGTAGCCATTTGGCTTCACACGTGGAACAACCTAGCTCTGATACCATAAAGAAAGTTGGTGTTCCACTATAAAACTAATTGGCGATATGCAGAGTAGCTCAACCTCTTATAAGCCCATAAAAGGTTCATCCTTCCATCAATGTGGGGCTCATTCTCAACAACAACTACGTACATTTTTATTATCTATGAATATTTACATTATATAACATCAAACTAAACTAACAAGCTGTAGCAAAAAAGATTTGACTGCAAACTAGCTAATTCCTAAATAATTAAGACACTATTATATGTGTGACAACTAACAAGTTGCTGAAGAGTGCATGTAAAATTTCTAACCGGGAAGAGAACCCCTCCGAATGTCTCCCATCAAAGCCCACTAATCAATTAATCTGGACCTTTGAAATTTGATCAAACAACTACAAACATGAGACCTCTTTAAAAGTTATAATAATTTTAACCGTTAGATCAAATTTCAAGAATCTAGATTAATTAATTGGTGGGCTTTGGTGGGAGAGATCTGAAGATGATCTCTTCTGTTTCTAACCTATACCCTTACGTAAAACCAACAAACCAAAGTAATTATATTACTAATTTTGTTGCTAGATATAGGTGTATCTAATTATCTACTTTTGTGTCAGCTTGAGCTCATTCTTTTACTGCCTCAGTATACCATGACCAAGTAACAAGCACACGAGGACTACATGGTATCAATAAATGTATAGTTAAATTAACAAAAGAAAATATAATACATGTTTTTATCACAAATGGTATCTGATATTGACATATCTCATCAACATGATATCAGAAAATGAAAATCGATCAATGTAATCCATGAATATAAGTGCCTCAAATCAATGACATCCTTCCGTTTATTTGCGTTAAATATTATGTTAATGTCACACGACACATGTAGCTCCACATGCCTAATTAAATAGCACCACATGGATTAAAAATAATGGAATAATTTCCTAAACTAATTAAAATTCTGAAAATTCTAACCAATAAAAAAGAAAAATAACATTTAAAAAGTAATTTGTGAAAAAAAAAATCATGAATTGGGTCTAGTAGACCTTATCAAAGGAATTTTTTTTTCGATGATATCCATGAAAAAGCTTGAGATCTCATAGCTTTTTAAAATTTTCCTTTGGTTCTTCGCTGGAGAAGGCTATCGTGGGTTGAGTTTGGATGAGAGAAGTTGTCGCGTGCATGGCGTTTGGAGAAAATGAGGTGCTCGAGTAGGGTTGCACATTTGGAGGAGTTGCGTGGGTCATCCTTTCTTGAATCTGCAGGAGAGCTCTAAGAATATATAGGTTCGTCACGGGTCGATTAGACGTGAGTTTTATCTTCACACAAAAGAAGTGGAGGACGCCGGTGTTAATGTAGAAAGAGGAGGTCGGGAAGAAGAAGATCAGAGTTCAAGAAATGGAGAGAGAGAGAGATTTTAGAGAGAAGTTGTAATATTGATCTTTCTTAATGTCTAAGTAATTACAACAATGTACTTATATCAAAGACTAACTGTCTAACTAACTATCTAACTAAGTTTCACAACCTTTGGACAGATGGCATAATCCTAGCCACTGTCTATATCCTTACATGCCCCCGCAAACTCATGATGGCATAATCCTAGCCACAACAATGTACTTATATCAAAGACTAAATGTCTAACTAACTATCTAACTAAGTTTCACAACCTTTGGACAGATGGCATAATCCTAGCCACTGTCTATATCCTTACATGCCCCCGCAAACTCATGAGGGGATGATCCTAGCATGAGGTTGAAACAATGAGACTGAAAAAGGGAAGTACTAAGACCCTTAGTTAGAATATCGGCAAACTGTTCGCGAGAGGAGACAAACTGAACACAAAGTTTCTGCTGAGCAACCCTTTCACGCACAAAGTGTACATCGATCTCAATGTGCTTCGTGCGTTGGTGTTGGACCGAATTAAAGGACAAGGCGATAGCAGAGAGATTGTCATAAAAGAGAACAGGAGGATGAGCAGGCTTGATAAGCAGAAATTCCAGCAGTTGCTGAATCCAATCAAGCTCTGCTAAGGTAGTAGATAGAGCCCTGTATTCTGCTTCCGTTGAAGAACGAGAAACAGTGTGTTGTTTCTTGGAGGACCAGGAAATAGGGTTATTGCCCAAGAAGACAACCAAACCAGTAGTTGAACGTCGATCATTAGGATCACCAGCCCAATCGGCATCACTAAAGGCTTTCAGTAGTAAATCCCCGCGAGTATAAGACATGCCAACAGATAATGTGCCCTTTAGATACCTCAAAATCCTCTTAACAGCTGTAAAATGAGACATCATGGGAGACTGCATGAACTGGCAGACTTGATGAACTGAGAAGGCAATGTCCGGGCGAGTGAAAGTGAGGTATTGAAGGGCGCCAACAATACTTCGGTATGCAGTTGGATTATTATAGGGAGTGCCATCATCCTTAACTAACCGAGTGTAGGGTAAGCATGGAGTGTCACAAGGCTTGCAGTCAACCATCTCAACCTTTTTCAACAAATCCAGTATATACTTGGACTGAGACAAGAATAGTCCCGTAGCAGTGTGGAGAACCTGAATGCCCAAAAAATAATGAAGCTCCCCCAAGTCCTTGATGTCAAATTCAGAGGTTAAAGAGGTGATCACCTGTTGAATACCTGAATGAGAGCTGCCAGTAAGAATAATATCATCGACATAGAGGAGAAGTACCACAATGTCACTGCCAACAATCTTAACAAATAAGGAAGAATCAGCATATGTAGACTGAAACCCAAGAGTGGGAAGAAAACTTGTAAATCGGTCATTCCAGGCTCTAGGAGCCTGTTTCAATCCATAGAGGGACTTATGTAAATGACAAACCAATTCAGGATGTGACGGATCTCCAAAACCAGGAGGTTGAGACATGTACACTTCTTCATGTAACACACCGTGCAAGAAAGCATTCTTGACGTCCAATTGACGAAGAGTCCAATTAAAGTGAGCAGCCAAGGCTAGAACTAACCTCACAGTGGTTGGTTTAACCACGGGACTAAATGTTTCACCATAGTCCAAACCAGGCTCTTGACTAAACCCCTTAGCAACAAGGCGAGCCTTATGTCTAGCCACTGTCCCATCGGAGTTCTTTTTGAGTTTGAAAACCCACTTACAACCAACAAGATTCTTGTGAGGAGGCAAATGGACAAGACTCCAAGTATGTTGTTTAAGCAATGCATCAACCTCTTCATGCATCGCTTTATACCAAACAGGGACCTTCATTGCAGATGTATAAGTTGCAGGTTCCACCAAAGTTAAATCCACTTCAGAAGATTCAGGCAATTGAGTGAAAAATGCCTTCTTCTTGATGATGCCATTCTTACTTCGAGTTTGCATAGGATGCATATTAAGTGGAGCAAGTGGTAACACCACTTGAAGTAAATTCGGACTAAAATCAGAGTCCACAGGAAGGTGAGAAGATGAACTTGCAGGAGCAGTAATGGACGGAGAAGAAGGGCTAGCTGTGGAAACGGAAGGAGAAGACAGTATGTCATTAGGTGGAGAGGTGGATAGGAGAGGTGATTGGGGTGAGGGAGGGATGAAATTAAGATATTATTCAGATTAGAAACTGACAGTGATGACCAGGACTGAGAAGAAGAGGATGTCACAGGTTTGTGCTTAGACAATGCAGACAAGTGAGGATAAGGAAATCTAGTCTCATCAAACACAACATGTCTTGAAATATAAAACCGACCTTTTAACACATCAAAACAAATGAATCCTTTATATTTGGAGGCATATCCAAGAAAGACACACTCTGTAGTTTTGGCTTGCAACTTGGTTTGAACATAAGGTCTTAATAGAGGAAAACAGGAACACCCAAACACCTTAAGATGAGTCAAAATAGGAGGAGTGTGAAAAAGTATTTCAAAAGGGGAACAATTATGCAACACGGGTGTAGGCATTCGATTTATAAGATATACAGCAGCTTGACAAGCAAAGGTCCAGAAAGAAGAAGGTAAGTTGGCAGATTGTAACAATGTGACAGTGGTTTCAACAATGTGTCTATGTTTGCGCTCAGCCAAACCATTTTGCTCGAGAGTATGGGGACAAGATTTATGGTGAAGGATACCTTTAGTAGTAAGAAAAGTTTGAAGTTTATTGTTACAATATTCACCACCACCATCAGTTTGTAAAACTTTAATACAAGTGGAAAATTGAGTTTGCACAAAGGAGGAGAAGGCAACAAAGATGTCAAAGAAATCTGATTTATTGACAAGGGGAAACAACCAACAGTATCTTGTGCACTCATCAATGAGAGTTACATAATACTTGTAACCATCAATGGAATTACAGGGAGAAGGACCCCAAAGGTCACTGTGTATAGTTTCGAAGGGAATTACAGAGTTGTGCACACTAGACTGAAATGGCAATTTCGTGAATTTGCCCTCTAAACAATTATGACAGAGTCGAGGAACAATGTCCTTTGTACAAGAAATATGAGACTTAGTAAGCATTATAGAAGCAATGGTATTTGAAGGATGCCCTAACCTACTGTGCCAAAGATTAGAGCTAACAAGCTGTCCAAGTAATGCAGAGGCTTTAGAATTGCCTGGAGAAGTAAATGGTGGATGATTGGAAAGTGATGGAATGGGGTATAGTCCATTACTGCATAGGCCTTTGTACAAGATCCTCCATGTGGCTTTGTCCTGAATCCAGAAACAATAAGCATCAAAGACTAACCAGCAATTATTATCAAGACAAATGCGATGAACTGATAACAAATTTTGAGATAGCCGAGGCACATAGAGGATGGAATTCAATTTTAGTGGCTGCACAGGTGTATGCATGATTGAACTACCAATATGTGAAATTTGCAAACCTTCACCATTAGCTGTTTGCACTGTCTCATTAGAGGGATAAGGAGTTGCCATGGACAAATTACTGAAATCAGCAGTCATATGGTTTGTAGCCCCCGAATCCGTAAGCCACATCTGTGATGTAGGAGCTGAAGAAGACGGAGAAGACACAGTGTGCAGAGCCTGAATATTGGATTGAGGAGAGAAAGTTGGTGCTGAAGGAGTATATGCACTAGGAGGCATTGGAGAGTAGTGTGGACCACCAAAGTTGGGTCCAGGAGAGTAGTGACCACCAAAATTGGGACCTTTATCATTGAAGAAGCAATACCAGGTAGTATGATTTGTCTTGCCACAAATGTGACAGCCTTGTCGTTCTAACTGTTTTGAATGACAAAATGGAGCAGTGTGACCAAGCTGATGACATAATTGACAAGGAACTTGCGGGAAAGATGAACCAACAGGCTGTGATGGAGAAGGTCCAAGCACTCCAGAGAAAACAGGTGTTGAAGGAGAACCTCGATTAGAAAACTGCTGTCTGGGACTAGGATTAGAATACCTATATCCCTGATTAATTTTGCCTTTACCCTTCTTAGGAAAATGAAACGATCGATACCCACCAGCAGAACCAGGATGAGTACCGGAAAACCCCGGATGATCACCAACAGATTGATGGGATGGAGGGCCAGAGGTATTAGCCACCATGGCTGACAAAAACTGAGAATTAGCAGTACTGTCCACAATCAGTTCTTCAGCAAGAAGCTGCACCCTAAACTCTTGGAGAGATATGACATTCTCACGACCCCTTATAACACTACGAAACGTATTATACTCGTGAGGTAATCCATTGAGAGCAAGGATAACAATATCCTCATCTGCAAAAACAACTCCAGCTGCTGACAAGTAGTCTCGAGCTTCCTTAATTCGTTGCAGATAGTGAGATACAGAACCAGTCCCTTTCTTGATTGTTTGAAGGTTTGACTTGAGTTGAAAAACACTAGTCCGAGAGACCACATAGAATTGTTCCTTTAACCGGGTCCAAAGATCACAAGCACTTGTACTTCCAATAGCACATGAAATCGCAACCGGTGACAGAGTTGCAGTAATCAATTGCATAAGAGCCCGATCATGCAGCTTCCAAACAATGTAGTCTTCATTCTCAGAAGGAGTGGACGAATTTGAAGCATCAACACCAGAACACATCACATATCGAGATGGACAGAGAGTAGAGCCATCAACAAACTTCATGATCCCATGTCCCTCAAGTAGCATTTGCATTTGGAAATGCCAATTCAAGTAATTAGACTCATCAAGCTTCACATTCACAGACGTAGAAATTGTAGAAATAAGACTAGTAATAGGCGATTGGAGAATTTGTAGTTGAGTTGCAGTAACCATATTTGCAGAATGGAGATAGAAATGTGAGAGAAGCAATATCACAAACACTTGGTGTGCACAAAGTGATAGACACAGAACGAAAGCAGTCGAGAAGAGGAGAAGCCCAAGAAAATACAAATTAAGAGAATATCAGAAACAACCAAGAATACAGCAATATGCGATCAACAAATGAGAACAAATCACAAATCAAGGAGATGAGCGGAAGCAGTCGAAGGATCGACGAACACAGCGCAAGCAACAATGGCTCTGATACCATGTTAATGTAGAAAGAGGAGGTCGGGAAGAAGAAGATCAGAGTTCAAGAAATGGAGAGAGAGAGAGATTTTAGAGAGAAGTTGTAATATTGATCTTTCTTAATGTCTAAGTAATTACAACAATGTACTTATATCAAAGACTAACTGTCTAACTAACTATCTAACTAAGTTTCACAACCTTTGGACAGATGGCATAATCCTAGCCACTGTCTATATCCTTACAGCCGGAGCACACCACTGCTTGACCTACAAACTTTTTTATATTTTTTTATCAATAACATAGTGACGGTGGTTCTCAGTCAAGGTTTGGCCATCCTTTTTACCTTCCTTCTATCCTCTAAAATCCACATATTGAGATGATAATATTGAATAATAAATAATGAAAAAGAAAAAAAATGGCCAATGAAATATGAACAGGCCTTTGGAACCAAGAAAGCAACTTAAATTTGATTAGATGGAAATGAAAAGACTTCTAAAGAACACGTATTATATAATTTATATTTAGATAGTAATTATAAATTTTGTTTAGTAAGTTATTTGTGATGTCGACAAGCAAGTTAAATAAGCAAAAAGAAAGAAAAGAATATTTTCTAAAATAAGAAAAGAAGTACTTGTAAAAAGTGAAAAGAATGCATGCGATGAGATGCGTTCCAGAAGTCATTCGGGCATAAAACGTTTTCCTACTTCCATTATTTGATTTCCTTTTTCTTTTTATCAAATTGAATTGTTTGATTTCAACTTTGTCATATTTGTTGTAAACAGACGGTTCGATTATGTCGACATATTTGCAGGATTTTGTCAAACAGCCCAGTTGGTTTCTTGGGCATTAGAGTAGCATTGTCGATATATGTTTAGTGGAGATTTTAGCAAACACTAGGTGAGCACAAAAGGTATACATACTATATATTCAGAGGGTTCCCTGAAAACCTTTACATAATTATTTCCCAGCCTCCAAGTAGTCATAGGACCACCTTCTCCCAATATGCATCTGTGTTCAAATCTTCTGCACTCATTTTGATTGTATCATCTATGTCGGCTCTGTCATTTGTTGGCATATGTTACTAAACTTAACCATCTGAGTTTTGTTGTCATAAATTTAACACTGTCAATCAATAATAGAGATCATTGAATGAGTGCAGAGCCCTTGCAATCACACATTTTTATTGTTTCACTCAAATTAAAACAGGTTGACCTATTATATATCAATACATTTTAAAAGTAAGATATATTAACTCCATCGTCGACTTTTATTATAAAACATAAAATAGTACATAAATTCGTGTTTCTGGTACTTTTCTAAACCAATTAAATAATAGGGATTTGATATAAAAAATTTGACCCATTGTGAGGAGAAGGAGCACCGTATGTAACTGCAAGAATGGTGAGAGCTCCATATGTTCCCCCACCACAATGCAAGTGTTCCACATACACCTTTTCTCCTATTTGCAGGGTCCCCAGATCGATTCCATATCTCGGGAATAATCAAAAGACATCACATGATCTTCTCTTTTTTCTGTAGATCTCAACCAAATTAAAAAAACAAATAAACAAAATATCTTCCCTTTGAATTATGCAAAATTCGAATCCATTTATAAAAATAATATGCTGTAATATTAGTAAAATAATATAGAAAAATAATAATATGCTATATTAAGTTGAATAGTCACTTAGTACTATAGTGTAGTAGTATTCCTCTTCACTTGTAAATGAGAGGTCTTAGGTTCAATTATCGCCAATAACAGAGTTGAACCACGTTATTATAACAAGCTCATTGTAAGGCTTATTCCCCACCACCTTAGTATAAATACTATCGTTTAGTTAACAATAAAAAAGTTGGATTGAATCGTTATTGAATCTTATAAGTTTTAATTCATTTTCGAATCTCTATAATCATTTTCAAACTTTATATTCGGTAGCTCATACACTAGCTCGTTTTGCTCTCTATTGTGGAGACGATTGTACTTGGTTTGATGAACATACTACTCTAATTGGTGATCTTCTTGTGGGGGATATTTCATTTTAGTACATAATTGGTGATCTTCTTGTGGGGGATATTTCATTTTTGTACTAATTAGCTTTTTCATGGCTTGAATGGAATAGATAATGCTAGAAATACCATATTTCTAAACTAAATTTACAAAATACGTGGATTAGTTAATGCATTTTCTCCACTAACATTATCATTTATAAAAAAAAATAGAATCCAATGCACTTAGACATACCGTGTGTAAAATAATGCGTTGTAAAATTCTCAAAGAAATTGGTTATGGAAGAATTAACAAATTACCCGCTAATCTTCGTATTAGACAAACTAATTAATTTGTTAATCTTCGCAGAGAATATCTCGGCCACGTTTTTAATTATTTAAAAAAATAAAAAATGAATTCTTAGCAAAACCAGGGGCTGATAGTAAATAGGAAAAAGTATTACAGCGTACGTGGAACGTGGTGGCGCTCGCGCGTGTCAAGACGGAACTACGTGGGAGACAGAGACCGCTTGACTGGTCTGACAAGTTGTTCGATAAAACGGGGAGTATGATTCTCTCCCCTTTTTTTCCCCTCCCCTTCCCTCCCTTCTTATTTGAATTATTACGATTAAATCACGGCAAAATGAAAAATGAAAAGGAGATAATCCTAGTGCATAAGACGGTCCCCTCCTTTTTTGCCGTTTCATATTTTATTGGTTGGCGCGTGACTGCATCTCGGCCCATAGCTTCGCGTCGAAGCCGTTGGTAACTCAAACCGTCGAAACCTTTGCCTATAAGTTCACATGTCTCCAATCAATATTATAAACATTTTTCCGCAATTTGTATTGTAATGAGTTTGCATCTTCTAGAGGACGGCCACCAAAAACAACACTTAATCTGGTGAAAATATATAGGTAATCCAAGATTCCAATGCTTTAGAACATTTAGACACTCAGAATCTGGCAACCGAAGAAAGTTGAGGTTTCATCATAAAATCAATTGGTGATATGGAAAGTAACTCAACTTCTTATAAGCTCATGCAAGGTCGCTCATCCCATCAATGTAAGACTCATTCTCAACACGCTCTCACACGTGTGATGAACTTTCAAGCCTAACACGTGGATAATACAACATAGTGACATGGAGTGCATGTGGCCATTTGGCTTCACACGTGGGACAATCTAGCTCTGATACCATAAAGAAAGTTGGCGTTCCACCATAAAACTAATTGATGATATGGAGAGTAGCCCAATCGTTTATAAGCCCATACAATGTCCATCCACCCATCAATGTAAGACTCATTCTCAACAACAACTACGTACATTTTTATTAGGGAGACTTTGAATGCGGTCCCTAGTTATGAATAATCTTTGACTGAAACTTTATTGGTTTTCAATTTTTGATCCAAGTCCCTAAAATTAATTGATAATTTATTTCTATGTACGTTACTATATTTTTTTAAATTAAAAATTAAAATTTATAGTTGTTTATAGTAATGAGATTTTAAATAAAAAACATAATTTGTGGGATTAAAAATATTAAACTGCACCATACTTAACTAAGAAGCAGTAGCAAAAAAGATTTAACTGCACCAAAAAAGAATAAAAGTTGATAGCAAACTAGGTACGTAGTGGTCTATTTAGGATTGAGATTCTCTCCGGATCTGACTTTGGAGCTTATGAACTCAAAAATTCGAATCGTTCAAGAGAGAGATGTACGTGTGTTGGAGGGAGAGATTGTGCGTGAGGATGAGTAAGTGAAATGGGGCTAAGCCTACCTTATAAGTTAACTTGAGTGGTCTAGATGGCTGAGTTCATGGACTCCGAAGTGTGAGAGCCGAAGAGGATCTCATTCCATCTATCTAACCTAACAAAAATAATGTTCCTTGATTAAGAAGAGTAAAAAGAAAACGAAAACAAATATTTTGACAAATATTATAGATCGAAGCCTGCTAGCAGAAATTTGTGGGGATCAAATCGAGCAACTGGCAGATGTTATGACAATAATTAGTTGGTTTTGCTGGGAAATTAATAGACGAGTTAGATGACCATTGGTGCAACATACTAGAGAACGTAAGTTCGATGATTGACTCACTACCAACCGAACATGCATGATGTAAAAGCTTTGACAAAATTTGTCCTTCTTTCAAGTTCGTCCACAGTATCCTCATTTGTTATTTTCATTAGAGAGACTCGATAAGTTGGATTTTTCACCTCACTCACTCTTAATTACAAGAGATTTTTTAGGGTGTCTAAAACACGGGGCGATAGGCTACATGTTATTATACAATTGGAGCAATACTCGAAAAAAAACTTCCCTCCAATTGTATGATCATGTGGCGTACCGCCTCGTGTTCTGCGCACCTTGAAAAGTTTCTTGTTAATTACTAGCTAATTCCTAAATAATTAAGACACTATTATATGTGTGACAACTAACAAGCTGCGGAAGAGTGCACGTAAAATTTCTAACCAAGAAGAGAACCCCTCCTGATGTCTCCCACCAAAGCTCACTAATCAATTAATTTGGGCTCTTGAAATTTGATCCAACGACTACAAATAGGGGTCCTCTTTAAAAGTTATAATAATTTTAACCGTAAGATCAAATTTCAAGAGCCTAAATTAATTGATTGATGGGCTTTGGTGGGAAAGATCCGGAGATGATCTCTTCCCTTTCTAACCTATACCCTTACGTAAAACCAACAAACCAAAGTAATTATATTACTAATTTTGTTGCTAGATATAGGTGTATCTAATTATCTACTTTTGTGTCAGCTTGAGCTCATTCTTTTACTGCCTCAATATACCATGACCAAGTAACAAGCACACGAAGACTACATGGTATCAATAAATGTATAGTTAAATTAACAAAAGAAAATATAATACATGTTTTTATCACAAATGGTATCTAATATTGACATATCTCATCAACATGATATCAAAAAATGAAAATCGATCAATATAATCCATGAATATGAGTGCCTCAAATCAATGACATCCTTCCGTTTATTTGCGTTAAATATTATGTTAATGTCACACGACACATGTAGCTCCACATGCCTAATTAAATAGCACCACATGGATTATGGAACTTTAACGAAAAGCTCTTTGTACTGTTCACTTTAACGAAAAATCACATTTTTACACTAAAAAGTCAATCCTGATACTATTCACTTTATCATTTATTTTGTCTTTATCATTAAAACTCAAAATTTTCAAGCTCTTTTCATTAGTTTTCAAGCCCTTTATTTTTTCCTTTTCATTAGTTTTCCTTTAATAATAATTTCCTAAACTAATTAAAATTCGGAAAATTCTAACCAATAAAAAAGAAAAAATAACATTTAATAAGTAGTTTGTGGAAAAAAAAAATCATGAATTGGGTCTAGTAGACCTTATCAAACGAATTTTTTTCGATGATATCCATGAAAAAGTTTGAGATCTCATAACTTTCTGAAAATTTTCCTCTGGTTCTTCGCTGGAGAAGGTTATCGTGGGTTGAGTTTGGACCAGAGAAGTTATCGCATGCATGGTGTTTGGAGAAAGCGAGGTGCTCAAGTAGGGTTGCACATTTGGAGGAGTTGCATGGGTCATCCTTTCTTGAATCTGCAGGAGAGCTCTACGATTACATAGGTTCGTCACGGGTTCAATTAGAAGTGAGTTTTATGTTCGCAAGAAAGAAGCGGAGGACGCCAGGGCACATCACTACCTTGAGCTACAAACTTCTTTATACATATATATATATATATATATATATATATATATATATATATTTTATCAATAACATAGAGACTAGTGGATCTCAGTCAAGGTTTGGCCATCCTTTTTACCTTCCTTCTATCCTCTAAAATCCACATATTGAGATGATAATATTGAATAATAAATAAAGAAAAAGAAAAAAGATGGCCAATGAAATATGAACAAGCCTTTGGGACCAAGAATGCAACTTATATTTGATTAGATGGAAATGAAAAGACTTCTTAAGAACACGTATTATATAATTTATATTTAGATAGTAATTATAAATTTTGTTATACTAAGTTATTTGCGATGTCGACAAGCAAATTAAATTAGCAAAAAGAAAGAAAAGAATATTTTCTAAAAGACAATAAAGAAAAAGAGGTAAATGTAAAAAGTGAAAAGGCATGCATGCGATGCGTTCCAGAAGTCATTCGGGCATAAAACGTTTTCCTACTTCCATTATTTGATTTCCTTTTTCTTTTTATCAAATTGCATTGTTTGATTTCAACTTTGTCATATTTGTAGTAAATAGACGGTTCGATTATGTCGACATATTTGCAGGATTTTGTCAAACTGCCCATTTGGTTTCTTGGGCATAAGAGTAACATTCATCGAGTGTTGTCGATATATGTCTAGCAAAGATTTCAACAAACATTAAGTGGGCATAAAAGGTATACGTACCATACATTCAAAGAGTCCCCTGAAAACATTCACATAATTATTTCCCAGCCTCCGATTAGTCATAGGACCACCTTCTCCCAATATGCATCTGTGTTCAAATCTTTTGCACTCATTTTGATTGTATCATTTATGTCACATCTGTCATTTATTGGCACATATTACTAAATTTAACCCTCCTGAACTTTGTTGTCATAAACTTAACATTGTTAATCAATAATAGAGATCATAGAATGAGTGCATAGTCTTTGCAACCACAAGTTTTTATTGTTTCACTCAAATTATAATAGATTAATTTATTTTATATTAATACGTTTTAAAAGTAAGATATATTAACTCGATAGTCGATTTTTATTATAAAACATAAAATAGTACATAGATTCGTGTTTCTAGTACTTTTGTTAACCAATTAAATAATAGGGATTTAATATAAAATTTTGACCAATTGTGAGGACAAGGAGCACCGTATGCAACTGCAAGAATGGCGAGAGCTCCATATGTTCCCCCCACCACAATGCAAAGTGTGCAACATACACCTTTTCTCCCATTTGCAGGCTCCCCAGAACCAGATCGATTCCATATCTCGGGAATAATCAAAAGACATCACATGATCTTCTTTAAACACTTTTTTCTGTAGATCCCAACCAAATTGAAAAACAAATAAACAAAATATCTGCCTTTTGAATTATGCAAAATTCGAATCCATTTATAAAAATAATATGCTGTAATATTAGTAAAATAATATGCTATATTAAGTTGAATAGTCACTTAGTACTATAATGTAGTAGTATTCATCTTTACTTGTAAGTGTGAGGTTTTAGGTTCAATTCTTTTTAATGATAGAGTTGAACCACATTATTATGACAAACTTATTATAAAGCTTATTCCCCACTCCCTTAATGTAAATACTATTGTTTAGTTAAAAATAAAAAAGTTGCATTGAATCGTTAATGAATCATATAAGTTTTAATTCATTTTCAAATCTCTATAATCATTTTCAAACTTTTATATTCGGTAGGTCATACACTAGCTCGTTTTGCTCTCTATTGTGGAGACGATTGTACTTGGTTTGATGAGCATACTACTCTAATTGGTGATCTTCTTGTGGGGGATATTTCATTTCTTTGTATTAATTAGCTTTTTCATGGCTTGAATGGAATAGATAATGATAGAAATACCATATTTCTAAACTAAATTTACAAAATACGTGGGTTAGTTACTGCATTTTCTCCACTAACATTATCATTTATAAAAAAAAAAAATAGAATCCAATGCACTTAGACATACCGTGTGTAAAATAATGCGTTGTAAAATTCTCAAAGAAATTGGTTATGGAAGAATTAACAAATTACCCGCTAATCTCCGTATTAGACAAACTAATTAATTTGTTAATCTTCGCAGAGAATATCTCTGCCACGTTTTTAATTATTTAAAAATAAAAAATAAATTCTTAGCAAAACCGGGGGCTGATAGTAAATAGGAAAAAGTATTACAGCGTACCTGGAACGTGGTGGCGCTCGCGCGTGTCAAGACGGAACTACGTGGGAGACAGAGACCGCTTGACTGGTCTGACAAGTTGTCCAATAAAACGGGGAGTATGATTCTCTCCCCTTTTTTTTCCCTCCCCTTCCCTCCCTTCTTATTTGAATGGTTACGATTAAATCACGGCAAAATGAAAAAGAAAAGGAGATAATCCTAGTGCATTAGACGGTCCCCTCCTTTTTTGCCGTTTCATATTTTATTGGTTGGCGCGTGACTGCATCTCTGCGGGCTGCGCGGCCCATAGCTTGGCGTCGAAACCGTTGGTAACTCAAACCGTCAAACGGATCTCTTAACCTGCGCACCCAGTTTATTCTAACCAAACCCTAGCTATTTACTCTGGTTAGGTTAAACCTTTTTGCTGAATGGTCTCCAAACTTTTTGGTATTTGACGTTTTATTGCAAATGTATCCTTCGTCTTTAAGGAATCTTTTGTTTATGTGGCTAAGTAAAATTAGGGAGATACTTTGTACTTGATCAAAAGCTTTAAAGGAATAATTAACGACTCGTTTGGAAGTATTTTCAAAATAATTGAAAACTCTTTTGATGAAAATGTTAATAGAACCAATATTCGGTAGAAATGCAAGTGAATCCTTAAAAGACACTTGAAGTGCTTTTGAACCTGAAAATATTTATCTAAAAACGTTTTCAGTTATTTCAAAAACATTTATAAACGAGTCTTAATTAATTGCATTAGAGAATTACACAAATTAAATTATTTCCATCTATGCAAGGGGCATTGTAAATGTTGCCTTCTCTAAATCGCATACTCTCTATATGAGAAAGTTAGAACGAATAAACGTTAGTAGTAAACTTGAAATATCATACAATACCATGAAAATTGTGACTGTTTGATTATATAATCGAGCATCGTAAGAATTGTGTTGTATACAATGGTTATAGACAAAAAATTGTGTCCAATTGTGTTACTCTCTTTTTAATTAGTCAATAGTTAACAAATATATTGTTGAACTTAACTGTGTATGTTTAGAAATCCATAGCATTATATGGAAAACGAAAAATTACAAATTAATTACAATAAATAACACGCGTGGCAGTCGTAGTACCACAACGCAAATAACCCAAAAGATAGGGGTACAACTGCGAATTTAATAAAAACTATCGAAATATTGAAAGGAAAATATCGCGGGAGATGAAGCATTTTCTCCTCCCCGTTCACCTATAAATACATAGCTCGAGTGAAGCTAGGTTTGAACAATTGGGCAGCGAAACGCAGCTTAGAAGAAAAAAAATCCTCTCTCTTTCTCTCTCCTCCGCTCTTCTTACTTTATCTCTCTAAAACCTCAACCTGATCAGGAAACATGGCAGCTACTTCTAGAAGAACGACAAGCGGCTGCGGGCCAGTCATCCGCTCCGCTCCACCCGCCGGAAGGTTTCAAAGCACTCAGTTCTCGTCTGCTTCCGCCTTCGCCTCCTCCACTTCCAGCTTCTCCTCCCGCTCCTCGACCTTCCTCAACCGCGCCGCTTCCCCCCCGCGCCTCAGCGTCGCCACCGCGGCCCCCTCCGCCCAGTCCGTACGATTCTCCTTCGACCGCCCGACCTCCCCCAGCCGATCCATCTCCGTCTCGCCGCGCGGCACCGGCGGCCACCACCACCACCACCACACCGCCGTCAAGAGCGGCCGGAATATCAGTCAGCCGAAGCGCTCCTGTATGTGTTCCCCAACCACGCACCCCGGCTCCTTCCGGTGCAGCCTCCACAAGAACAACTCCCACGTCACCGCCTCCGCGCCCTACTCGCAGAACCGACTCAACGCGCGCAGATCCGCGATGACGAACTCGCTCGTGAGAATCGGCGGAGTCGAAGGCGATCTCGTGAGGCGCGCCTTGTCCGCTCTGATCCGCCCCTCCTCCCACAGCCAGAGGCGAAGAGCCGATTTCCGTCCCCGCCCCAGCCGGCTCTCCACCATGTCTAAGTCCAACGAATAATCGGAAAACAATTTTGAAATTTAAAAAAACAATCGAGTCGGATTTGGTGCCTTTTATCTTTCCTCTTCAAATTGTTCAGTTTTCCGGCCGTCGAGGTGAGGCGGCGCTCGGCGGTGATGACGTGTCTGGATCCGGCGAAGCCTGAGTGATCTGACCGACTGGTTGACCGAAGTGCTCCAACAGCTAGGGGGATTTACATATGAAACCTTTAGCTGCTATGACTCTCCCTCTGTATATATAAATACACAAATATGTATCGATTGGCGCGCCATTGTTGTTGGCGACTCCAAGCTTTCTGGGACCTTATTAGCCTTCCTTATGAGCATCAAATTTCTTTAGCACCCCAAATTAAATTTGAAATTAACCGATCGCATTCGTTAAAATTTGGATTCGCATTCCGGTCCAATTCTTCACCGTCTCCGTTTCACTGTTATCCGTTCTGTGATCAGCAGCGTGTGTACTCCGTTAGTTTTGACGCATTCCGTTTATCCGTCTCCGCACGTTCGTTCCGTTCGCTCCGTTTATCCAGGTTAGTTGTTTCGTTGTTGATTAATTGTTTCGATTGTTCATATTATTTATTAATTATTATTTCTTACTTGTGCAGGTGTATATATTTTTCTCCTGGATTTACACCAAATATCGAGAAATTGAATTTTGGAGGGATTGAGAATTTTGAAGCTATAAATGCTCAGAAATTTAGAAACCCTAATTTGGAAGGATTGGACAGAAGGAATTTTATAAATTTGATTAATTGATGCATAATTTGCTAAAATATATGAATAAAATAATTAATATCAGCTGGTGCCGGGCACCTGAGGGCCGCATGTGAAACAACTCAACAAAGCATTAAGAATTGCTAATTAATATTAGTCACCTTAATCATGGATTATGACCCGCACGTCCTTTCTATTAAGAGATACCAAAATGATTATTCCTTAAAACTCGTATTGTTTTCATAGCTGTTTATGATTTTTAAAATTAATTGGAATCAAGTCGGTTCTACTTTTAAAATCTTCCTCTTTTAATTTTGCAATATTAAGAAAAGATAAAAAAAGTCATCGATGATGAAATTAATTATTGGGAGAGCTTATTTGTGAGAATCGAGACTCTTTTTGAATTTATGTGGTCCGAGTTTAAAGATCTAAAGATTCGGGTCATAAACGAGAAAAAGTTTCAGACTTTTTGGCTTGTGTGAAGTGAATCAATGAAATAAAACTCATGAGGACTGTAAGGTTTAAAATGAATGTTTTAGATTTTTAGGTCTAGCAACTTCGTACACAGAGTTTCGAAAAGGATCTCAATTATGTGTGTGAGATGACTAGACCCAACAAACAAGTTGCTTTGGAACAACATTTGAAAGACTGAGGAAGGGCCGTGGTCCCGTGAAGAAAAAACTTGTATGAAACGATTCTCCGTCATTTGGCGTTTAACATTGCAATCGTGTTATGTAAGTAATTCTCGTAAGAGATATGAAATTCCCTATCCTGCCAAACCGAGGAGGCCCCATAGCCCATTGGCACTGCTGTTTTGAATTTTCAACTGCTGTACCGCATTCATCAATAAAGCTAGAAACCAACAAAGCGACTTAAGTTTGGTCCCTCGGGGGAGGATAACGTTCCGAAAAGGAAAGTTATTAGGTTTTTGTTCGCCCACTGGCTTTTAATACCGGGACAAACCCTACCTGGTTTTTCGTTTTAGCACTGAATGGAACGAATTTCTCAATTTTTACATATAAAATTAACCTTTGAATTTCTCAATACAAACGAACAACGAGCACAACACGAGCACAATATTATATTGTCTTCCATGCCAATAAAATTTGCATGTTTTATATTATATCAGCACTGAACGCTACTGCAAATTTATGATGATTTGCTTGTACCATATAAGTCTTTCTCCTATGAAAAGGCAACAAAAACCTGGGAGGTATGATACATGGTACTTTGTTTCATGGATGGAGTTGGTAAGTCTCTAGCATGCGATGAGAGCCCTTAGGCCATTTCCAACCGAATGGTCTAGAGGATCAAAAATAGCTCGAAAATCATCTCCAATCGAGGGTTAGGCCAAATGGCTCATGGGCTCCACGAAATTTGAAGGGGCCAAAGGGAAAAAGATCATCTCCAAATTTCTTCTACCAAATTCATTTAATCCTCAAATCCGGGTTCTTAAAATTAGATCCAACAGATACAAACAATGGACTTTTTAAAAGTTATAATAACTTTAGCAGTTAAATCAAATTTCAAATATCTGAATTTTGTAATTGAGTGGATTTGGTGGAAGTGATTTAAAGATGATCCCTTTCAGTCAATTATGCATCTTGACCTAGGAATGAGACAGGAAAGTAAGTAGTCAACTTAGATGAATTATTTAAAGGAAAAGGATTCGGCGGATCCTTTTCCTGGGAATCCTAGAGATTATGCAATCGTGTCAGTTCATCGTACATCGTGCTATCAGAAATTATTTAAAATTTAAAATATAAATAGTATCTAACGAAAACTGACTACACGATATACGATAATCAAACACGATTACAATATCCTTAGGAAAATGATCCTATCATAGGACATCATAATCATTATGAAAATGTTATGATTATTGACTTTTGACTTCTCCACTTGATCCGATTCCGCTTATTTCTTTCTCCCTACTTTCATCACTTTGTTTTCCGAATTCTTTCATTTTAAGTACGTAAATAAAAAAATTTATGTTATTTTTACCTTGTTTATATAATTTTTATAAACAATAACGTTAGTAGGTCAAAATGTTAGTTATTAAAGAGAAAGATAACACCAATATACATATGCATATGATTATTTGTTGTCGCTGCAGAAAGCATCGGGATATATTTTTTGTATTTTTAGTATGTGTTAAGTGCACACACACTGAACATTACGCGTCAGATTCCAACCCAAACTTTTAAACAACACCCAAATCAATTAAAATAGTGAAAAATAAGTGGAGAGATCTAGAACAATTCTATGCCACGTTCTAATTTCCCACAAAAGATCGACAAAGGAAGAGAGTTTGAAGTTCTGAAATCTGGAAATTCAGATTTGCTGAATGCGTGCTGACTCGGCGAAACTGGCGTTTAAGGGTTAAGCAACAGACAATGGAGTTATTGGGCTCTCCAATAATTGGAAAATTACAGATTCAAATCCCATTAATGTTGTACCAAATTTGACTTGTATCATGTGATGTGTAAGTCAGATAATTTTTTACATAACTTGTTAATTCGATATCAAACAATGCGAAGATAATAGGTGCGGAATAACTCATTAACGAGTCATATTGACATCAGATCATCTGTCAGAACTCATTAATAAATCAGGTCATTATCGAGCTACATGTTAAGACTCGATAAGTATCGCTTGTATCTAGAGATTAGGCATAATAATTTTTTACATGAAATGTACACCCCCAAAAATACTTTAAAATAATGAGCCTAATTACGTGCATCCAGCTGGCAGCCGAGCATGTGGGCCCAGATGGTGATACAAAGTGCAGTGGGGCCCAAGTGTGTAGTTAGGGTTTGGGTGATGACAAAGTCCATCATTCATTGTGCATGCATGTACCATCCACTTTGGGTGTAGAAGGGTGACGATCGATGGTGTTCCTGTCTTGTTACATTTGTTTGTTTTGTTATTTGGCCTCTAGAACTCAAAGTGGAAGGTGGGGGTGGATAAGGATAAAGGCTTAAAGATAAGTTCTTTTAGAATTTTCAGGATAGCGATTTTGACGCTTCTTTTTTAGTCACGGGAATTTTGAAATCGTATTATCAGTTCAATGCTGTAAAGTAGCGAAAGTTGCAAAATTAAATCATTAAATATCAACTTTATTATCAAATCATGTCATGATACGTAAATAGATATTATCAAGTGATATTGTCACCGTGACACTCGAGAACTTATCTATGGTATTATCGTGAGTTTAGTAAATGCGTGAGCAAGTTCTCTTGTTGTTGTCACCGTAACACTTGAGAACTTATCCATGGTATTACCGTGAGTTTAGTAAACGCGTGAGCAAGTTCTCTTGTTGTAAGACTAAAACTTGAACATAAATAATAACGCCACGTAACAATATTAGTATGAAACACAAAATCTTATCCGACATCATCTATGATGAGTGATTTCTTTAGCCATGAGACTAGAATATTGACGTAGTGTAACGTGATGCGACTGTTGGACTCTAATACTTATCCATTACTATGCACATAGTGTCATTTGTGTTTTGTTCCTTTTCAGATAAGCCGATTTAAGGTTTTCGGTTTTATCTTTTGGTTGTTTGTGTTGTGTTATTCTGAGAGGAAAGAATGTAACCTTGTGTGTGGTGGGAAACAACAAATCGCTTGCCGGCCCGTGACAGAGGATTTGTTTGTAAATTGCAATATGCAATATGCATGCACAGCTGGTGATGCTACTTTGTTTATAGTTTTATATTTTAAGTCGGCTTCTTCACACATATCTTTGCCATTGGTGATACTATGCTTTGGCTGGCCTATGTGTATCTACTAATGGATATTGTTGTATCATAGCCTCACAAGGACTCGATGTTTGGGTGTCACTACTTAGTCAATGAAGTATGCAAAAGAAAAGGAAAGCCTTTACCATACAAAGAGATCTCTCACCGTCACTTTAAGACGTCTTTCATTCTAAACCCTAGACATTGTAATCCATCAAAGACAAACACGCATCTATGTACACTATAACCCACATTTACATACTAAAATTGAATCTACAACAAAATGGATGTAGTCTGAACTTGGAGTGAACCACGATACATCATTGGGTTCTTGTGTGCTTTATGGACAAATCTATGTTGGTCCAAAATCTATTTGATTTTGTACATCAACATATATCCTTTACTATTTAGGATTTAGTAAATACTATATATGCGATGGACAATTTTAGAAATGACACAACCTACATGCGATGGACAACATTTATCGGATTAGTGATTCAAAAGTTTTAGTTATCATTGTTCAGTATTGGAACATCGATTTTTATATGGCACCGTTGCACATTGTTAATTAAGTATGATTCAAATTTTTTTCTAGATAAATAGATAATCTAAACTACTGTATAGTTTACGGAAAGAAGGATTCGAACTTGGGTGCAAGATGGTGCATTGTCATGATCTACTATCCTACCCTTACATTGGCTTGATTGTTCCTTTGAGACAAGTACTCTCATATATAGAGGTACTGCAAGGATAACAAGCTTATGACTCCCCAAAGCTCTTATCGACGGAGTTTTTTGGCATCTCGATATCGAATCATCGCATCCTGGAGTTGAAGACAGTCCTAAGGGTTTAGTTACTTGCCGATTGAGGTGGCATGCCAGTTCCAAATGGCGTTTTACTGCAATGGCAAAAAACAATAATACCTATGCATTATGGTAAAGTTCGATCTCTAACGATTTTCTTCTCCCTAACATTTTATAATTTAACTCACTAGCCCTATCGTTTATCAAAAGAAAAAAGTGACATGACAGATTGATTCAGAATGTTGTGAGACAGTTCGTTTCTATACCATTGATGTGAATGGGAGAAATTTGTGGCCAACGTTTGCTACGAGAGGTTATTGGGAGGAGAGGCCCCAATCACCTTAGGGTAGCTTTATTAACGGATTCAAAGCCCATTACACCAGTACCCAAAGAAAAAGAAAGGAAAAGAGCACAACTATGCTTTCATTGTCTTTTCGAGAAGGGAAGTGCTAATCACACATTTTTCTTAATTTCCAGCCGTTGGATAGAATAAAGTAAAAAAGATCAAACAACATAAATTAACAAGAGGTGTATGGACATCATCACCCTTGGAGAAATGATAAACACTTACTATTTTTCTCGTCTTGTACACCTCTTTTTATTTTCTGTTATCGAATTGAATGTCATATGAAATAACGGACAAAATCCAACAAAAATGCCGTACAGAAAAACGATGTGGGGTTATCATATCTCTTGTTTTGATGACCCCTCTTGTCAACTTCTTTGGAGAAAACAATGGATCTGGTAGATATTATAGAATCATGCAAAGGCAGCTTGAGCTAAAAGCATGTTTGCATTCTTTTTCACTTTTGTACTCGGAAGCAAGAACACAATGATGCTCCATTGGGCCACCCATTACATGTGGCCAGGCCCAGGCCTTTTTTTGTTTTCCATTCTTTTTCCTACACAAAGTATTATTTAACTCTTAACTAATCTATCTTTGTCCAAAAAAAAAAAAAAAAAAACTCTTAACTAATCTAAATTGCGAGAAAAAAATTGAAACTCAAATGTACAGTGAGGAGAGTTTATCTGATCTAAAAAAAGGAAGATTGAGAAATATAGCTCGTTTGATAGTGTTTTTAAAATGACTGAAAGTACTTTAGATGAAAGTGTTTTGAGAACCAATTATTAGTACAAAATGCAAGTGAATTCTGAAAAAACATTTGAAGTGCTTATTGGAATAAACACATAAATGGTGCTTCTTACATAAAGAATTTCAAGTGCTTTTGGAGCCCAAACAATTTCTACAAAAGCGTTTTAGTTTATTTTATAAGCATTTCCTAACTAGTCCTTTATTTGTCCAAATTAACATTAATAGTTGTGAGAAGACTATACAAGTTATATTTTTCAATGAAAGAACGAGTATATAGAGATGCTAAAACGACTAAAATTATCAAATATATGATTATTTAACAAAGAAAATTGGAATTAGACATGCGATTTGAAGGGCTTGAAACTAGAATATATATATATATATATATATATATAACTAATAATTTTCAAACATCAATTGATGAAGTAAATAATTTCGCTATTTGATTATGATGTCGTTAATATTTAATAGTTATAATATTTTTATCAATACATTATTTATATTTAATTATAATTAGTTCAGCAACTAAATTCGATTTTAGATCATTTTATTTAATACAAGAATGCACACTGTCTAATTGTCAAATATAATCAGGCATAATATTTATTTTTGTTATGCTTAACAGTTAATAACCGTTAAGCATAACAAAAAAATATATTATGCCTGATTGATAGATCATCATTCCAAAACTATTAAGACAATCATTTTGTAGTGAAAAAAATAGACGAATACAATTATACAAAAAAATCCTAAACTCTTGATGGTTGGATCATATAATTTCAATTTTAGGTGATTTTTGCTAAATATTAAAAAAAAGACGTAAAAAATAAACAGTTCGTATTTTTAAAGTAAATTACAAGCCTCACATAAACATGTATAAAAACTATGCAATTAAGAATATTCAAAGTCATCGGCTCCCAATACGTGGCTTCCTAGGAGTTTCCAAGCAATGGCCCACCTGTTCTTTCTGCTTTTGGAAATTGGTTTTGGACCACATGATCTGATGTGATGTGACTCACAATTCACAAAGAGGGCCCACCAATCAAGGGAGGTGGCTCCAAAGGGCATCCTCCTTGTCACGTGCGGAGGCGTGCGAAAGACAGCAGAGACTTTGCCTGCTTGCAAATGGCAATTATCAATGTCGCTTGATTCTCAGCCACAGGTGGCGGTTGGCCACCCAACTCTTAAAGAATTTGAAGCTGATAATTGAAATAATACTGGTCACATGAAGACTTTGAACTTTCAAGCATGATAATTGAAGTCTTTATTTTTTACACTGGTTTTATTACGAGGCAGTTCATGATGTTTTTATTGATTTATTATGTGCTTTTACATTTAGCATTGGGTGGACCTCGTACAATAACTGTCATAATGTTATCGTATCTTTTGTTTCGTTAACTTTATAAATAATGTTAGAACTGCTAAACAATTAGCAGGTACTTCTGCTAAATAGCCAATGTGGCTACTCATGGCATTTTCAATATTGCATAAGTTTAAAAAAAAAAAAAAAAGTGAATATTTGTCAACCTGTTGAGCAGCCAAGATGGCTATTTAGCAGGAGTTCTTGCTAATTATTCAGCAATTATTCAGCAGTCAAGCAAAGTGGGTAAGGTATCTTTATTTTTGTAAGGGCTAAATAACCAAAATGGTCCCTGAGATATGCATAACACATTACTTTGGTATATGAGATTGAAAATCAATATAAATGGTCCCTGAGATTGTCCATCCATAATTTTGATCATTTCGTTAAAAACTCTTTGGGTAATTTTCAAAGCTTCGTAACTTAATTGTTTATTAACCAAATTCGACCCGTAATATATCAAAATGAAGATAAGAAAGTGTAGAACAAGATTATACCTATTTGTAAGCCCAATGGTTGCCGAAGATGGCCAGAAAATAGTCTCAAAGTTGACTAATCCTCGGAAAAATTGGAAAACTCGTCGGAAATTGGGTAAACTTTAAACGTTCACAACTTCTTCAATACTCAACGAAATTGAGTGATTAAAAAATGAAAATCATACTTCTCGACGAAACGAAGAGAATGATACCCTTATTGATCGCGAGTTAGCCACTTTCGAGCCATTTTCCGGCCAAACCACAACTAGGTAGTAGTCGATAAAGGTATCATTCTCCTTTTCTCGTCGAAAAGTATGATTTTCATTTTTGAATCACTCAATTTCGTTGAGTATTGAAGAAGTTATGAACGTTTAAAGTTTACCCAGTTTCCGGTTAGTTTTCCAATTTTTCCGCCGACCAATCAACGTTAAGGCTATTTTCCGGCCATCGCCGGCAACCATTAGGCTTCCAAATAGGTAAAATCTTATTCTACACTTTCCTATCTTCATTTTGATATATTATGGGTCGAATTTGGTTAAGAAACAATTGAGTTACGAAGTTTTGAAAATTGCCCAAAGAGTTTTTAATAGAATGACTAAAATGATGGATGGTGGACAACCTCAGGGACCATTTCTATTGATTTTCAATCTCAAGGACCAAAGTGATGTGTTATGCATATCTCATGGACCATTTTGGCTATTTAACCTTTTGTAAATTGCCGGATGAAAAACTAAGTGAGAATTCAAGATCTCTCTCAATTCGAAAATCCCTAAATTTGCATCATTGTACACACACCAAAATATAACAAGCAAAAGAAAGAAGAGAGATGCAGAAGAAAAATACCAGTGATGTATACCAAGACTAGATAGAAGAGAAAAATAGTGAGAGTTACTCCTATTATTTCAAACAATAAAAGAAACTATTGTTGTTGCACCAAGGACTTAGGCACATTTACTGAATCTCGTAAATACTGTGCATTGTTTACCTTATATTCTATTGCACACATATCGTATATTTCACAACAAATTTAGCATTCAAGATTGAGCCGTAACATATGACAAATAAGTTTATATACAATATTTGTCAACATTTTAACAAGTGAGTTTTAACAAAACACTCATGGTACTGTTCACTTTAAAAAAAAATGATATTTTTACTCTAAAAAGCCACACCTGATATTATTCACTTACAACACCTTTTTGTTATTTTGATTAAAACTCAAAGTTTTCAAGTTCTTTCATTAGGTTTTTTTTTTAACAATTCAATGGGCATTTGTGCAATTTCCCCAACAAGGAAAAAGAAAAATAAAATTTCACATGAAGGAAAGTCAAGAGACGAAAACAGACAAATGATCCCAAATGGCAAATGCCGAGTCATAAACTCATAACTTCCTACACCAACAGATTTCATTCGGACAAACTTATCACCGCCTTCTTCTTCTGCTCTACTTGTACCCCCTTCTTCTTGCCTCTGAGCTGAAGCTTCTTGCTACTTCTACCCACCACCAATGCCGACACTCAAAGCAGGCACCCGACCGCCGTGGGTCGGCCTAGGAGCGGCAGTGTGGGTGCAAATTGCAGCCGGCAATGCCTACACTTTTCCTCTCTACTCCCACTCCCTGAAGTCGGTTCTGGGTTTCAACCAGCAGCAGCTCACCATGCTGGGTGTGGCCAACGATATCGGCGAGAACGTCGGCCTTATCCCTGGCATCGCTTCCAACAGGCTCCCTCCGTGGCTAATTCTTTTGATCGGCGCTCTCGCCTGCTTTACCGGCTACGGCATCATCTGGCTCACCGTCAGCCGCACCATTCAGCCCCTGCCTTACTGGTTGGTATGTTTTTTTTCCTTCCGATTTTTATAAATTTTGTAGCTTTTCTTGAAAATGTGAGCGTTTCTTATCCAAATCTGTTTGCTTGCAAATTTGACTAACTGGGGTTTCTACAGAAGCACTTCTGCTTATAAGCGCTTACGGTAGAAGTGTTTTTGTAATAAGCCTGTAGAAATTTTGAAGCTTTTTTGACAATTTAAGCATATCATGTTGCTGATCCGATTGTTTGCAAATCTTATTTGGTGGGTTTTTGTTTTAAGACACATTTTAGGACAAATCTGAAGTTAATCGACGGTGAAATGTATTTCTATTACAATTGAAGAGTAATCTGCTGGTGATTTGGAAATTTATTCGGCTTTGACGATGCTATTACTCACATGCTGCTACTTTTTTGTAAGCTTTTGAATAAATTGATGGATTAAAATTGGTGTGCTTTAATTTGATGTTGCCTTGGTTATTACTTGGTTCCATTTAAGAAACTCAGATTTAAGCATCAATTTCTGCATTTAATTATCTTGTGGAGGTTTGCTTATCCAATTAAATGATTGCGGGCCGATGTAGTTTATCTGCAAATGCCATATATATCGTGATTTTCTAACAATTAAGATCTTAAAAAATTAATGATTTTTTCTCTGGTATTGCAGTTATGGCTTGCCCTTTGTGTTGCCACTAATAGTAATGCTTGGTTTAGCACGGCCGTGCTTGTAACCAACATGAGAAACTTCCCTCTAAAGCGTGGCACAGTTGCTGGTATTCTGAAAGGTTACGGGGGTCTCAGCGCAGCTGTATTTACAGAAGTTTATAGTGTTCTGCTTCGTAATTCCTCTTCCAGGCTTCTGCTCTTCCTTACACTTGGGATTCCCGTTCTGTGTTTCACTATGATGTATTTTGTGTGGCCTTGTACTCCGGCTTCAAGTGAAGACCCTGCAGAGCATGGCCACTTTCTTTTCATCCAAGTTGCAAGCGTTGTGCTTGGATTATACGTTCTCTCAACTACAATATTGGATGATACCATTTCCTTAAGTGCTCCAATTACCAACACTTTTGTCGTCGTAATGGTTCTACTTCTTATGGCCCCACTTGCAGTCCCTGTAAAAATGACATTGTATCCCACAAGAACCAGCAAATCGGGGATGCTTGGTCAAGCGGTTGGGTCTTCAAGTAGTTTGAACGATGAAGAAGGCACTGCAGACAAAACTGAACCACTAATGAAGCCATCTTCATCGACAGCGAGCCTGGTAAGTTTAAATGAAGGTTATGATTCATCTGACGTGGCTTTGCTTCTAGCTGAGGGTGAGGGGGCAGTGAAAAGAAAGAGACGGCCCAGAAGAGGGGAAGACTTCAAATTTAGTGAAGCTGTGGTGAAGGCTGACTTCTGGCTTCTATTCTTTGTTTACTTTTTCGGGGTTGGTTCGGGGGTAACTGTTCTCAATAATCTAGCCCAAATCGGGATTGCACAAGGATTTCATGATACAACAGTCTTGCTGTCTCTCTTCAGTTTTGGAAATTTTGTTGGTCGTCTTGGAGGAGGAGTTGTTTCCGAACATTTTGTCAGGTCAGTAACATTACCTTGTGCCTAATCTACAATATATATCCAAATGGATGTCCTTTTGATTTAGAGAAACTTCTCTTTGCAGGTCGAAAACAATCCCTCGGACAGTTTGGATGACGTGCACTCAAATTATAATGATCGCCACATATCTGCTGTTTGCTTCTGCCATCAGCGCAACCTTTTATCCTGCAACGGCATTACTTGGAATCTGCTACGGTGTCCAATTTTCTGTCATGATCCCAACTGTCTCGGAACTCTTTGGCTTGAGGGATTTTGGCATATTTTACAATTTCATGTCACTAGGGAATCCTCTGGGTGCACTGCTTTTTTCAGGCCTCTTAGCCGGGTACGTATATGATAACGAGGCAGCGAAGCAGCATGGGATTCATCTCTACGGGACAAATATCTCCTGCGTGGGTCCGAATTGCTTTAGGCTCACCTTCCTGGTTCTCGCTGCTGTCTGTGGCGTCGGTACCATCTTAAGCATCGTTCTGTCTTTAAGGATAAAGCCTGTTTACCAAATGCTTTACTCTGGGGGCTCCTTCAGGGTACTTCCAAATACAAACCATTAAGATCAAGGAGCGGCCGGGGGAGCTCAAACTGTCTAGAGAGCCATCATACTCAAGCATATTTCAATACAACTACAACAGTCCGAGACGCATGTAAAAAGTTTCGTTTTTAGTTTCTCAAATCTATCTCAGAACCAAAGAATCAACACATGTGGAGGCTCTAGGTTGTTTGTACAATTCTGAACTGCTGTTTGTGCAATTTTTTCAGGTTTTTGTGTGCTATATACTGCGGTTGGAGACTTTTAGCTCTCCAGTGTATCCTATGAACTATACTCCACCCTCCGGCATCAATGACGAGTACAAAACCTGTAACGGGTTCGTTCGCCCTCACGAGGACGTGCCTCGTAGGGACAAATTAAAAATTTTGGTTGCAGCTTTCAATCCTGAGAAAGACTTGGTTTTGAGAGTGATTGTGTAATTGAATGAATGTAGCTGCCGAATAAAGCTGTAGTAGTAGTGTTTGATATTTTGTTGGGTGGAAAGTACTGTTGATGTGTTGTTGAAGCAGAATCCTGAAAGTTTGTTGTGGAAATTACTTTTATTTATTTGTCCTTTGATTCTCCGAGATAGAAGGGAAATCACTTCCGTTCTTTTACCCCATTGAAAACATATATGTTTCAAGAAATTACAATTAACTGATGGGCAATTCAAATCAACCGGTATATATATTTAGGGCTTTCCATTCCCATCTAAGAACACACGAGGATGCAGAGGAAAGTAATACGGTGAGAAAAAACATCAAACATCCTCCCTTTCCTTCTCAAAAGGAGTGCAAAACTTTGGGCTCACAATTCTCCCATCCAACTGCCCAGAAAGTCTTGGACTTTTATTTGTGGCTATGACCTTCTCATGCGTTCTTCCATCCAACGGTCCAGATAACTTGAGACTCAAACTTGCAACCAAAGGACTGGTCAGCCTTGGTCTCCTATTTGTGTACATTAAACTCTCATGAACCTTCCCATGCAACGGTCCAGATAGCTTCAAGCATGGATTATTATGAGCCACCAATCTCTCCTGAACTCTCCCATCCAACGGCCCAGCAAGCGCAATGCTCCTAGTCTTACCAACCATAGGCTTCTCATCCTTGACCTCCTCACTGCAACTCTTGTGCTTCCTCAACAAGGCTCCTCTCCAATGCTCTTGATATCGAGTTGGCTCAGCCAGAGTTGCACCCCTACTGTCGAAAGACTCCTCCTGAAAAACCAACTTGTTAAAGTACTTGGATGGCACTTCTGGTTCGAATGAGTGCCCAACTTAGCCGGGAAAGCGACTTCTGGTGCCCTAATCTGGTTTCTTTCTTGGTAAGTTTGAGTATTTCTAGCCTATGCTTGGCTACAGATATTCCCATGCTGATCTGCAAGAACTCGTGGTCGCAGTAGCTCACATCGCCGAGCTGCAGCTGGTTGCGAGACGAGGCCATATTCGTAGATGAGGAGGGTTAAGGCCGACTTTTGACAGCCATGAGAACCAGTTCATAGCTGAGCTTAAGGTAAAATGTGCCTGAGGCCTGAGGGGTTATGTTGTTATGTGGTGATACATTTTGTGAAGGCCAATAATTAGTAATAGGTGGTTTAGTTGGGATAATAGCGTTGATATTGATGGATGGATCTGCATGGACCTATAAAGTTTATCATGATAATAGAGCATGCTATTTTTTGACACGTCTTGGCCTGATTTACTGGCCTTGAATTTGCCATCTTAAGTTGGCATTTTAAAAAACATTTCACAAGCTCTAGCTTAAAGATATTGAATGATGAGACTTCAAAAAGTTACATTGGCTTTAGTATAATGACTTGATAAGTTGTCTGTGAGAATTTGTTCCCTTGTGATCCTAGGTGGGGTCAATTGTGAGAGGATTTGTTGGAGAATAGAATCCGGCATTGGTCATATGACAAAATAATATATAATTTATATTTGAGAGTTTATGTACCTAATAACATCAACACTTAGTAATAAGTAGTTAAGTTGTTACAATATCGGTAATATTGATGGTGGACCTACATGAGCTTATAAAGTTTATCAACTGCTGGCCAAAGGGCACACTTACCTAACCTCGTAAATATTGTACTTGTTTATTTTGTATTCTACTGCACACATCGTCTATCTCACAACAGATTTAACATTCACTATTGATACATTCACAGTATATACTATGAGCCGTATATTATGAAAAATAAATTATACACGATATTTGTCAACATATTAAAAATTCTAGGGGCATTTTTGCAATTTTCCCAAAAGGAGAAAAAGAAAAAGCAAATGTCAAATGGAAGAAAGTCAAGAGACGAAAACCGTTATATAAAAATCCCAAATGGAAAATGTCAAGTCATAACTTCCCACACCAACAGGTTTCATTCAGATAAACTTCCCTCCGCCTCCTCCTTCTGTTACTTGTACCCCTTCTTGCTGCTGCTGAGCTGAAGCTTTTTGCTACTTGTACCCACGACCAGTGGCGACACTCCAAGCAGGCACCCGACCGTCGTGTGTCGGCCTAGGTGCTGCAGTGTGGGTGCAAATGGCTGCCGGCAATGCCTACAATTTCCCGCTCTACTCCCACTCGCTGAAGTCGGTTCTGGGTTTCAACCAGCAGCAGCTTACCATGCTTAACCATGGACTTGGACACTTGGAGACACTTGTCAAATACTCTAATGCAAATGGTTAGTATGTACACTTGGCTCTACAACCCGCGAGTTATTAGCCGCATGTTTCATGTCGAAGGGAGCCCAACAATGCATGTATATCTATCCATTACTTGGTGAATAAGTAGGTGTGTTGAGCCTCACAGTTTCTCCAATCAAAGCATAGTTGTAACCGCTTCATTTTAGTGTTTCCTATAAATAGCAAGCCATTCTATACAATCCCATTCATATTATATCTCCACCCCTCTCTTTAGCCACGTTGCATGCATGCAGTAGCCTTACATGCATAATATACATAGAAAGAAAAGAGAGTGGAAGAAATAGATGGCGTTAGGAGTGATCAACGAGCTTATTCAAGTAGATTGAGCTTAGTTATAGCGGTGGTGACGTGGATCTTCGCTTTAGCTTTGGAATCGAGGTAGGAGGTTTCTTGGGGAACTTATCACTATTGGGTATTTGTCTTGTTTAAGCTTTGTGAAATATGTGTTATACTTAATGTGTTTATAACTGATATAACTGTTTTGTATTGGAACTGATATATTATTGTTATTTTCAATAATGTGGATGTTGTGATAATGTTGATCATATGCATATATCATTTCATATCGGAGTAGATGGATTTTATTGGTATATTCAAAGATTGAGTTATGGAAATAGAACTATATTTTGTGTGGTTGAGTTCAGCTCTTGTAGGGACCAGCAAGGGTTGTAAAAGTGAAATTATAGGAATGGTATGAAGTAATGGGGACTTTGCAATCAAGAGAAAAACATAAGTGCGGCGAGCGCGGAGACTATTCTTCTTTCTTAAGATGACCAACAAAATGGAAAATTTGGGATGATAGAGTTACGGGTGTGAGTTTATATAATAAAGCTTTCAGACCACCGATGCAGTGGTAGAATGCATGAGATTGGACGTGCAGGTTCGCTTGAATTATTATATAAATTAACGGGTTGGGTAATTGAAGTTTATATAATAAAGCCTTGTACGATAAAACGCAACACTTAGTACTAGGTGGTTACATTGGAATCATATCGGTAATATTGGTGGTGAACCTACAGGAGCCTATAAAGTTTATCAACTCCTACCCCAAAGGTACACTTGTCTAACTTCGTAAATATTGTGCTTATTTATTTTATATTCCACTGCACATATTGTCTATTTCATAACGAATTTAACATTCACTATTGATATATGAGCAGTAAATTAAGAAGGAAATAAAATTCACAATACGATATTTGTCCACATTTTAACAATTCAAGGGGCATATGTGCAATTTACCCAAAAAAAAAAAGAAAAAGAAAAAGCAAATATCACATGCACGAAAGTCAAGACGAAAACGGTTATATAAACCCAAATGGCAAATGCCAATTCATAACTTCCTACACCAACAGAATTTTCATTCGGACAAACTAATCACCGCCTTCATCTTCTGCACTCGTACCCCTTCTTCTTGCCTCTGAGCTGAAGCCTTTTGCTACTTGTACCCACCACCAATGGCGGCACTCGCAGCAGGCACCCGACGGCCGTGGGTCGGCCTAGGAGCGGCGGTGTGGGTGCAAATTGCAGCCGGCAATGCCTACACTTTCCCGCTCTACTCCCACTCCCTGAAGTCGGTTCTGGGTTTCAACCAGCAGCAGCTCACCATGCTGGGTGTGGCCAACGATATCGGCGAGAACTTCGGCCTTATCCCCGGATTCGTTTCCAAGAAGCACCCGCCGTGGCTAATTCTTTTGATCGGCGCTCTCGCCTGTTTCTTCGGCTACGGCCTCATCTGGCTCACCGTCAGCAGCACCATTCTGCCCCTGCCTTACTGGATGGTATGTTTTCTTTCCTTCCGATTTTTATAAATGTTGAAGCTTTTCTTAACAATGTGTAGCTTTTCTTGTTCGTTCTTGAAAATGTGTAGCTTTTCTTGTTCTTGAAGATTTGTAGCTTTTCTTGTTCGTTCTTGAAAATGTGTAGCTTTTCTTGATCCAAATCTGTTTTCTTGCAAATTTGACTTAGTGGGATTTTTACAGAAGCACTTCTGCTTGCTTATAAGCGCTTATGCTAAGGTGTTTTTGCTATAACATGTACAAATTTTGATGCTTTTTCGACAATTTGAGCATATCATGTTGCTGATCTGATTGTTTGCAAATATGATTTGGTGGGTTTGTTTTAAAGAAAGGTTTTGTAGGATTGGTGATATTTGAGTTTGATAGAGCGATTTTGCATCCGGATTGTTTTAATTTTGACACTACCAGGAGTTACTTTATTCTGTTCTGGAAAATGAACAACACAGATATTGTTGAAGAATGTAAGAAGTAGCGTATCGGAAATTGACAACATAAAATACAATGGTTCTACTAGTATCGAGGCATTTTGTGAGAAAACTCACACCTTCCGTGTTGTGCAGGTGATTATATGTAAGTTGGGGACAATATCGATGTTGATTAGTAAACTATGACAAATCTGAAGTTAATCGATGGTGAAATGTTTTTCTATTACAATTGAAGAGTAATCTGCTGGTGATTTGGAAATTTATTCGGCTTTGACGATGCTATTACTCATCTGCTGGTGATTTGGAAATTTATTCGGCTTTGATGATGCTATTACTCACACGCTGCTACTTCTTCGTAAGCTTTTGAATAAATTGATAGATTAAACCATTAATGATTTTGTTCTGGTATTGCAGTTATGGATTGCCCTTTGTGTTGCCGCTAATAGTAATGCTTGGTTTACCACGGCTGTGATTGTTACCAACATCAAAAACTTCCCTCTACAGCGTGGCATAGTTGCTGGTATTCTGAAAGGTTACGCGGGTCTAGGCGCAGCTGTATTTACAGAAAGTTATCGTGTTCTGCTTGGTAATTCCTCTTCCAGGCTTCTGCTGTTCCTTACACTTGGAATTCCCGTTCTGTGTTTCGCTAGCATGTTTTTTGTGAAGCCTTGTACTCCGGCTCCAAATGAAGACCCTGCAGAGCGTGGCCGCTTAGATTTCATCCAAGTTTCAAGCTTTGCGCTTGGATTCTATGTTCTCTTAACTGCAATATTGGATGATAACATTTCCTTAAGTGCTCCAATTACCAACACTCTTTTCGTTGTAATGGTTCTACTTCTCATGGCCCCACTCGCAATCCCCGTTAAAATGACATTGTATCCCACACCAGCCGGCGAATTGGGAATGCTTGGTCAAGCGGTTGGATCTCCAGGTAGTTTGAACGATGAAGGCGGCACTGCAGACCTAACTGAACCGCTACTGGAGCCATCTGGCGTGGTTGGATCTCCAGGTAGTTTGAAAGATGAAGAAGGCACTGCAGACATAACTGAACCACTACTGGAGCCATCTGGCGTGGTTGGATCTCCAGGTAGGTTAAATGAAGGTCATGATTCATCGGACGTGCCCTTGCTTCTTGCCGAGGGCGAGGGGGGAGTGAACGAAAAAAGAAAGCTAGGGGAAGATTTCAAATTCATTGAAGCTGTGGTGAAGGCTGACTTCTGGCTTCTATTCTTTGTTTTCTTTTTCGGGGTTGGCTCGGGGGTAACTGTTCTCAATAATCTAGCCCAAATTGGGGTTGCACAAGGATTTGATGATACAACATTCTTGCTGTCTCTCTTCGGTGTTGGAAATTTTGTTGGTCGTCTTGGGGGAGGATTTGTTTCGGAACGCTTTGTCAGGTCAGTAACATTATCCTTGTGGCTAATCTATCTTCAATGCAAATCCAAATTGATGTCCTTTTGATTCAGAGAAACTTCTTCTCTTTGCAGGTCGAAAACAATCCCTCGGACAGTTTGGATGACGTGCACTCAAATCATAATGTTCGCCACATACCTGCTGTTTCCTTCTGCCATCAACGCAACCTTTTGTACTGCAACGGGAATACTTGGAGTCTGCTACGGTGTCCAATTTTCTGTCATGATCTCAACTGTCTCGGAACTCTTTGGCTTGAAGGATTTTGGCACACTTTACAATTTCATGGCACTAGGGAATCCTCTGGGTGCACTACTCTTTTCAGGCCTCCTAGCCGGGTACGTATATGACAACGAGGCAACGAAGCAGCAGGGGATTCATCTCTACGGGACAAATGTCTCCTGCGTGGGTCCGAATTGCTTTAGGCTCACCTTCCTGGTTCTTGCTGCTGTCTGTTTTGTCGGTAGCATCTTAAGCATCGTTCTGTCTTTAAGGATAAAGCCCTTTTACCAAAATCTTTACGCTGGGGGCTCCGTCGGGGTACTTCCAAATACAAACCAACAAGATCAAGGAGCGGCGAGTGCAAGTTGAACTGTCTAGAGAGCCATCATACTCAAGCCTATCTCGATACATCTACATCAACTATCTGAGACGTATGTAAAAAGTTTTAGCTTCTCAAATCCATCTTCAGAACCAAAGAATCAACACATGTGGAGACTCTAGGCCATTTACCTCAACACTCGGCCGTCCGGCATAAATGAGACCACTAGGAGACCTACAACGGATTCCTTCGTTCGGTCTCACGAGGACATGTCGTATAGGGACAGATTACAAAATTTTCGTTATAGCTTTCAATCATCAGAAAGAGTAGGTTTTTGAGTAATTGTGTATATCAGTGTTGATGTGTTGCTGAAGCAGAATCGTGAAAGCTTTCTGTAAAGCTAGTACTTTTTTCTAGGAAACGATTTACTTCTGCACACTTTCTTATTTGTCCTTTGATTCCCCGAGAAAAAAGAGAGGTGCGGAAATCACTTCCCTTATTTTCCCCATTGAAAACATATAATGTTTCAAGATATTAAAACTAACTGATGGGCAAATCAAATCAACCAGTAAATATATTTAGGGCTTTCCATTCCCATCTAAAAACACAAGAGGATGCAGAAGAAAGTAATACACTGTAGAAAAACCATCAAACTTGTAGGAACACACAAAAAAATGAACATATATCTTGTCATGTTGTCGCGGTACATCCCTTTGTGTAACCGAAGCAAACAGATATGTCTCCGGTAGTACGGCATATTCTCTCTTGTTAGGACAAAACCAACCAAACACAAACTTCAAGTTGGTTTCAGATCCTGAAACAGTGCAGTCCAGAGTGAATGATCATCGTAATCAACATCCTCCCTTTCCTTCTCATAAGGAGAGCAAAACTTTGGGCTCACAACTCTCCCATCCAACTGCCCAGAAAGTCTTGGACTTTTGTTTGGGGTCATGATCCTCTCATGCGTTCTTCCATCCAACGGTCCAGATAACTTGGGACTCAAACTTGCGAACGAAGGACCGGTCAGCCTTGGGCTCCTATTTGTGTACATTAACCTCTCATGAACTTTCCCATCCAACGGTCCAGATAGCTTCAAGCTTGGATTATTATGAGCCATCAATCTCTCCTGTACTCTCCCATCCAACGGCCCAGAAAGCGCAATACTCCTAGTCTTAACAACCATAGGCTTCTCATCCTTGACCTCCTCACTACAACTCTTATGCTTCCTCAACAAAGCTCCTCTCCAATGCTCTTGATATCGAGTTGGTGTTGCCGGAGTTGCACCCCCACCGTCGAAAGACTCCTCCTGAAAAACCAACTTGTTAAAGTACTTGGAGAAGCACTTCTTGGTCCGAATGAGCGCCCAACTTAGCCGGGAAAGCGACTTCGGGTGCCCTAATCTGGTTTCTTTCTTGGCAAGCTTGAGTATCTCTAGCCTATGCTTGGCTACAGATATTCCCATGCTCTGCAAGAACTCGTGGTCGAAGTAGTTCACGTCGTCGAGCTGCAGCTGGTTGCGCGTAAAGACGACGCCGTAGTCGTAGATGAGGGAGGGTTCAAGGCCGGTTTTTGACAGCCATGTGAACCAGTCCATAGCTTAGCTTAAGCTAAAATGTGCCTGAGGCCTGAAGGGTTATGTTGTTATGTGGTGATACATTTATACGAGAAGGAGATGATGATATAAAATGATAAAGTGGGAAGGAAAATAAATAAAATTAAATGTGGTGGATAAATAATGGGGCCTTAGAAAATTTGGATGGTTGTTGGGACTGGATGTGACATTAGCAATATCCTGGAAGTTGAGGATGAGCTTAACGACCTCGTGATCTGGATTCCGAAAATCTCTGTCTAGAACAATTTAAATTCTGTTTGACATTAGATGGCTGGTCATCGTCTCGATTAATTCTTAGGTGATTTCATTTTCCCAATCTCATGTTCATGATTCAACCCGTCTCTGCCCTATGCAAATACTTCGTTATTCTACATGTTTTAGTAAACAGAAACTAAATCATAAAAACTGAATAGTTCTAGACTTCTAGTAATCACTTGTTCAATGATATAGAGCACAAGTCCAAATTACATGTGAGATTGGGCAGGTAAATACTAAATATGATTGATGAAAACTCAAAGCTACAGCATAAGGTTATAGGGCCCAAAATTGAGGGGAGCAGTTAGGATATTGAATTGGATAACCTACTACCACTTGATGAAAATCATTAAGGCAAAGTTTAACACGCCAGCAGATTTTAGAGAGATTTTTCAACGTGTCCAGAATACGGGATGATATGTCATATATTATTATACAAGTAGGAAATTTTTTTTTTCAAGTGTTTTTCAAACACACTGAAAAATCTCTTCCAGTTTTAAGGGTCCAATAACTTTATTTTACTCCAACTCATTGCTATTAACTGCTTTACCTGCTAGATTGTGACAATGTTTCTTCCCCAAAAAGTGATATGACTTAATAACCTACTACAAATCTGCAACATTCTTTAAATCACATTTAATCTTGTCAACCTACCGTTACCGCTTATCCCCGTAGAATAAATAAAGACAAAAAGTAACGTAGTTTTGGAGAAATTTTTCAGTATTAGGTACATAATCCAGTACACCAATTGTTATAATACAATTAGTTGAATTTTTTTTTCTTCAAGTTTTCAACTGATATATATATATATATATGTGTGTGTGTGTGTGTGTGTGTATTTAACAAATGATATTATTTACATTAAGGGGATGAAGGAGTGGGCTAAGTCGCACAATGGGCTAACAATAATATGATTCAAATTCGCATTTGGCAATAATCGAACCTGAGATCTCTCATTTACTAAGTGAAGAAGAATACTACTAGACTGTAGTACTAAGTGACAACTGATTATATTATTATATTTGGTGTAACGAGTCGTGTGCTTAGTACAATGAAAAATCTTTCGTAGTTTTGGGCAGTGGAAGTCATTTACTGTAGTCTACTGCTCATACAAGAATTATATGCTTATAGTTGTAGAACGATAGTTAGAGTTCATCTACAAACAATTTACTCTTCCAAACTTTGTAATTAGTATTTTGATCAATTTACCAAGTTTTTACACATTAATATAACGTAGGAAAAAAAAAAAAAAAGAGATGACCAAAGTGGATAAATTAATTTATCTAAAGTGGTTCGAAATTGGCAATAAATCACCCAAGAGAGAAACATCAAACTTAAGCATTAAGTATGATGTTAGAAAGGGAAACAAGGTGGATATTTGAGATTTTTCGGATAGCATGAGTACAATACAAGCGTGACAAAATTCGGCAAGGTGTATAAAGAGTACTTTCTTTCCTGTTACGTTTTGGGAATATTACAAAACATTTAGGGTTACTTAGAATCTTTAATTTTCTATTTAAGTCAACCTATGAAATTGTATTCGCTAGATCTGTTATATTTTCGATTTATGTTCTTTCATCCTCTTGTTTTCGATAAATTCTAACTCGATGAATTTGTAACCCATCTGATCAATCTATGTGTGGAAAATCGACTGAGAAGACGCAAATAGACCCAAGCCACAAACTAACTTTTGAAAAAACCGTTACAATCAGGTTCAGTCAAAACCCTTGAAGTGCCAACCACTGTTCCCGCTCCAAAGGCGTACCCGATTCCGTACCATCCTCTCTCCCTCTCACCCTCTCACCCTCGCCTATTTATAATCTCCACCGCTTCCAAATTTGACAAGAAAAATCTCTATCACCCCTTTAATTTAATTCTCTGTATGTTTTTTCGCATCTAAACTTCAACTAGCTCGCCATATACGTCAGAAACCCTAACCCTAAAGACCGTAGACTCATAGTATGTTTTCACGGGCATCTTCGAGGGGATCCTCAGGGTCCATCCACCGGCTTTTTTCGGATGTTAAAAGCCTCAGCTCTCGTCCTCCATTCAACAAATCGCAACCCTCCTCCTCGGTCGCTTCATCGCCATCTTCTTCTTCTTCTTCACTCAGCTCATCGGTTGGCAGATTTGGCTATGGTGGCAGTCATAATGGTAGATCAGGCTCCGATAACACTTTTGATTTGTTGCTGAGATCCGTTTCTTCGGGGGTTCTGATTCTCGGGACCAGTCTAGGGTTTTCGTATTGGTCTTCTTCTTCTCTGGATCCAAATTCCTACGTTTCTTACGCTGATAATTATCCCAAGGAGGCGGCATTTGCAATCGGCGAAGATACAAACAAAACTCAGTTTTCCCTCTTTGATGGTACCTTGTTTGTTTCTTTGTTTTCTTCAACTTATCTGTGTATCGTGTTTTCCGAGGTTTCTGTTATGTTTTACCCTGATGGATCTCGTCTCAGTTTCATATAGGAGAAGAAAATTCTTTACGTATGAAAAGCGGCTCCGAGATCAAAGTCCTCCGGAGAAGGTATGGATCATGCACTCCTCGGAAAATTGATTTTTATAAGTTGTAATTTTGTTTGTTTGATGATTGTCGTGGTTGCAAACACTACATGCTTGTGTTTTGTGTTGTGTGCTTGTGGTTTTCAGCTATTCGACTACTTTGCATCGGTTAAAAACCCCAACGGAGAGGCGTTTATGACGCCGGCAGACTTGATGAGAGCGGTGGTTCCTGTATTTCCTCCCTCAGAATCAACCCACGTTAGAGTGGGGTCTCTGAGAGGGGAGAAGGTTCCCAGCAAGCAGCAGTACGCTCCTTCCAAATTCTTTATGCTTTTCGACACTGACGGAGATGGCCTGATTTCCTTCCCGGAGTGAGTAATCTTGATACCACAATGATTCTAGCCTAATTGAAATTTGTTAAGATCTAAAACAACGTATACGTGTTCCTTCTTGATATGATCAGGTTCATCTTCTTCGTCAACCTCCTCAGCATCCCTGAATCGAGCTTTACGATTGCGTTTAAAATGTTTGATCTCGACAACAGCGGGTGGGTTAAAATCGCCATCGCCTTCTCAGTCGTAAAAATCTTTCATTGTAATGTACTGCTAGTAGAAAACTTAATTAACTTGTTACACTTGTGATTCACAGAGACATTGATAAGCTGGAGTTTAATAAAGTCATGTCCTTGATGCGATCTCAAAGCAAACAAAACACGGATAGCCACAGGCTCAATGTTTCTGTCGAAGACGGAGGCCTACTCGAGTACTTCTTCGGCAAAGACGGCAAAAAAAGTCTAAAACTTGAAAGATTTGTTCAGTTTTTCCGGGATTTACACGAAGAAGTATGCGATTTTTTCTTAGGGTTGTGATTGTATCAAGCTATTTTTTCTGTCAGCTGATCCTTTTCCTGTCTCTTTTTCTTCCTCTGTTTTCGAATTTGAAAGATTTTGCGATTGGAGTTTGCTCACTACGACTTCAGAGCACAAGGAACCATATTGGCTAAAGACTTCGCGTTCTCCTTGGTTGCATCTGCTGATAGCGGTGAAATAAACAAGTTGCTTGATCGGGTGGACGAAATTGATAATGACGCACGTCTTAAGAACATAAGAATCACATACAAGGAATTCAAAGATTTCGCGGAGCTCCGTAAGAACTTGCAGTCCTTCTCTCTGGCCCTTTTCAGTTACGGAGAAGTTAACGGAGTGTTGACGAAAAGTGATCTCCAGAGAGCTGCTTCCCGAGTACTCATCTGATCTGTCATTGTCATTTCTAGGTAGCTTCGTTGGTCATTAACTAGTAGCTTATTGTGCTAATGCTTTGATCACTTTCAATTTATACAGGTATGTGGCATCTCTGTTTCTACCAATGTGCTTGACATAATATTCCATCTATTCGATGCAAATGGTGACGGAGATTTAAGCGCAAATGAGTTCGTGAGAGTTTTACAAAGTCGGGGAGGCGAAACGCAAGAGACAGGCATAAGGGGACTCCTATCTTGCTGGTTTAATTGTGCTGGTAAAGCTTTTGGTCAGAACAACTGCAGCTCTGGTTTCTAAGATCATACATGGATTACCTTCAACTCACGTAACCAAATGTTGTTTACGGCTCTAATCTAGGGTTGGAGCCGAAAAGATGTAATTAGCGAATCTGGCTGGGTTTGTGATTGAAGGATTATATATCACAGCAGGCTGATCTTACCAATTTTTGTAACCCTACATAACCATAATCACTTCAAACTAATACATAAGTGCAGATATCTTTGTTAATTTGTGTACCAATATTTTCTGCTAATGGCGCCGATTTTGCACAACTGATACGCATAACATCACAGATATTTAGCATCAAGGACAAGATAAGAATTGCAAAATCTAATCCGAAGATCATAACGTATGCTAGCATGAGAAACCAGTATTCGGAAAGAAATTTGATTGAGGAAACACATTCAATGTCTTGACATTGATGGTCTTCATTGGCTATTTACACACAAAAATACATGCATAAATGCAGTGAAAGCAGACCATATCAAGACTCCAACTGATCCGAAAAATTCTCTCCGAAAGCCTAATGCACTGCTAATCGATCATAGCAACTACAAGGCAACAAAAGAATTCATCTTCTGAGGCTTACCCGGCTCAAGTGCAAGGCGAGGACATCCCTCATCCGCTCGTCACTCTCGTTCACTTGTCCATCAAAAACAGGAAGCTCCTCCTCCTTTAAGCCCCTCACATTGTCATCTGGCATCGGCTCGCTACACTTGATAAGAAAGTTATGCAGCAGACACCCTGTAACCACCACAAACGGCAGAAACTCAGCACACTCTTCCTTCCACTGCCTAGCCAATAGCTGCCACCGCGCCCGAAGCCTCCCAAAAGCTGTCCCAACCAACCCCATTGCCCGATAATGCACCGCATTAAACGCCTTCTCCATTGAACCGAAACTATCCGCCTCATCCGACCTTACATAAGGTGTTAGAAGCCATGGCAATAGAGGGAAGCAAGAGTCCCCCAGTATGTACTGAGGAATGGAATTCCCATTCCCAAGCTCAAAAGCAGGACCACTGAGAAATTCCCTGGACTCCTCCACACCCAAATAAAGCTTACTCTGCCGGAAAATTGATTCCGGTTTCATGGTAGAGGGCCATCCGGCGGAGACATCGAGGAACCTCCCCTCAGAATCCACCACTGCCTGAACCAACAATGACCCATTTGCCCCCAGCAGTTCACCACCAACCCCAAATCTCGAAAAACCTAAAACCCCACAGCAATTCGGCAGCGAAATCCACCCGAACGCCTCCAAGACCCGGGATATATCTGACCGGAATTCGAACAAGTTCCCCAATTGATCGTTCACCGCCTTACATACGGCGTAAAATGCGCGGCAGGCATCCAAGGAGTCGAGCCCGAAGCGCCTTCCGATCGCCTTGTAGCTCGCGCCGTGGGCCAGGCGGTAAATTGCGGCGGCGAGGACGAAATTGGGTGGGATTGAAGGGATTGTGGAGTTGAGAAATGGGGAGAGGAGGGAGAGGAGGACGGAGAAGGAGTGTTCGGACATGCGGAAGGTTTGGGACCAGCGGAAGTCGAAGTCTCCGTCTGCGGCGGTGGCGGAGAGGAAGCGGCTGAACCAACATTCTAAAGGCGGCGGCGGTGGGCGTAATGGCGATTGCGGTGGTGGGTTGGGGAAGCAGAGGAGGGTGGACAGGGAGATGGAGGCGGAGGAGAGGAGGGATTCAAGGGTTAGGGTTTGGGCGGGAAGGAGGAGGAGGTCGTTTTGGAAGAGGAAGGAGTGAGCCGGTGACGTGGCGGCGGTTACGAGGCTGACGAGGTGGTGTTGATTGAGGGGCTTTTTGTTGTTGTTGCCGTGGGTTTGGTTTTGTTTCTTGTTTCTGGCATTGCCTTTGGTGGTGCTCGTGGCCGTACCGCCGACTCCGCCGCCGGCAGCCATTGGTGGTGGGACTTTGGGAGTTTGATTAGTAACGAGTCAGATGTTGTGACGTAGTGTGAAAGTGATTGTTGTGTGCCAAGTATAATTACTGCTGATTACTATGGTGTTTTTCCTTTTCTTGCTTTTTGGTCCTTCCTAAAACAACATTTTCTAAAGTGGACTTTTTTTCAATGGAAAGGGATCATCTCCGAATCCCTTCCATCAAATCCACCAAGTTCAAAAATTCGGACTGTTGAAATTTGATTTAACGGCTACAGTTATTATAACTTTTAAAGGGCCCCTTGTTTGTAGTCATTAGATTAACTTTCAACGATCCGGATCTCTGAACTTAGTGAATTTGATAGAAGGGATCCGAAGATGATCCCTTTCCTTTTTCAATGGCCACTTGGTTTTGCTATATTTAGAATTTGGAAAAATCCCCCTAGGTTAAAGGTACTTTGCTAGATTCTCATATGTAACCCATTCATCATGTCACGATTGTTTATTGTGACAATTTTTATAAAGTGAAAATTGTTTATTAGTTGATGACACTGCTTAAATTGAAACTTAATTGTATGAGAAAATCTTTCATTACCTTTACAAAAAGAAAAACTCTTACTCTTGAGGAAAAAAAGAGAATCGTGACATATTGCTTCAAATTAAGATTCAAAATTCGTGTAATGAATAATTTTCCTTGTGTGTTCATGATTCAAATTATCTCTTTTCTAGTGTAGTTTAGAGTAATAGTATTACTTGTAATTAGGAATGGGCAAATACCCATTGGTTATGGGTAATCGCGGTTACCCGTCCATTTAAATTAAACGGTTACGGTTATGGGTAACTATTTAGATATATAAATGGTTATTGGTATAACCGTTTACCCGTGAAATTTAAATGGACGGTTATGGGTATTAACCGCGGTTATAAAAAGGTAACCGTTTACCCATTTATTTTATATATGTAAAACTAACACAAACCATGTTCTCGATTCAATAATACTTAACACCCAATAAATTAGCAAGGAATTCATCGGTCATTCTCTCAATAACACTACTACAGGAATGATGATTCTCATCATCAAGGAATTGCCCAAATTAATTTAAATTCCTTGCGAGTAACCATGAAATTGACAGAAATGTCTTCTAAACAATTTTGTAATCCAATAATACTTAGCAAATATTATATTTACCTTCATTGGTAACAGTTAAAAATATCGTCCGTAAACTATTATTTCAATTATTAGAATGGTATAAGGACTTAACAAATTAAAATATGAAAATGTATGATGAATATACCTATAACGGTGTTTAATTGTAAAAAAAAAAAAATTATGACAATATTTTTTTAATTTTCAAGTTGTTAAAAAACATGTAGACGGGTGAAAAAAGGGTAATGGTAAAATAACAGAAGATAAACGGGTTAAAAATGATAAATGGGTAAACGGGTATTAAACGGTTACGGTTAAATGGGTATGCATTTATGAGTATGGTTAACCGTTTATAAACGGTTATGGGTATGGGTATAACCGTTTAGGCAATTACCCAATGGATAAACGGTTATGCGGGTATGAGCATAAACGGTTATGGGTAAATAACCGCGATTACCCGCCCGCTATAACCATTGCCCATCCCTACTTGTAATAAAGAAAAAACTTCAGATAAAGTATGAATATTGCCAAATTATAAGGTCATCACAAATTGGTACTCAAATAGTCGAATTTGTCTAAATCCTGAAACTCACTTGCCATCTTCTGTTTGAACGAATTTCTATCTACAAAACAATAAACACCAAAGCCATTGCAAAACAATAAACACCTTCAATCTAGGCCAAAGCCACATGCGTGCCCATGAGGTGGAGGTAGGCCATTACAAAACAATAAACACCTTCATTGATTGATTGTGATGAGGATTCCTTACTTTTTTGAGTTGATCTTCAACCAGAAATGTATTAAAGATGGAATTTGGACCTATCTTAAATGCATTTGACTTTTTCATATCACGAGCTTGGGAGCTTGTATAGTCGTAGCCAGCCGCTCAAGCCACCACGGATGTTATAATGCATGTGAGAATATTTGTGTGCCCTGCTCATTCATTGAGAGCAATTTTGTCTTTTTATGAAAAAATATTCACTGTGTCATCTTCTAGATGTTTGGTATTATTTTTGGCTCTACACTCACGACAATAGGAAATGTATTAAGAATGTCAATGAACATGTTACTGCTATTCACAAAGATTAAGTGAATCAATACACATGTTACTCATCCGAAACCTCATTAGCGGCATCTTCACTATCTGCGTCTGCAACCGGATTAGATTCTTCCTCTGCTTTGGTTTCCTTGTAATCCTTGGGGAGCACGTTACAATCAACGGTCTGCCAAACTGGTCTCTCTGATTGGAATGCTCTGTTGGGGAAAAACGCAGTCATTAGAGCTAGTAGTAACATACATCGCAGAAGAACACACGCCACGAAACATGATGGAGCGGGGGAGGGAGGGAGGGAGGGAGGGAGGGAGAGAAGGAGACTCACGGGTGCTTGCAAAGTGCGGGGCATTGGATTGTAACTGCATACTTGCATGTGGATACCTCTGTGATTGAATTAATCATAGCTCTGCCCTCTGAGCACACAAATCTCACCTGCAAAATGCCATATGAAGTAAGGACCGGATGGAGAAATGCGGAAGGGAATGAAAAACTACAGAAATATAGTGACGTCATACCTCAGTCTCTCGTTGCAGGTCTGTAAGATCACAAGTAGTCCCGTTTGTATATTGATGAGCATGGTACCTACAAGGCCATACAATCGTATTCAATCTCTCCTTTCTTATCCGCAGAAATATTTCCCTCAAACTTGCCCGACACATTTTTGTAAAGGCCAAATTCCATACCTTTGGTATGCGTCTTTTGAGCGTGGATCTTTGAGTGTAGATATGTCAGAGAGGTTCCGGTTGACACCAGCAGTGGCCTCTGCATCATATACACCCAAAACAAATTCCTGAACCACCTGTAATAAGAGAAGAAAGTACCCAATCCACGAGTATTATTGTGAGGTTTTAAATTTTCTGAAAGCGTTCCAACAAGAAATGAGAATATCTAAAAAGATGATAATACGTTAATAACAACAATGAATTGGAAAAGAAAAGGTCAAGAACGTAACAAATGGAACAATGACACCGCTCTTGTAGCACAACTACTACATATACCACTGTAACCACTACAAGGATGGGGGACTTGTGGGAATGCATCAAATACTGTGTGCCAACCCTACATCAAAGGCCAAGATCACTAGATAAATGTGAAAGTTATTTACACTTCCGTGTATATTATCCCACTTCCTCTCGTTGTATGCAGTTATAACATATTACAAAGCATCCAAAAGAAATAAGAACTAACAATAGAAGGATAGAACATTTAAATGAGAGCACTTAACAGGCACATAAGACAATACCTTATCATCTTCCACATGAATTTGTCGTAATCTCTTGTGATAGCAAAATTCATATGACCACCAACCCTCTTGCTGCATAAAGGAGTTTGTTATGTTAGCGTAGTTTGCAGTAAATGCATCATCAACCAATGGGGGCACGGTAAACATGTATTACTGTAGTTTTATAAGTTATATAACTACAATAGTGAGAGTATTAATGTCACGGATCTTACTCTGACAAAGCATTGGTCCTCGAGTACTTCAAGCAGTTCATCCGGTGTCTTCATTTTAATTCGTTTCTCAGTTTCCACAATCATGCTGCTAATATTCTGCTGAAGAACTTGCTTCCCACTCTTGGCCTCCTCCACCTTAGGCAAGTAGCATATAAAATTTTGTCCATTGTTATTCATAACCAGAGACTCCTGGCCATCATCCTGCAATATTCGTACCCAATCATTAGATCAAGCATACTACGTATTTGTGACAAGTGAAAAATTCACAGACAAATCAGCGAGGTACACAGATCTTATCCATAATGTGGAACAAATAGGTGACAGAATCATTTGTCTGAGTCTATTATATGATACGATACGAGGCATGGTTTTGCAAGGAGCAAATGTCTAATGCATCGCTTATTCTAAAGTACATAAAGTGTGCAATTTTGGGATGGAAACTGTAAACGAATTGATATATAATAACTATTTCGAAGCATGAATAAATCGAGCATTTTCACGATCAATTGGAGATGATAAACTTACAAAACAAAGTATAAAGTCAAGAAATATACTTATTAAAAAAACTGGCATCAAATCTTATATATGTGAAAGTTAAACAACAAATACAAGTAAAAACAATGGATATACTAAAAATACAGTATTCCTTACAGGATGAAAAGGTGAGTCTTCAGGATGGAATTCAATCCTGTATTTTGGCTCACGAGAGCTGCGACGAAATGTGCCACCTGCTCATCAAACGACAAAGAATCAAAGAACTTAAATTTGCAGCACAATATATCAAATTAAACGAACAAACTTTCATCCATCGAGTTGAAATGGTAACAATTGCTAGACAGCCAATTGATCATCAAAGTAGCCTACATCAAATTTGGCCCTTCAAACTAAAAGCTCAACATGTATGAACCCTCAGGTACTTTTAAACTAATTAAGCTAGAAGCTGTATGCTTTTAACTAATTGCCAACTAACTGAAAATTCCGCCATTGCTTTCGAGCTCGGAAGCTGATTGACAATGATTGGTAGAACGCCAAAAACCCAAATCCATACACACACACACACATATATATAGTTGAGAAATTTGCAAAATTTGGTAAGCAAGACAAGATTTTGTAATCAAAAAGAGAGAAATGGCAATGAAAAAAAGGATGGGTTTAACAAATTTCAGCAGAAACAACGAAATTATGCAAAGTATGCGGTAAATGTATGGATTTGGGAAGTGGGCAATTAACCTAGGTGAGCTGGGAAGATCTGATCGGCGGAGACGAGGCAGCTCAGAACGTACAAAACTTGAACCAAAAACACCAACACCTTCATTTTTTCAACCTCTTCAGAGAAAAAGAAAAGTTGCAGAAACCAGAGAGAAGCAGAGAGAGAGAGCAGGAGGAGGAAGAGGTATTGAAACCTTCTGCTGTTGCTACGTCTCGAGGAAGAACCAGAGAGACGCAGAGCGGAAGAGGTATTGAAACCTTCTGCTGTTGGCCAATAATAAGATGCCGCGTGTACATGGTATTGCTGACTGGACTGACTAAGTCGAGGTGGTTTTTTTTATTTTTTTTTTGTGAAATTGTTGTTGGGCTGCAAAGCCCAAAATTTTAATTTGGAAGATTGGATTGGGTTGGGCTTGAATTTGAAACTCCAAATTGGTGGACTTGGGCTTGAATTTCTGAACTACAAGTTGGAGGGGTTCGTACGTACCATCGAAGGCAGCCTCATAAGCAAAACAGCTTCTCCAACGAACAAGTTTTGAGATTTGGATCCCATTCGGAAAACTCGCCGCACGATGTACGATAAACAGTTAGGATGTGAGAATCTTGGATCCGGAGAGGATCCTCATCCTAAGTTTTGATGTCTTGTGCTTGCAGCTTGCCCTCTTATTTCATTGCTATTGTTTCTTGGTCAGATCTATTGACTTGGCTTGACAGCAAAACTTAAACAAGACACAACAAGGCAAAAATGCCTCGACCACAAATATTGTAAACAAACAAACATTCAAGAGGGCGGTGGGCGGTGGGCGGTGGCTTCTAGCTTTGCAACACGCTTGTCTTAACTGCTGACCTTTGTTCAGGATATCTCACTACATTTTTATGTGTTTTAGCTTAATAGTGCGTGATTAATTTGTGATACTGTTACGACATTTTTTCAAAAAAAAATTCTTCTCCAAACAAACGTTCAACAGGGAGGTGGGCGGTGGCTTCTAGCTTTGCAACATGCTTGTCTTAACCGCTGACCCCGATTTGGGATATCTCACTATATTATCATGTGTTTTAACTTAACAATGCATGATTAACTTGTGATACTATTACGAAAAATTATCAAAGAAAGTTCTTCTCCAAAGAAACGTTCAAGAGGTTGGTGGGCCGTGGCTTCTAGCTTTGCAACATACTTGTCTTAACCAATGATCCCGGTTCGGGATATCTCACTATATTATCATATGTTTTAACTTACCAGTGCATAATTAATTTGTGATACTGTTACGACGTTTAATTATAGAATAATACTTCTCCACATGTGTATCACATTCTAGAAACGTCTTAGAAGTATACTTTAGTTTATAGAGGGTCCCCCAACACGCTGTCTTAATTCCTAAAAAGGCCACTACTTCTTGTCTTGTAATTGTCCATGTGATTTGCCTTGCCACTCGCCGAGTCTGCAAAAACTTTCTTATGCTTTGTGATTTTGGCAGTTGAACTTGGCCCGCCATATTTGATAGTTAGTTACTTTCCTTCACATGCCCACTCAGCCACGTGGGCAACACTCTGGCAAAAAGTTGAGGTTGCCCACTTTTTCCAGTTGCATGCTTTTCCTCCTGAAATGACTATTTTACCCCTCCATCGTATTCTTCTCCGTATTTTTGCTTTTTCTCCTTTTTTTTTAAATATTTTTTGTTAGCCAAATATTAAATAATAAATTTAAAAAAAAAAAAAACAACAACAAGCAAACAGAAGTCAATTGCAAATCCAAGCAGCTCAATGGTTGGATCTCTGGCCATAGCTAATTGAAAGAGAAATTTTCAATGTGTCGAAAAAACAATTTGATACATCAAACATCATAATAAAAGAAATTATAACTTCTTTTCAATATTCAATTATTTGTACTATGATACTTGTTATACCGAGCTGGATTAACGGCACATTGAAAAATCTCTCTAATCAAATAGCCCCAAGAAACTTGGAAATCACGGAAACAAGGGGCCCACCATCTTAAATTTTTTAATTCCTTACTCTTATTTTTTTTGCAATTTCAATATTATATTTTGATGAAATACAAAGAAGATGAAATTACAAGTTATCAGATTCTTCGTCTCTCTGGTTTTGTGGCGTACACGTTAAGCAGTGAACAAAGGCAAAAATCGTGTCTTCCCGCATAACAAAAGGAGCCAACGGACATTGGTCGGTTTTCTTTTCCCCTTCCATTTCTGGCAACATCCCGTTCGCCCAGAGAATTTTCTCTCCTTTTCTCGGCTGAGATTTTCCTGGAAACGCCGGAGCTTTCATTTCCCAGATAAGTTTCTCTCTCCCCAGAAGCTTGGTTTTTCTCAAAGCTTGCTTTTTGAGCTGAATTGGGGGCCGGCTGCTTCTCTTTCGGTTGGGATTTGTTTTAATTTGGTGGGCAGTGACAAATCCTAATTTGGAGGGAAAAAGTTGATGAATTTGTCATTTTTATGGTTGGGGAAAGATATCCCAGTTGAGCTTTCAAGGTAGTAGCTTCAGATTTTCCAGGAGGAGGTTTTTTGGGTGCATTTGGCTTCTGGGAAAAGTGCTTTTCTTTTGCTTCTGGTATGCTGCTCTGTGTGTTTCTGATTTGTTTTGTTGTTGCATGAGTGAATCGTGAGAAACTGTTTTGTGTTGAATTGAGTTTTGGGCTTGGATTCGTTTATCTTGTGCAAAGGACTTGTTTGTTTCTCGGGAAAGTTGGGGAAACAGGATATTAGTGGTTTTAATAAGTTTTGTTTCCCTGTTTACTTAATTGGATCAGGTACTGAGTTTTGAGCATTGAGGTCTGTAGTGAGATTACGTTTGAGTTTTCGGTGTAGCTCAAACGTATTGTCTGAGTTGTTGAGTTTATGATGGGGAAGCAAAGAGGAAAAAAGAAGAAAAATGCAGGAGAAATTTCAGGTGATAGTTCGAATCAAAGCGAAGTCGGGGATACTAGCCCGGAAGCCAATGATAAGGACACAGAAGCTTTCATCTCGATGTCTCAAGAACTGAAGGACGAGGGGAACAAGTTGTTTCAGAAGAGGGATGTTGAAGGAGCTTTGTTGAAATATGAGAAAGCCCTCAAACTGCTTCCGAGAAACCATATCGATGTATCCTATCTTAGGAGTAACATGGCAGCGTGCTATATGCAGATGGGGTTGAATGAGTATCCGAGGGCTATCAATGAGTGTAATTTGGTGCTTGAAGTCACGCCTACGTACAGTAAGGCGCTGTTGAAGAGGGCAAAGTGTTACGAGGCTTTGAATAGGTTGGATTTGGCTCTGAGAGATGTTGGCACTGTCTTGAACCTGGAGCCAAAAAATGTCATGGCAATGGAGATCGCAGAACGGGTGAAAAACGTACTTGAGGAGAAGGGGTTGAGGGTGAATGACACAGTAATTGAGTTGCCTCTGGATTATGTTGAACCAAGTCATGCTTTGCAGCCAGGGAAAGTAATGAAGTTGAAGAGTCGGAAGAAGAAGAAGGGAAAAAAAGATGCTGGGATGAAGTCCGAGGAGAATTTTGAGGAGAAGGCTGAGGAGAAGATCGAGGAAAAGAAGGCTGTGGACGTAGCTGAGGAAGAGAAGTCTGTGGAAATAGCTGAAGACAAGAAGGATGTGGAAATAACCGAGGAAAAGAAGGTAGAGGTCAAGGTAGTTGTGGAGGAGACAATCAGCAGCATAAAGGAAGAAGGGCCTAAAAGAAGTGTGAAATTGGTATTTGGAGAGGATATAAGATGGGCTCAGTTGCCTGTATATTGCACCCTCCTGCAACTAAGAGAGGTTGTTCGTGACCGGTTTCCAAGCTCCAAAGCAGTTCTTATCAAGTATAGAGACCAAGAAGGTGATTTGGTCACAATAACTAGTAACGAAGAGCTGAGATGGGCTGAAGGATCAACAGAATCGGAAGGGTCTGTCAGGCTTTACGTAGTGGAAGTTAACCCCAAGCAGGATCCCTTCTTCGAGAAACTGGAAATCGAGGAAAACAGGCAACATAGCGTAGCTGAGAATGGCGTGGTAAAACACAAGGATACAAAGAGGCCACCTTGCATTGAGGATTGGATAATCAGTTTTTCTCAGCTGTTCAAGAACTATGCCGGGATTGAATCTGATGCATACTTGGATCTTCATGAATTTGGCATGAAGCTTTATTCGGAGGCAATGGAGGAGACAATCACGAGTGAAGAAGCACAGGACCTGTTTGACATAGCAGGAATGAAGTTCCAAGAAATGGGAGCTTTAGCTCTGTTCAACTGGGGAAATGTTCACATGGCCAGGGCGAGGAAGAAGGTGTATTTCACCGAAGATCCTTCGAAAGAATCTATCATTTCAAATATCAAAAGTGCATACGATTGGGCACAGAAAGAATACATACAAGCAGGAAGGAGATACGAAGAAGCGCTGCAGATCAAACCAGACTTTTATGAAGGCTATCTGGCCCTCGGGCAGCAGCAGTTTGAACAGGCAAAACTTTCTTGGTATTATGCTATTAGCAGCAATGTTGATCTGGAGACGTGGCCTTCCACAGAGGTTCTGCGACTTTATAACTACGCCGAAGACAATATGGAAAAAGGCATGCAGCTGTTTGAGGAATTGGAAGAGCAACGCCTGACTGAACCGTCCTGTCCAAGTAGTGTCAAGACTCAGGTGCAGAAAATGGGTTTGAACGGAATTTTCAAAGACGTATCATCAAATGAAGCTGCAGACCAGGCTACAAGCATGAGGTGTCAGATCAATCTCCTATGGGGCACTATGCTCTACGAGCGATCTATTGTTGAATTCAAGTTAGGACTACCTGTATGGAACGAATGTTTGGAAGTCGCAGTTGAAAAATTTGGGCTCGCCGGGGCTTCACCAACAGATATAGCAGTCATGCTCAAAAACCACTCTTCAAATGATAATGCATTAGAAGGTGAAACGACTCAAAGTTTTGCACTCCGAAACTAAATCATTTGCTGCCATTTCTTTTAATTACCTTAGACATTTAAGTAGCTCATTTTTCTGTTGTTGCAGGTCTGGGGTTCAAAATTGACGAGATAGTTCAAGCTTGGAACGAGATGCAAGAAGCGAAAAAGTGGCAGACTGGAATTCCATCATTCCGGTTAGAACCATTACTGCGAAGACGAGTTTCCAGAATTTATTCTGCCTTGGAGCATGCTTGAGCTTCACGGTATCAGGTTTGGGTGCTTGAAAATGTAGCATTGCACTAGACACTTTCACAACCATGTTCCCACGGGTTGGATCATATAATCATGCACATTGAGGTTGGCATGATCTGATTTCTTTACATCTTGAATTCGTTCTATTTCTTTTGGTTGCTTTTCGTGTCACGCTTAAAACTTCGTGTACAAATTCATCGTTGAGTAATTCACAGTGGCTCGCCGCTCGTCTGTTTTGCAGGTTTTCTTGCTACTGCCCTGTAAACTACATTCAGGCTTCTAGCTATGATCTATTAGTTTTATACACAGTGGATAGTTTGTGGATTCAAATTCTGATGTGAGTAGATTGTTCAGAAACCAAGTTCTTTTCTTTCTCTTTCGATCGTAAGGAGGGTCGGAGGTGAAGTTGCAGATCTTCATTTTAGTCAGTTTCTGCGTTCATCTGCTTCGCTTTACAGTTTCTGTCCGAATATTTGTACTTGTTACTGAAGTGTCGACGTCGACGACGGCATGTTCTTGATTGTATTTTTTGTGAAATCCATGTTATTTTGGGGTTTAATTCAACATTAATTTGATAAATGTAGTGTGTTTTAGGGGGAAAATTTGTACCGGAATACGAGGTTCATGTTACAAACATCACTTCCTTATTTGTTCTTCCTCTACTTGGTGCGATGGCAAGTGCCTTCGCCCATGAGCGGTAGGTCTCGGGTTCGAGACTTGGGAGTAGCCTCTCCATAAATGGGGTAAGGCTAGCCGACATTCACCTCTCCCAGACCCTGCGTAAAGCGGGAGCCTTGTGCACTGAGTACGACCTTTTTTTTTATTACGTAGGTAAAAGATCTTGCGAAAACTCAATAATTTTATTTTTCAAAGAAATTGTGACTAAATAAATGTTCGCCCCTCTTCAAAATGACTTGCAAGATTTTTCTTTTCACGTACGTAAAAAATCGTAGAAAACTCAAAAATCACAATTTTCAGATAAACTATAAGCTATAACTCATGATTCTCGATCGTTTTCTTAAAATTCTACAGAATTCACTTCAAGATCAAAGATGAACTCAGCCATTTGTTTGGCATTCACATTGCGCCAAATGTTTTTCCATCCCCAATTTCGGCACCCTTTAGAGTGACGGACAAAATACATAAAATCTCAAACCTTACCAAAAACTTGGCGCAAAACCGAGCTAGTTTTAGAATTCATACAGCCGACCCCACTTAATGGGATCAGGATTTGTTATTAATTATTTATCTTAATCCATTTGGAGTTATTAACCTGTACACACAGCTATCCAAGAGCAGATGGCAGGCAATTAACATGGTATCTTACACAGCTTCGGATCTATTCCGGCCGAAAGCTGACGAGATTAGGCAGGGCATCAGACTGAAGCTTCATGATCTCGGATGCGGTCACCTTGCACGATTCCAAGTTTAGCGCACGTAAGTTCTTCAAAGGCTTCAAGTGCTGCAATCCGTCGTTGGTAATGCGAGAATTTGAAGCGTTCAGTGACACCAATGCAGTCAATCCTGCATTTTTCAGACGAGAAAGAAGCATGAGAAGAGGTACAGATGAAATTAAAATGCCACGTTCGGTCGCTGAAATCTGGTCAGAGTTACAGCAACAGATCACTGAAGCAATGCAGCAACTGCTCTAGGAGAAGAAAATAAGAGAACAGAAGCGTAAAATACCGGAAATCAACTCCAAAGAGTTATCGGTCAGGTTGCAGTTCTGTGATATATTTAGCCTTGTAAGACGGGTGAGGTCTTTGATATTCTTCACACCGGCATCAGTCAATCCTCCACCGCATATTTCAAGAGATTGAAGGTTCTTGAAGTCTGATTCCACCAACAAAAATAAAAGCATACAGAAGTGTGACTTTAAAACGAGAAGATTACCGCTAAGTTGCGAAAGTTAAAACGTAAAATCAAATCCCCCCCGTTCTATTCTGCAAATGTTATAACATACATTTTAAACAGCTTGTTCCAGAATCTGAAATGTGAGCGCCAAAAAGGTCCAGATGTGTCAATCCCGTAAGACCTGCATCAGCAAGGCATAAATTCTTTAACCAGGACAGAAGGCTTCAAGCTTCCACCAAACACACAGGAAGTGAATGAAGCTAAAACATTTGAATAATTTGAGTGGAATTCGATGCTTCTATCGCAAGATTTTCTCAACAAAAAGCCGAGCTATTCCCTCTACGGCTTCAAAATACACAAAAATCCTTACTTGTAATAACTGCAAGTCCATCATCAGTAATTTGGCGAGAATCCAGATTAAGCGATTTGAGAGATGTCAATCCAGATATTCTTTTCAAGCCACTGTCAGTTACTGGAGTGAACGACAAGTTCAAATTTTCGAGATTTTTCAAACCTGGAAGTGATAACAAACAGCGTAATAAGATGAACATGCACCAAATATTACAAGCTGATTAGCAGAACAATTATGCGGTGCAGTTTAACTTTGTACATTAATGGCACCTTCAAAGAATTTGAGCCACAAAATAACAAGGTAGCTTAAATTCATAGCTTCAGCATACTCTATAGCTTACGCTGAACTCGGAAAACATTCAGATCATAACTATGCAACTGTGTGATGCAATGCAATCATCACCTGAGAGATGACGAAGCCCACTGCTTCCAACTTCAGTATCAGATAGCTCCAAGTTCTTCAAGATTGACAGCCCTTAATATAGAAACAACACCACAAAATCAAATAGGCGGCCACGTCTTTCGACCTCAAGCACTTCTAGCAAACATTTCATGCTAGTTACGAATGAAACACCATGTCCCATTTCCAAACCAATTTAAACAATTGAAAAAAAAAACAGACCATGCAGACTATAACACTGTTATCCAAGTGAAAGATGGTAGAACCAGAATAGAACCTTCCAAATTAGCAAGCCCCTTGTCACCTATCTTACAGGAATCCAGGTTCAAGCTCTCCAATTTTGTTAGACCTGATACAAGCAATAACAAATATAAACGTTTGAACAAAAGCAAAAACTTAATATAACATACAGAATAGTTGTATGTGTGCATGTGCGTGCGTGCGTGCGTGTGTGTGTGTGTGTGTGAGAGAGAGAGAGAGAGAGAGAGAGAGAGAGAGAGAGAGAGAGAGAGAGAGAGACCTTTTAGATGCATCAAACATGCATCTGTAATATTGTTGAATCCCAAGCTCAAAACCTTCAAGTTTTTAAGTCCTGTAGAAACAGTGTGTAAAAGTCAAGATTACCAACAATTCAGCCACATAAAAATTATAAAAATCGGGTGAATCGGCAAAAGAATATGGTTACTGCGGCAAACTCAAGATTACCAGCTACTTAGCCAGTTGAAAATATAGAAATTGAGCAAACCCGTTAAACAAATAGCCAGAACCACGTGGCAACAAAATTTGTCACTCACCCGAAAACTTATCGCATCCTTCATCAGATAGATCGCATCTGTTGAGATTTAAGTATGCCAGGGCAACAAGAGCTGCAATAGAAACAATTAGTTTTAACCAAACATCGGATGCCATACTCTTTACCACCTAAAATAACAGAACAAAAATTGTGCAATAGAGACCTTTAAGAAGTTTGTCTTTTAGAAATACTAAAGTGAACATTTTCGTTGAAATGTTGTCGCGGACTTGAGAATTCTTATCAGTGTTATAAACAGAATCATTAGAAAGCACTAAACAGCAAAGAGAAAGCAAACCTGAAATTGACTGCAGACATGAGGCTGTAACATTGCATCCCTCTAAATTCAGCATTCTAAGCCTGTGCAAGCCTGCCATGCACAAATGTACCAAAAAGCTATGCGTTAAAAAGTACTGATAAACAAGCAATATGAGGTGTATTTGTCAGATGTGTGAGCGTGTGCATCCTACTACACAAACACAATTAAGGAGAGGGACAGCAGAATTTTTGGTGCATCACTATGGAAACTACGGAAACAATATTATACCTTTCAAATAAGAAATGCCAAAATCAGTAATGTTACAGTTGGATAGCTGCAACTCATTCAGCTCAGTAAGCCCTGGGAAGTACAAAAACAAGAGCAACATGAGTTGATCCAAACTGTGATTTTGCAATTAAGAAAGACAGAAAAATTAATGACAACACTACACAAATTCATCTAACATTCAAAAAATACCTGAGATGGCCTTCAAATCTGAATCTGTGATGCTTCTACAACATCTTACATTAAGAGACTTCAGTTTCTTCAAACCTGCAAGTATACAGTTACAATTTGTTAACCCCCTATGAATCACTAATTTCATATACTAAAATCTTTCACTAATCACTCAAATTGTAAACTCGTGACAGTGCAACAGAGCTCACGGCCTCAGTTAGATTTATATACTCCTAATTCTCATGGCCTCAAGAAGTTCCATTTAGTTAAACGGTCATAATTCATTTTTTAAGCAGGACAAACCTTTAAGATGAACAAATCCACCATGAATATCTGAACACCTCTCCAGGTCCAACTTTTCCAAGTTAAGTAAGCCAGAGAAAGCACTCATCCCTTCAGCACCTATTGCATCGCTCCTTTTAAAACTTAAGGATGTCAAGTTTGAAAGACCTACAAAACAAGGTCAGAATAAGCATTCACAATCACATGAAAAGTTTAACTGATAAAAAAGACTAAGTGGAATTACTAAGGAAAGGATCAAATTAAATTAACTTTATCATCTCTAGCAATAAACCGTATCGTTAAGTGACAACTTAGCACAAAATAAACAAGATAAATGAAAAATGCTTAAATTGGAAAAATAGAAAAGATACAACGAATAGAAGACAGAGATTTTACCACTTATGAGTTTAAGTCCCTGTTCAGAAACATAGTCACAGTAATTATAAGTTAATGCTTGGAGGTTCGAGCAGCCTTTCAGAAGAGCCAACCCAGAATCTGTCACCTCTGAACCGGAAAGATCAACGGAAAGTAAATGTGAACCTTGTGAAGAGATGACACTCATCCAACTATCTTTCACATCAGGGTATTCCCCCAAACCAATATCCTGCAATCACAAAAGAAAAAGAAAAATCTAATACATGACAAAGCCCTTCCAAATTTCCAAATTTCAACCACCTACAAGCACATTACCTCGAGGGCGCAATCTCTAAAAGCTTCAAGAGAAACATCAGTAAGAGAATTGGAACAGACCAATTCATTGAATATCTGTTGACTAAGATCCCTTGGCAGCATCGAAAACGAGCTATATTTGTCAATGTCCTGTAACCGATATGCAAATACAAATCACAACCTGAAAATTACTACACATATAATCTCCTCTCACAACACAGATAACTTCAAGCTTACATTCCACAGAAAGCAAGTACCTGGCATATTTTACGAATGCACAATTCCAAGAGAGATGGGCAAGCCCCTGCTCCTCCTGGAGGCAGCTCTACAGCGGGTCGAAAAGATGAATTCCTCAGCCATTTTGAACTGCTACTCTTACCATATCTTCCAGCCACGACGCTGCGAACTTCATCTTCAATGACCGGTTGGTCTCGCTTTCTTGAACAAATTCCCCCCATCATCTAACTGCGGATTGAACTATCACTAAACCTCACGAAAATTCGCAGCAAAAGAACTAATTTCCGGCCTATTCCATGAAAGAGGTTCATGGGATTGAAATTTTATTCACCCTGGAAGGTAAAGAACAAAAAGTATCATTGTATTTACATCACAAAAGTTACTGCTAAAACGAAAAAAAGGAAGATTACCAGCATCAAAAAACCAACTTTTGCACACAAAAATCTTCACTTTATGCAAATAAAACGATCAAACAAGTGCGAAAGTTACTTAAATCGAAAACGGAAAATCACCCACATCAAGAAATCAACGTTTACACAGAAAAATCACCACTTTCTACGAACAATCGATCAAATAAGTACGAAAGTTTAAAACTTTACTCTTGGGTTCTTTCAGTTTTGGTGACACGGTCATATTTTCTCGGATACCAAACAGAAACTGAGTGCAAAAGTATCAGAACAGAAAACCCACCGATCAACTAGCAGAGCGAGCTGAGAGAGAGAGAGAGAGAGAGAGAGAGAGAGATTGGAACTGAAATATTAACAGAGGAGGGGTTGGAGTTGCGACTTGGCAGGAGGAGAGAGAGAGGTGAGGTGAGAGACGGACCTCACCCCCATCTGATCTTCGCCACGTGGCATTTGGCGGGGATTAGTCATTCTTTGTCTGCTGTAATCGCAACTAGCTCAATTGGGACAACGAGAGAGCGACACGCCACTGAAGGGCCATGGCTTCTGTGGGTCCCTCCTCAGTCGGTCCGGCCCCACTGAGAGCGTCGTTTTCTTCTCTTTTCCGCCGGCGGGAAAAACAAGGCGCTGCCGCGTGGTATGGTAGTACTTAGCAGAAGGATGAAACAATGGGCCTACTTAACCCAACAAAGCATAAGAAATTAGAAGGAGAAAATGAAGGCTAAATTTACTCTATTAGCGGTTTCGTCTCGAAAAAACTCGTAGAGACATTTTAGTCTCTGATAACCAGTCTTATGATTTAGAAGCACTAAAAATTGAACTTAAAATGTGCTGTATAATATACGGGCCTAAAATTCGTCATCAACCATTGAATTATCTTGTAAAGCAAATATTATATTATAATGTTAATGATAATCTGAATCTGTCTCTATCTAGTACATTTTTTATAAAGTGCGTATTACACCGTCATGTATTATTATTAGTATACGTGTATAATGTAACTCTCACACTTAAAGTTAGTAGCATGATGCATATTGAGTTGTGGTCGAATTTACTTGGCGTGGAAGGAGAATAGTCTCAAACATAAATGATAAACCGGTGTGGTGAAGAAGAAAAGAATAATAATTATCTTGCAAGGATTGCTTAGAATCATACAAATAATAATCATGGTTAGCAATGATGTTAAAATAAATATTAATCTTATGATTTGACATGATTCATTCAGATTTCAATTTATTGTAGGTGGGTTAGTGGAAGCCCCTTGTTTTCCTAAACCTGCCTCAACCAAGCGTCGGTGAAAGCAGAATAAAAATCAGACATAAAACGAAATTTGTCGTACCCAGTGCACAAGGCTCCCGCTTTACGCAGGGTTTGGGAGAGGTGAATGTCGGCTAGCCTTACCCCCATTTATGGAGAGGCTGCTCCCAAGTCTCGAACCCGAGATCTACCGCTCATGGGCGAAGGCACTTGCCATCACACCAAGTGCGACCTCTAAATTATTAAGAAAATTAGGCATTTTGGTAATTTTGGATTAACAAGGGACAAAATTATTAAGAAAATTAGGAATGAATTGTCAAATTAATCAAACTTTATTAAAAGAATAATAATAAATGATGAAACTTTTGTCATCTTGTCAATGTCTTGACCTTATCTAGGGTTTATGAGGCAGTCCCGTAGAAGCACATAAAAGTGCTTGAAGAACTTTGGGTTTCGTTAAAAGCACTTGTGAGCAAAAGAGCTCCTACAAAAGCAGTCTCAAACGAATGCTAAATACAGAACCAAGGTAAACTAAATCGAACTTCATGAAATTTGAAACCAAATCACGACGTATCATTCGTTATGGTGTAGTGCTCACCAACCAAGATCTCACATAACTCAGGGAAAAAGGATTCAATCTAAACAAACTTCGTGGAACTGCTTTTTTAAGGAGCGACAATCACTTGCAAAAAAAGCTGAATAACTCAGGGAAAAAGGATCAATCAAACAAATTTCATGGACCTGCTTTTATAAGGAGTGACAATCACTTACAAAAAAAGCTGAAGTAAAAATATGATTATAATACACAACAGCTCTTCAGCTACACTCAGGCCATCAAAATTACTATCATGAAGCTACAACAGACCGGGCACTGTTCCGTCCCAGGCCAAGACCCAATCCTACCGGAATGTTTTCAGTTTTCGATTTCCCGTGGTTGTTACTATGGCTGCAATGGGCAGAATGAACGTGACCGTGATGTGGTGTTGAATTAGAATTTACATCGATTGCAGCGTGACTGTTGCCGTTTGTGCGGTGAGAATAGGCGTCCCCTTTCTGCAAGTTTGAAGAATTTATATCCCTCATCCCAATTCCCTCCTCATCATGAGCCGGTTCTTCAATGTGTTCCACATCTTCGTTGTAACCCTTGATCAAGAAATCCGAACAATTCTTCCTTATCCCATGATCGAATGGATTTCTGAACCTACCACCTGGGCCTCGAAGGTAGTTATAGCGCATCATGTTTGCCATTTCGTTAGTTGTAATGTTCCGTGATATCTGTAACAAGAGAGATTATTGACTAACAAATCGCTAAGACACTCTTTACACAGAGCTGCTGTTGTGGGGAGAAAAATATCTGGAAATATTTATACTTTTCCGATCAGATCAGATCAGATCAGAACAGAACAGTCTTCGATATTGGTTTTTTTCGTTTTCATATTGAGCAACTCAATTTTAAAAAGAAAATTTACCTGAGAAGCTTGGACAACGGTCAAAACCACCACGCCAAAGAAGAGGAAGAAATCCATTATAAAAAATGAAAGAGCACCCACATGTCTAGTAGCAACAAAATTGATCCATGCTCCAAAAGAAGATGGACACAATGGATCGCTCGAAACTCCTGAAAGAAGAAAATTAATCTCCTTTAGCGGGTTGAAGCACATATGGCCATGCAAACGATTCTATGCCTAGAGAAACTTCAGAAAACAGAGTTGGAAAAAGACTGGAACATACTCATAAGAGTAACCCCTCCAGTAAACACCATCGCCAAAACTTCCAGAACAAGGAAAGCAAAGAAATCCCACTTGTTTTTCTGCACAGCATGAAAAAAAGAGAAAATAGATTAAACTAATATAACATGAAAAAGTTGGAAAAACAATCCAGAACACCAAAACTTATGTCATTGCACCTTGCCAATGCAATTGGATACCCAGGGGCAATGGTGGTCAAATTGTTCAACACAACGATCACAAGTTGGACAGTGCTTTGCACGAAGAGGCCTGACAATCTGATGACAACGCCAGCAAGTATGTTAGGTGATATGTTCTAAGAACATAAAAGGGTCATATATAAGTACCACAGTAGGCAACCAATAGTACCTTGCACGTTGCACAGAGCTGAGACCAATTACCAGCTAGCAAGGCAGGATTATTTATCTCAATCTTCAAAAGAGGCTCCTGTTAAAAAGATGAGAAACCAATGTTAACATACGGCAAGTCAAGAGCACATTATGATTCTTATCTATGATATGACAGTCATAATAATAAGCTTAACTGTAAGAAATCCTAAGTGGAACAGCCTGAGATGGATTAAAATATTATGCAGAAAGAAGGTGGAAATAAGATAAGATGAAGAAAGGTACGGTACAAACATCATCTTTCATATTTTGTGAATCATGGACATTCATTCGGATGTAACCTGGATCCTTGCTGCAATAAGAGCAATTAAAAAAAATAATCAACCAAACATTTAATTAAGTGACATTGCTCTAGATGGCACCATAATATCTATGCATACATCCCCAAAACGATGTGTGTGTGTGTGTGTGTGTGTGCAAGACAAAACATGAATTATTAAAACGTGAATTATTTCCATCATTGCAGTCAGTCTACAGCCAGCTAAAGTATCAACAAAACTCCACAAGTCTGATAATCAGAGAGTGAATGCTTAACATGTAGGCAATTAACATCATAGAACTCAGAAATTCTCTATGTCGTACCTGCTGCATCTATAGAACATAACAAGCCCGGATGTTGCTAGGAAAACTCCTAGCCATGCAACAAAAACTGATCCAGCTGTTAATTTTGGCAGACTTGGTGCTGCAACAAAGTTGGACAGGGGGAGAGGAGTCGGTATAAGTATTGTATAATCCTGACATTAAGGGCACATACTGAAGTTTCATATAAAGTTCAGGGCAGATACCCATAATGACAGAATGAGTATAGGTCACCAGGAGCACAAAGATTATACACCAAAGTAGTGGCGCAAGTCCTAGTTTTGAAATTCTTCCAAGACGACTGTTCCCATCACAGCGTTTGTCAAGCAGTCTTCTAGCATTCCCCTACATAATCAAATTTATCAGAGCATGATCAGTTCTTTCCATTCTTTCATTTACGAATTCAACTGTATACACATTATATGTAAGGCTCAAACCGAATAGAAGCACCAGACTAAAAAAGAAAAACATCTAGGAACTTCCTGTTAAGTCTATAAATAAAACTATAGTGAGAACAGAAGAAAACAACAAAACCAATATTCTCCACTCGTTAGATATTACGAGGCATTCTTTCTAAACATAAAAGTCCCAGAAAAGAACCGATCAAAAGTTTAAAGGATTCATCAGATCATTGCACAGCTTGAAAACTTAAGTCCTCAAATTCATTGAACAAATAAGAACATTACTAACCAATGTTAAAAGTGTTTGGTTATGGAACACCTACAAGGAAAAAGGCAACTTGTCTGTGATTCTTATCAGCGGCAAGTTGTGCTGGTGTAAGGCCAGTGTTGTCTGTAACCATTAAGTCGTCCTTCTTTCCAGCCTGTACCAACACTGTACATGCCTCCAAGTTACCCCTGATAGCAGCCCAATGCAAAGGAGTGCAACCTGAAGTCACAAAAAAAGGTAATGAATTAATAATTTTGCATAATAGGTGAAACAAAAGCACATTTCAGCATCTATAACCTAGTCATATAATAATGGAACGGAGATGGTACTAACCCTCCTTATCTTGGCGTCCTTTATATGCATCCAGAAATAAAAGAAGACGTATACAATCAGCAAAACCTTTATAAGCAGCCCTAAACACAAAAGGAAAAGAGTGAATCAAATTTACATGATAAAAGCAGAAACATAGTGCACATTTTCCATGTAGAAAATATAACATATCACTGGAAAGGGGTAGGGAAGTAGTTACTATTCACAAGAAATCAAAATATAATATTGTCACATACCAGTGTAAAGGGCTTCTCCCGTCATTATCAGGCACATCAGGGTCAGCATTCCATTTTGAAACAATATGGTACAGGAAAGCTGTCTGACCATATTGAGCCGCAACATGTGTAGTCTGTGATCATATCAAATTTGATCAGTTATGTTTCAGGCTCTTTCAGCCAACTTATAGGTCAAAATGGGGCCCTAAAGCTTTTAGCAAAACCGTGAGCCTAACACAAAACAAGCGTGCGAAACAACGTAAATTTGAGTTATCCACTTTCAGTTTAATATTGTTACATTGTATCACTACATGTCATGTCTTTCAGTAGCCACAACTGAAGAAAATGATTAGCTGCTGGTTGCTAATATTGGATTTGACTAAAATTGATCAAAATTACTAGCAACACACATGACCCAAAAATCTTTAGTTTATGGAATAACTACATGAAAATTCCATTTTACAATGCGAATATCGTACATAGACTCGCTGATACTAAGATACAGATATGAATACAGATGCTGGTGAGAAGCTTTACATACCAATTTTCTCTCCCAAAATCCATAATCAACAAACCATACTATTTTCTTAAGCAGGGTTAGTTAGGATTGTGAATTGGAGCATGAAGTAAAACTGACCTGATAGCCATACATATCGACAGCATTCACCCGAGCACCCTCTTGGAGTAATAGCTCCGCAACCTGGATTGCACCACGCACCGCACTCCAGTGTAATGCTGTTTGCCCCGTATGATCTGTGGCATTCACATCTCCTCCATGCTGGCATTTAACAAACCCAAGTAACATACTTGTTATACAAACTTATCCTGGATACGATTTTGTTTTCAATAAAAAACAGCAACAATCATAAATAACATCAAGAAAAACCAATAGCAACCTATCCAATGCTAAATTTCACCTTTTTCTCGTACGAAATGGTCATTCTAAAGCAAAAATCTATAGAACGAAAATTTCATTTCTCGGTTTCTTTTTCCATTTCTTAAGATAGAAGAGAAGAATTATGAGAAAAAGGTTGGATTTTTAGTTAACCAAGTAGCACAGAATTTATCTACAACTCCTCGAATGAATACGAAATCTCGGATTCGCATAACCAACTTAAGCACATTTCATAAACCCATCGAAACAAAGAAAACCCAATTCACCTAACTCCATGGAAATGCAAAAACAAATAAAAATTGGGAGCAGAGAGTGCATGAAGAACCCTCACCTCAATAATATACTGGGCGGCGGCAGTGCGGTTGTTGAGAGCGGCCCACTGGAGGGCATAGTAGCCGAGACCATCGGTCTCGGAAACAGAGCAACCCTCACACTCCACCAATCTCTGAAGCTTCTCCAAATCCCCATACGCAGCCGCCGTATACACATCGTTTCGCAGACTCTCTTCCCCAATCCGATTAGCGTCGCCATTGTTGTTCGTTGAATTGGCAGAGACGGATCCAGGATCACCGGTTTGGACCTCATCCTCGACGACCTCGATCTCCGACGACATATCTACGGGCAAAAACCAAAAATTGAGCAGCACGACCGGCGGAGCTGGCTTTTATTTGGTTTCGTTGACCTTCAATTTGCGATTAAATAAATCAATCGAATTGGGGGTTGGGAATTTAGGGTTTTTCAGCGAAGCCGGCCGTGTTGACTGGGGTGGTGGAGAGCGAGACGGAGAGAGAAGAAGAAGCCAAATGATTTGCCTATGGATTATCATTGGTCAAATTCCAATATTTCATTTTTGGACTAATTGGATTTTTAGTAATGTAATCATAACGTATTTGGAAAATAAAAAAATTAAGATTTAAATTTTGCATATTTATTAGTATTTAATGTCACATCCCCCCAAGGCGGACCACTTCCCGGGCCCAAGGCAGACCACTTCCCGGGCCCGGTCCACTTCTCGGGTCCGCTCCACCACCGTAGCACGATATTGTCCGTTTTGGGCCCCGACCATGCCCTCACGGTTTTGTTTCTGGGAACTCAAGAATAACTTCTCAGTGGATCACTCATCACCATGCCCTCACAGCTTTGTTTCTGGAAACTCACGAGTAACTTCTCAGTGGGTCACTCATCATGGGAGTGCTCTAGCCCCCTTCTCGCTTAACTTCGGAGTTCCGTCGGAACCCGAAGCCAGTGAGCTCTCAAAAGGCATTGTGCTAGGTAGGGATGAGAATATACATTTAAAGATCACTCCCCTGGGCGATATGGGATGTTACATTTAAGCTTAAAATTTAAAGTTTTGTTAATTTTTTATTAATTGTTAGCAGGTGAGGCTAAAAAGGTAAAGTTAATATCATATGTATGTTCACATACTGATAATTAATGAAGAGTTACACAAAATATATAAATTTGGAGCTAAATCCTACTTCACTCTAATAGTTTAATCCTAATTTTTGTATCACATGGGCTATTTTTTACTACCTAAAAACATTAAGCTCGATTTGAGTCGCTTTTAAAAAAACCCAAAGCACTTCTAAGAAGAATGTTTTTGGATTTCAAAGACACTTGAAGTGTTTTTTTGCATAAAACACTAGTTAAGTGTTTCTTGTAACAAGCACTTCAAGTACTTTTCTATAATTCACTTATATTTTTATTAAGAATTAGTCACAAAAATATTTTCATTTTTAACCATTTTAAAAACATTTTCAAACATTTGTTCTAAATTTTTGTTCGACATTTCCCATTTTGTTTTCCACTTTTTATTTATTTTACAACTGATATTTTAGCCTAATTACCAAATATAAAGTCAATCAATATCCCAAGTGTGAAAATATATCATGTGGCAAAAGTGACATATTAAATACTTTGTTCGCTTGTATAACACATGAAGATATATCACGTAGTAAAAGTGTGACATGTTAACCTGTACTTGAAAGTATAAGATCTTGGTTTGATTCTTGGGAATGGTAAGATAGTAACAACATTATTATAGTTGGTTCATTATGCAATCTAGTCCAACCCAAAAGCAATGTTGAACTGAATTATCCTGTATCATTTAACGCTCCTGGAGACGGGCCTGGACCGCTTGGTTTGGCAGTTGGAGACGGAGTTTCTATTTAAATACTAAGAGTTTTAAGTAGAAATTTCTATTTATTTTGTAAGTATTCAAGTAATACTTTTTTATTTAAATGATCCGAATTGCCTCATCTTTAAACGCGAGACAATGGGATTCAGAAAGATCTCTATGCTTCCATGACCTTCGCAATACCCAATAAGTCAACGCAAAATTTACCCAAGCGACCGATAAAATTACCTAATCAGCAATTAGTCAGCAGATATAAATCTACCGTGGTGGCAGTAGAAATTTCAGAGACCAAAAAACCCTAACCGGACAAAGCCTCAGTGGGTTTACCTTCTCCCCCACTGGACCAGACATTTTAGCCCGAACCCAGAAAACCCTTCAAAATTATCCGTCCCTTTCTCCTTCTCTCTCTCCTCACACACACACTTTCTCTCTCTGTGTATCTCTCTATCTCTGTTTGTGCAATTTTTGCTCTGATTTTTTGTCTATTTTTGAGGTTTTTTTTTTTGCAGCGAAGAAGATGGAGTTGTGCGCCTCTGAGAAAAAGGGCATCTGGGTTGGCTCTCTTTTGGAAGCAATGGTGGGCGACACTGTCGTTGCTGCTCGCAACTCCATTGCTCTGCTGCTCCTTGCGGTATACTTCTGTCTCTCTTAAATTGCTCTTATTTGTTCATAATTTTGTGTGTGTAAAATTGTGACATGGATTGAAGTGTCAAAGTTTCAAGCTTTTGTTGTGTTTTTTACTTTTTACTGCTCGAGATCTAAAAAATCTGCAGCTTTTTTACTGAACTATTATTTCAGAATTTGGGGCTTTTTTTTTTTTTTTTTTGGCTTTTACCAATGGTTTTGAAATTTGAAATTAGAATTTTTATTTATTTTTGATAAATTTAAGGGATGGAATTTGGTAGTTTTATGTATTAGGTTGTTTGGGGGAGAAAAGCCCTTTTTCTGCTTATCTTTATTTTTTTATTTTTTAGAAAAGCACTTTGTATTATTGATTGTATGCTGTCTTAAAACTTGTATTTATTTCAGTCAGCTTCTGGAGAATCTGGGTTTTTCTTGTTAATCGTTTGCTTTCATTCTATTTTTTTAATGTAGCATTGTGTTAAAGTTGCTTTCTTTTGGATTGTTTGTCGAAATTTTGTGTAGAAACTAATTGCTTCGATGTAATGTTACAAACTTCTTGACGCTCTTTTCCTAATGTTCTTGGTTTCTAGTTGGTTTTTCTTGTGAATCGTTCGCTTTCATTGTTTTCCTAATGCTCTTGGTTTCTGGTTGGTTTTAGCTCACACAAATTTTTAATCTTTTTCATATGCCGTGATTTCTATTTTAAGTTCATGAATTATTCTACATTTTGTAAATTAATACAATGAGCAGTCATAATTCCTTTTCATACTTATAAACTTAGAACAGTAGATTACTAAAACGACCTAATTTAGACCCCGTCATGAGAACAGAGTATTGCCGCAAAGAAATTTGCGCATACATTGCATATATGGTGTTACCATTTCTGCGTTTAAGATAACAACGCAGCACTATCCAACTTTCCTAACACTGTATAAATGTAATTGTTGTTGGGCTGTAGCACCGGATTTTACATTGACCACATATTTCGGTAGTTTTAGTTTTGAACATCTGGCTAAGGTTTGTTTAGTTTATCATATTATGGAGTGTTGTATGCCTTGTATTGGGATTTCTATTTTGCTGTTGACCGGATTTGGTATTGTACCATTGTTGATAAGCTATGAAGTATGTTTTGCAAACTTGTTTTGGTTTGCTGGGCGTCGCCTGCTACATTATGAGCCGCATGCCTAAATGCCGTTTTAGAATCCATTTTATGAACTGGGACATGCATGTTTATGGAAAACGAAAGCCTTGTGTTATTTGTTACTTTCTCTTTTTAAAAGCTGTTCACCAACACTAGTTATCGCTGTTTCAGACTGGGGCACTGATGAATGGTATCAATATGTCACCGGAATTGACTGCAATCACAGGAAGGTAATGAAATTGTTATTCTGTTCATCCAATACCAGCATCAATGGTTTTTGAGGGTATAATCGAATCTAAGTTGGTGACTGTTGCTTCCTTCTTCAGGTTTCCTTTTGAAGAACTTCTCAAAGTGGAAAAACCGGGTGCGGAAAACAAAGATGCTAGTGATACAGAGGATGACAACGAGGATGAAGATGATGAGGAGGTGGATGACCCGGAGGATGATGATGCAGGAGATGAGGACTTCTCAGGTGACGAAGGGGCAGATAAAGAAGGGGATCCAGAGGATGATCCTGAAGCCAATGGCAACGGAGGCAGCGATGAGGATGATGATGAAGAAGACAATGATGATGACGATGGTGATGATGACGATGATGAAGATGAGGATGGAGAAGAAGAGGAAGAAGAGGACGACGAGATTCCACAGCCACCTGCTAAGAAGAGGAAGTGAGAAGAGGAGCCAGTCGTGCTTTGCCATTGTGTTGTTTCGGTTTCGGTAAGGAGTTATGAAGTAGTGAGGCATAATTTAGCTTGTCAGTTTGATCGGAGTAGAATTTACATTCCTTGTCCTTGATGAACCGCAGATGTTATTAGTTATCGTCGAGATACATTGTTCTCGTATGAGAATCAGTAGACGTCTTTGATGTCGCGTTGAGAATCTTCGTATGTTGTGTTAAACCTCTTCGATTGATTTATATAAGTTTGGGATTCATAAAATTGAAAGAAACCAACCGTTTCTTTCTTCTCTTGTTTGCTGTCTTGGAGAAACCAACTGGTTCTTGAGCTGTCCCGGAGATCGTCGTCTTGAAAGGAACCATCTGTTTCTTCAACACTTTCTTCCCTCGGGGGCGGGTCTATCATTACTCGCACTTGATGTTGGTGAAACGAAAGATGTGCATGTGATGAGAGAGATACAAACATTGTGATCACCTACAGTAGCTGTTCATTCCACCAACAGTTAGTTGCTAATAGAAGTGCAACTTGGGTTGAACCAATCAGAACCGGTTCATAGTCAACTCGACTCTAAACCCGCACAAATGGGTTTTTTTTAGTTATAATCTGCTCGAATCCAACTCAATTTCAACCCGTTCATTGTTTTGGTTGAGTTTGGTCGATTATTTGTTCGTCCATCCCCAACCCAACCTAACCCAACTAACCAGACCTAATCTAATCAGATTGTAACCAATATCAATTAATGCTCATACTACACCGAAGTGAGCCAAGTCTAAAAACTAACGGGCTTTCTATACATATTTTTAATAAATTACCCTTTATAATTACTTAAGCTTTAAGGGAATAAGAAGCTTTGATTAGTCAATCTATATTTGTAGTCTCCAAATCCTAAAGCTTTATAGTAGATGAATTTATGAAATTAAAGTTAGCTAGCTTTAATGCTACTTGGCTTAAATTTTTTAGGAATTCTTATAAACTAAGTTGTTATAAGATTAAACTTGAAAAAAATGGACATCCCGAACCCAACCCAATTAAACTTGAGTCCAAATGAACCCAAATGAACCCAAATGAAACCAAACCCGAATCAGAGCTCGAATTGTAAAAGTTAGGATAGGATTGGGTTGACCTTCCAACCCGCCCGAGTTGCATCCCTAGTTGCTAATATGCCTACGTTTGATCTAGGCTGGGATTAGTGCTAAATAGTCCAATCCTAGTCCCAGTCCATTCAATCAAACGCGCTCTCAGAGCTTGCACATATCATGTTAACGATGAACAATTTACGCTACAAAAACATATAACGTGACATTAGTGCAATTTATTACAAACAATGGAATTTACCGACGTCCTTGAGTTAAGAAAGTATCGGAGTTCTATGACAATAGAATGAGAAGATGAAGTTCGGAACAGAAGCAGAGTACAGTGATCTCGAGGATTTGGAGACGTCCTCATCCTTTGATTCATCGCAGAATTTCTCCCGACTGAGACTCCAATTGCGCTCCGCTGAATAACCTACAAAGTAATGGGTATGCAACAACAAACGTTAATAAAAGGCATCCAGCATTTGCAGAGTTCCATGGGAAAGATGCATACATAGACCACATTCTGCAAGGCCCGTCAACGGTCTTTAAAACTGAAAGGAAATGCTCAGCCACAGCTTTCGAAAACATGAATTCGCATTCAACCATCAAATCTTTTTAAGTTTAAAAGAGAAGGAACATGGTTGGCTACAATACCATCAATGAGTATCACATAGTCAGACTAGCATCGCTGAGGACGAGGAAGAACTATGCATATATAGATTCGAAGGTTGATAATTTAGGTTAAGCAAGATATTATGACATTTGCGAATAAAAGAAATATTTGAATCATCTAAAACTACAAAAAACAACTGGGTTCAAGGGTACTGGGGTTGAAGTCTTAGTCTAGGCATGGCGGACCAGGAAATAGAAAGGGTAAAATTATCGAACTCGTTGTTGCCTTTTTCATCTCCTTCTAGTTTGAAAGCAAACAACGATTTTCCGCTCGTTGAAAGAAATCTTAAAAACTCAACAATGAAATGATCATACTTGAATTAAAGCTGAGAAGCGAATCCTGCACTAACTTGATCTTTACTTAATTGATCAGACAACAATGCGATATCAGCATTTTAAAGAGTTCATTTCGTATAATCGACACAAAATCGAAGGGAAATCCATATTCGGCCATACCCACGAAAGCTTCAATCACTTAAACAACAATGCCATCTCAATAATAAACATCCACACACATGATTCTACCACAAAGTCACCAAATTCAAATTTGTTGCAATCAAAATTCCTCACAACCCCACATTGTAAGATCACATCATAAGTATTCAATCAAGAAAGAACAGAAATTTCCAAACACAATTCAATCACAAAACTTACCACATTCACTCAGCAACGGGCAGCTTCCCAGCTCGAAAAGTCGCAAACTTTGACACTTCGGAGTAGGAATACCGAACCCCATTTTCCTTCAAAAAGTCCTCAAGCACCACCTTCACTCCTTCAGGGTCAGCACTCTCACACTCAATTTCGTAACAAGTACCAAAATCATACTTAGTCTCATCCACCTCCAATTTCAAGCCCTTCCAATCATACACATCCCTCACATTCCTAAATCCTCCCAATCCCACAAACCCTAAAACCCCAAATTCCTCCCTCACCCTCCTCAAAACCCTAGACTCCGCGGCCATCAGCTTATCCGGCTCGGCGACGCAGGCCCGCCCGATCGAGTGATCAAGCTCCTCCTCGTCCTCCTCCACTCGGCTAATGCCATCGACAAGCACCGCCCGCGCCTTGAGCGTCACGGCGCAGAGAGGACTCCTGTCGGAGAATCGTAGCCGGAGAACGGCTAGGCGGGCCGAGAGCTCGGCTTTGGAGCCGTCGAAAAAGAAATTCTCTTGGCGGTGCGTGGCGACGAGGAATGGCGCCAGGAGGGTGGTGACTTGGCGGTGAGCGGCAGCGTCGAGGAGCCTGAGCTTGACCTCGACTTCCATCAGAGCTTTGGGGATTTGAGACATGAAGGTTTTTTGAGGGCGTTCGAGCTTCGATTACTGAGGGAGGCCGATGCGGTGCGTTTTGGAGGAGGCGTCTTTGGCGCGGTCGAGGTGGTGGAGGAGAGTAGTGGCGGCGGTGGTTGTGGTTGTGGTGGACGAGGCGGCGGCGCGTAGCTTGCGAGCTTCTTCGAGTTCGTCTTTGTCTTCGATTTTGAGTTCGATCTTGGTTGGCTTTCGTCTCAGCATTTCTGCTCTCTCAAATTTCCTTCACTTTTGATATCCACTGCGTATTTTATACGTTTTGGATTGGGCCTGCTAAGTAGTATTGGGCTTTGATTCACTGAGGCTCGCTCGGTATCGTTTTTATAAGAAGCACTTTCATCATAAGCATTTCCGTAACATGTGCTTTTATTTGAAAGAAATATAATTGTTTTTCGAAATTTTAAATCCTTCCTGAAAAAAATCTTGGAAGTGCTTTTTGAAGAAGCACATGAGTGATACTTCTCCAAAAAACGCTTATATAATCAAAATTGATATGTAGTTAATACATGTTGCATAATAGTAAATCCCCTTGTTTTGAAAAAAAAGGGACCAGGCTGATCAGCTGGTGGCCAAGTTATGGCAATCTAGTTTTTCGGGGGTCGAAAAAGTTTATAGATGCATTTCAGTACCTCTCTGTCCACTATCGTGTGATAAATCCCTTTGTTCTGAAACTTATTTTTAAGTTTTTCTATTTTATTAAAGAATAAAAACTGATTAATTTTAAATGCAGTGATAAGATCATCACTCTAACTGAAGAGATTCTTTAAGCAAATTTCAGTTTCATAAATTCACATTAAACGTTTCAAAATTTTCACATAAAAATAATAAACTATTAAAATCTCCCATTCTTCAACCTTGATCCTCAAGCTCCCCAGCACCATGGCGGCAAAATCCCCAGCAAAATACTCAATGCTGTTCTTGCTCGCGGCTTGTGCGGCAAGCATAGGCGTAGCACTGTCGACCGCACCGCTGGCAGCATCACCACTACCCATCTTGCCGCACGGCCCCTGGGAGTCGGGACTTCCAAGGACAAGGACATTTCCAGGTCGGCCCGGCTGGAAAGAGCTCCGACAGTGCTGGGCTCCTCTCCAACATGTAACAGGCTGCGTCGACCAGATTTACGATGCGCTCTCCAACGCCCGATTAGACCTGGTCGGGCCGGCTTGTTGTAAGGCCGTCGCTGAAACGTTTGACGATTGTTGGGCCAAGCTGTTTCCTTTCAACCCATCTTTCCCTCCATCTCTTAAGAGCTTTTGCACCGCTCATCCACCTTCACCCAGGTCAACTTGAATAAGGTTTATTGTGTCACACCGTTACATCGTATTATTGATCGACTAATGTTATAACTAGTGGATCAAATTAGTAATCTTATATCCTAGGTCATGCTATATCAATTGTTACGACAATAATACGTAACGATATGAATGTCACATCAAAATTAAATTTTGCTTTTGAGAGAATCTCACCCTAGTTAGTTTGCTTTTGCATCAGTCTAGAGCAAACGATGCTCTCTTCTCTTTTGTTTAGGTTGTTTTATGTAGTAAAACTTTTTTATTTAGTTATGATTCCTTTGAGAAATTTGGTAAAATGCCCCTTTTGCAGGCCGAAAAAGATTTTTGCTCCTTTTTTTTTTAAAAAAAAATTTATAGGACTCGTTTAAAAGAAGTTTTCAAATAACTAAAAACGCTTTTGGTGAAATTGATTTTAGGTTCCAAAAGCAATTTAAGTGTTTTTTTTAAAAAGTATCATGTATGTGTTTCTTATCGGAACAACTTAAAGGTGATTTTTCAGGATTCACTTGAATTTTTACAAAAGATCGGTTTAAAAAACATTTTCACTAAAAATGCTTTCAGTCATTTTAAGCTAGATTTAATTATTTTCAAATTCTTTTAAATTGCTTAGAAACAATAGTTTATGAACTCGTTTCAGCTAAAATTTTCTCTTATGAGCAATGAAGAATACATATATCTAACTTCATTTGTTAGCTAAAACTAAAGAGAAATCTGAATATATATGAAATCGTAATCACGGTATTAATTCTTGTCTCTTTTTCTAATCATGTACTTTTTATTTGTTCTTTTATTTATTCAGACGATGGAACCAGCTTCGAATTAGGTCGCTGCATACACTTTTTATATACGCATACTAGCAGTTTACATGCATTTGTAATTACGTGATAACATTGATAAGGTATATTGGTATACAATATATATCCCATTTCAAAACAAAACATGCATCAACCACAAATACTAGGACTGATCATGTATATATATAGAACTAGAAAGTGGGTGTTGATTATGATTAGCCTAATCACATGTTAAAACGACCCATGTATATACTGGATGGATTCGTGATGTCATTTTTTAACATAACTTTTGGCAGATGTTTTTGTGGAACATATTCCGTAATGTATTTTAACGATCCGAATCATTTATCTTTTAGGGTTTTCCTCAAAAATTATATATATAGAGCAACTTCTTAGCATACTGTAACAAAATCTGAGAAAATGTATATAAGAGTATCGTAAGAAACATGTATTTACCATATAAGACTTATGTATGTCCTTTTCTTTTGTTTTCCTTTCTTTACAGCTTTGTAACTTTCTAGATAATTTCTCAGACTGAGCCGACCCATTTTGTTTTAAGTAATGGTTTTGCGTGGGACTGCAGCTAGCATGCAGTGATGTGGACCTTTCATGAGTCATACTTTCGATGTTCTTTTTGTTAATACTAGAAAATAAAAGATCCTTTATTTGAAATGAAATTCGAATTTCTCACAAAATCAGATGTTCATTTTCTTAAACCAAAAAAATAAAAGATCTTTTATTTGAAATCAAATTCGGATTTTTCGAAAAATCCGACTTTTGGTCGATCAAATTCACTTCAATTTGGTCTCAAAATGTCTCTTTTGAAAGCTGAAGAAATCCTAAGGAGGAATCTTTCTCAAAATATGCCATTTTGACCTTTAAAATACCTAAAATGTCCACAAACGTCAATTTGAAAAAGTTGCGCGTTGGGCCTTTATTTCATTGCCATGGCCGAACGGCTTAGTAGAAAAATTTGAAATTTTGATAAAATCATCTTGAAATACTCACGAACATCCACCAATTGAAATCACTCCAAAATTCATCCGTTTGATCACTTTTTGCTCCACAAGAAGTCGAATGTTGTACATTAAGAATATATAATAAAGTATCAAAATTCTACCAAAATAACCAATAAATTATAATTAAGAATAAGATAAAATATATGATATAATATCGACTCATCAACAACCCTGTTGGATAACTATTTCGTTTTTAACTTTTTGTTTTCGTTTTTGTATTCGCTTCTAATTTATTAAATATCCAGGTAGGTTCCTAATAATGTAGTAAATGTAGTCAAGTTCTTTGTTCTCATCCAAATGCAAAAGGATAGTAAGAAGCAGCCACCAAACTTGATGCTAGTGGAAGACAGTTCAGTCAATGATGTGGTTGTCCTTCACAAGAAACAAATAAAGCACCCAAAATATCCTCTCCTGTATATCTACAGCCTATCAAATATAAAGGGTATTTCCACGACCCTACCATTATTGTCCCTTGAATATTCAAGTGGTTGGCATTTCAACTTCAAAGTCCACCACTTTTTCTGTTCCAAGTCTTCGTACTTCAATAATTTGCATGGTCACTCAGATAGAACTCCATAGCCTAAACACTTGCAAAATTCAGCAACTCCATCAAATTTTCATGGAAAATCTTCCTATCCGTAAAACCCCTCCCCCTCTATTTTCCGTGCTTGTTTTTCTCCTCCATTTCTCATCCCTTCACTTTCCCTCGTTGGCTTACGATACCCCTGATAAGTACTTCATCAACTGTGGGTCAAATGCTAATGCCAACTTCAATAACCATGTCTTCACTGCAGATCGTTTCTTCCACTCGAAGGCGACAAGCAGTATCAATGGCGGCAACCAGTCGAATCTTTACCTTACAGCAAGAATTTTCGAGCAAGAATCCTACTATAAGTTCGACATCACTGAAAACGGTACTTATTATGTACGTCTGCATTTCTTGGCTTTCGCCTCTTCCTCAAGTAATCTCTCCGCTGCTATTTTTGATGTTTCGGCTTTTCCTAATAATTCAAATTCTGGATTCATGCTGTTGAAGAATTTCACTGCTAAGAATAGTAGTGGCAATTCTACGATACATGAGTTCTTTCTTGGCATTGATCCTGGCTCATTTAGGATATACTTTACTCCTCGTGGATTGTCTTTTGCATTTGTAAATGCCATTGAAGTCTTCCTTGCCCCTGCAAATTTCAGCCCTGAGAATTACCCAAGTAGTTCCCCATTAGTTCTACATACAATTTACAGGGTGAATGTTGGAGGTCATGAACTCGGACCAGATGAGGACAAACTATGGCGAAACTGGGAACCTGACGATCATTATCTGTTGAATTCAAACCCTGTAGGGGAAGTTGGACCCTCACAGAAGCCTAGGTACTTGGAGTCTAAAAATGATGGTTTTGTTGCTGCTGCTAATTATTTTATTGCCCCAGATTTAGTTTACGAGACTGCCAAAGTAATGAACAATGGTAGTAGAAACCCATCCACTTCGTTCAACATAACCTGGTCGTTTAATGTGCGCAGGAATGCTAAACATCTTGTCCGAGCACACTTTTGTGACCTTGTTGGCCAAGCTGCCGACATTGTTTTTAACTTGTATTCAAATGGAAACTTCATTAAGAATGTCAATAATTCTGTGTTTGTCAACCCGATACCTTACTACTATGATTTTGTGGTGGAGTCTAAGGAGTCTGAACTCATTAACATCAGCATAGGTCCTAATGTAGAAAAAACTTCCACTAACAATTCCTTTCTAAATGGACTGGAAATGTTGGAAATAATGGATGAATTGGCACAAATTCCAAATATGAAAGAGCACAAGAGCATAAATGTCCCTGTTGTGGTTGGTTCAGTTCTTGGAGGTCTGTCTCTTATCTGCATTTTGGTTGTCGGGTTCTTGTTCGGTTTGAAATACAGAAAGGCAAAGCATGTTGAAACTTCGGAATGGTCACCAATGCCTGCATTTGGGGGAGGGAGTACCCACAGTAGGGTCACTGAGGGAACGATTACTGGCTCCCCTATGACTTATCTAAATCTTGGGTTGAAGATATCTTTTGCTCAACTTCAGCAAGCAACGAACAACTTTGACACAAAATTTCTGATAGGCAAGGGTGGCTTTGGGAACGTCTATAGGGGAACTCTATCAGATGGGAGAATTGTAGCTGTCAAGCGAGGTAAGCGACATGAACATAGTTCAGGTCAAGGGCTTCCAGAGTTTGAAACAGAGATAATGGTTTTGTCCAGGATTCGTCATCGCCATCTTGTCTCCTTAATTGGGTACTGTGATGAAGGGTCTGAGATGATATTGGTCTACGAGTTCATGGAAAAGGGGACCTTGAGAGAACATTTATATGAATCAAATTTGCCTCGCTTGCCATGGAAGCAAAGACTTGAAATCTGCATTGGTGCAGCAAGGGGTCTTCATTACCTCCACAAGGGTGCAGCCGGAGGCATCATTCACCGCGATGTTAAGTCCACCAACATCTTGTTGGATGCAAAATGTGTTGCCAAAGTTGCTGATTTTGGCCTTTCAAGATCTGGTCCACTTGATGAAACCCATGTCAGCACAAATGTCAAAGGCACTTTTGGTTACCTAGATCCTGAGTACATACTGACTCAACAGTTGACAGAAAAATCAGATGTTTACTCATTCGGCGTTGTTCTCCTTGAGGTCTTATGTGCAAGACCTGCTCTGGCTAGGAATCTACCAAATGAGCAAATAAATTTAGCGGAATGGGGAATGAATTGCAAGAAGAACGGATTGCTTGAACAGATTGTTGATTCTTCACTCAAGGGTCAGATTGATCCTAGCTCGCTAAGAAAATTCATCGAGACAGCAGAGAAATGCTTGCAAGATGATGCTAGTGATAGGCCTACAATGGATGATGTACTGTGGGACTTGGACTATGCGTTACAGCTCCAGCAAACCGCAAAGCATAGAGAGCCCCACGAGGACAGCACAATCAATGCTTCATCAGAATTCGTATTGCCAAATGTTCAGCATTTTCCTTCCCATAGCTCTACAGCTAACCCAGATGATATGACCTTTTCCGGGGTGGATGAATCGGACACGGCAACAAACAAAGTATTCTCACAACTGAAGATTGGTGATGCCAGATAAACCTGTGCAGTGTGTGAGGTCTGTAAATTAACCTTGTTCAAGTATCTATAGATTGAAGAGCTATAAGCCTACAAGTTTAAGTGTGCCTTGTTAATTTGAGTCTTACTAGCCACGGCGTGTTATTCGCAATGTACACGTTTTAAATATATTTATATGCGTAAATTCACAAAAGGAAGGTTAAATATTTGAAGTAAATGGATAATTTAGATCATGCTAGAAGAAACCCCTCATAAACCAATTAAAATAGCTGAATTTACATAGTAAAATCGATTTCTATAGAATTTACATTAAGAATAAAGAAAATAATATTTAATAAACAATTGATTAAATCATATTATTAATAGCCTATTGTGAGGCTAAGCCTACCTCCTTCACCCTTAGTGTAGATAAAATTGTTTATTTAAAAAAAAAACAATCATTTGACAATTAATTTAATCACATTATTATCCGTGTGTGAAAGACCTTTTTTTATAACCGGCATTACACGCCTCTTAAAATGTTTTGAACATGTTTAAAAATAGAGAAAATAATATTTAATAAATGATTGATTGAATCATATTATTGCTAGGCCATTGTGAAGTTAAGCCCACCCATCCACCTTAGTCTATATAATATCGTTTGTTAAAAAAAAAAATAATCATTTGACAACTTATTTAATCATATTGTTATCCGCGTGCGAAAAACCTTTTTTATTCTTTTCTTTCTTCCCACTTATATTTATATTATATTTTATGATTATCAAATTACCAAATTACCCTTGTATTATTTGATATATTATATTGGGCTCCTTTTGGATCTTTTTGGTTGAGGGGCAATTTTGTCCTAATATTTTTGTCGAATTGTGTGATCCCAAATTTTTGTCGGCATGCGTGACCCCATTGGGGCGCTGGTTTTTATTATACTAGCCTTCATGCACGCGCTCATGCACGTGCGGAAGACATTTTTGGAATCATGGTATGCTAAATGTATTTATATGTATAAATTAATATAAGGAAAGTCAAATATTTGAAGTAAATGAATAATTTTATATCATTCTAGAAGAAACCTCTCATAAATCAATTAAAACAGCTGAATTCATATAATAAAATTGATTTTTATAGAATTTATATTAAGAATAAAGAAAATAATATTTAATAAACAATTGATTAAATCACAATATTGTTAGTCTATTATGAGGCTAAACCCACTCTTCCCTCTTAATGTAGATAATATCGTTTGTTAAAAAAAAAAATCATTTGACAACTAATTGAATCACATTCGTATGCGGCTGCGAGAGAATTTTTTGTAACTGGCACTACGCATTTCTTAAGTGTTTAAAAATTGAGAAATAATATTTAATAAACAACCGCGTGCAAAAGGCATTTTTTTAATCATAGCATACTACGCGCGACTTAGACATTTTAAATGTATTTATATTCATGAATTGCTTCAACATTTTCTTATTTTTTTAATTTTTTTTATCACCAGTGCTACGTATCACATCCAGGCCCGGGCCCCACCACATACCGGGCTCGACTTCACCGTAGCACGATATTGTCCGCTTTGGGTCTCGACCAATTCCTCACGGTTTTGTTTCTAGGAACTCACACGAGAACTTCCTAGTGGGTCACCCATCATGGGATTGTTCTCGGGTGAACTCGCTTAATTTCGAAGTTCCGATTGAACCCGAAGCCAGTGAGCTCCCAAAAGGCCTCGTGTTAGGTATAGATGAGAATATACATATAAAGCTTAAAGGATCCACTCCCTTGAACGATGTGGGATGTTACAATCCACCCCTCCTTAGGGGTTTGACGTCCTCGTCGGTACACTTCTGGCCAGGGATTGGTTCTGATACCAAATTGTCACATCCCAGCCTCGATCCTCACCACATATTGGGCTCGACTCTACCGTAGCACGATATTGTCTGCTTTGGGCCCCGACCACGCTCTTACAATTTTGTTTCTAAGAACTCACACAAGACCTTCACAGTGGGTCACCTATCATGAGATTGCTCTCGCACGAACTCGCTTAACTTCGAAGTTCTGATTGAACCCGAAGCTAGTGATCTCCCAAAAGGCCTCGTCCTAGGTAGAGATGAGAATATACATATAAGGCTTAGATGATCCACTCCCCTGGGCGATGTGGGATGTTACACTATGCGCTTCTTAAAATGTTTTGAACACAATATTCATGATTTTTCTTATTTTTTTTATTATATTTTTCTTCCCAATCACGTGGGTACCATCAGGGCCGGTCCAGAGATTTTTGAGGCCCGGGGCGACGTAAAAAAAGTGCCATAACTTCATGTAAGAAAATTATTTATTTTCACATATAAGACATCGAAAAAAATTATACTTAGAAAAACACTTCAAACTCAATAATTTAGAAACATAGAAAGACTAATTTATTTTGTATTGAGAGAGGGAAACAAAAAAACTTCGAGCTTACAAGTAGATAGATGATGAGTTTTGTTTTCCATTTGAACAATGAATGTGTTTTTGAATAAATCGTGAGATGCTTTTTTCTTATTTACTAACCTTGTCAATATGGGACTAAAAAATAATGATGTTATCGAGTCTTTAATTGATATGCATTATTAATGAATAGACACTAAATTAAACATTTTGATGACACATCATATAATTTGCAAATTTGGTCTACATACTATTCTTTGTTGAATATTAGACTTGAATTAAAATGAATATTTAAAAATAACAACCCACATAGCTACTAGATAGTAACTAAAAATAAATTAACAACCAAACAAAAATTTGTAAAAATTTAAAAAAATAAACATGTACATAACATTTCGAACTTAGGACCTCTTGTTAATTTTAAACAACAAAAATAATTGTTTCTAATTAAACTTCTTGATCTTTTAACCAAATTTTATAAATTTATACTCTTATAAAAAGAAATTTGTAAAAAATGGAAAGTAAATAAGCACACATGGTGTTTTGAACCTCATTATTTTCAAATGACAAACCACCACTTCTAGTTAAATTTCTGTGTCTTTGAACCAAATTTTATAAATTTTTACTCTCATAAAAATGTATATAAATATATCACCTTAATAATTTTGGTGCCCCTAATTTTTTTGGGCCCTGGACGGTTGCCCTACCTGCACTGGGCCTGGGTCGGCCCTGGGTACCATCAACTTTGTTATTTGTTTATTCTTTTCTCTCTTCCCATTTATATTTATATTATATTTTATGATGACCAAATTACCAACTTGCCCTTGCATGATTTGATAAATTATTTTCAACAGGTTTTGAATTTTTTTTCTGAGGGGCAGTTTGGTCATCATATTGTCAAAGGAGGCGACACCAAAATTTTTGTCGGCATCCAGTGACATCAAATTTCACTGTTCATCACACTGGTTTCATTGTTCACTGCCCTTCCCCCTTTATTATATAGATAGAAAGTGGGTTCAAAGAAAGAAAATTAAACCTTAAAAAAGTATTGCAGCTGTGAACGGGACTCTAGAATTTAGATATAAATTAAATTTATGATTCGGTGTTAATCTAGGGTTTGCTTAAATAGCTAAAGTTTGGAAAAATATATATTACCATCTGCTGTTGCGTAATCCAGAAATAATCCAATGCGACAGTGATGGGTGTAGTGGGTGTGAGCAGATCATAGATTCAGTTTTCCAAATAATTTAAGTTAAGACTTTGGCTTTTGATTAATAATAATAATAATAATAATATTGTCACAAAATCTAAGCACGAAAGACCACAAAAGATAGCAATTTCTTATCTAACATCCAATGGATTAGGTTTCGGTGGTTCTGTTGTGGGTGAAAATTCACCTGTTCCCATTGACAAATCAAGGCAATTAAGGAAGAATATATACACACACACTTATTAACATTTTTTTAATACATATATTTTATACTAAATGATAGAGGAGTGGGTTAGGCCTTACAATGAGCTGTCCATAATAATTTGGTTCAAATTTACTTTTGCGAGAATCAGACTTAAAATCTCTCATTTACGAGTGAAAATAAATATCACTAAAACGTAATACTAAGTGAACACACTTATTAAAATATTAAACTATAATACATAAAAATATCAGTTAGACCTAAATTTTGAAGGAGCTACCATATACATAATCCATAATTCCATATGGTTGGAGAAAAAGATAGAGTGGGATCTAGCTAGCTAGAGTATAAATTCTTTTATACTCAATGAACGAACAAACATATATACGTGGTTGGAGTCCGACCATGCCATGCACATGAACATTGACGTTTCATTGACGCCAACAAACTCTTGGTACTTGGTAGGCTATATATAACATCTTGAAATTTGATGTTGTGCTTGCTTACACAAGAAAATACCTTATGAATAATATGTCATCGAAGCTATTTGTCAGTGCCAGAGTTAGAAAGCTAAATTACAAGGGACTTTATTAGGTCATACGAAAGAAATTGATAAGGAGTATAAGGCACGAAATTGACAATCAAAAGAGAGGGATGAAGCTTTAGAAATTTTATGGGAACGCATGATTGAGATGATTATATCATAAGAGTAATTGATTTTTATGTCTTATGTTTTCACATGGAAAGCTAAACTAAACTTGTTCATAAGCTTATTATAAAAAATTACCACATTAGAGTTAGAATACAATTTTATGTTCATGGCTCAAAATTGCAAAAACGTTGTCTTGCATTTATATACTACAAAAACAGAAAAATGTCATCGAACAATTGTAGGATAACCAAGCCTAGTGTATAGTTTGGCTCGCCAAATCGATCGTCTCAGAGCTAATTATGGTTGTGTTTCATTGTTAAATCAAGTACTCTCGAAATATAACATTCTGGATACATTTATTACTTTGTATTCTCATAATTTAATACTTTGATTCCACCATTGGATCCTTCAAATAAGAGTAATGCTAGACAGACAATTTTTTTTATCCAAATTTGCAAATCATGTGATGCATTACCAATAAAAAATAAGCACGTTAATCAACAATTTAACAATAATCAAATCACCAACAATCACGTCATATGATTTACAAAATGATTTAAATATATGGTCTTTCTAGCATTACACTTGAAATAAACTATCACATTATCAAATCAAGTATTCGATTGGGAAATTTAAGGAGAGCAAGATAAATTTTTTAGTGTGCCGGACACACGGTCCAGTACATCATGTATCATAATACAATTAGTTGAATTTTTTTTTTCAAATTTTCAACCAATTGTATTATGACACATAGTTTACTACGCTGACACACTGAAAAATCTTTCAAGAAAGAGAGAGTCTCCAATGAAAGTTTAGATTGCGAGAAATAAGAAATTAAATAATCACAAATGGTATTTTTTTACATATTTGCATGCTTTGCTTTGGGGTTAGTTAATTCTATTTCTCTAATTTTTTGCGAATCTTTTCATAATTAAAGTGCTCATGTCGACCTCTTTTTTCCTCTTTTGGTAAAGAAAAACCTCAATTGTTTTCTGTTTTTTTTAACACAAATTAATTTCTGTACCAAATTGTTATTGAATTAAATGCATCAACATTCGTATATGCATGGGATATTTACGTCAACTGGGTTTTTCACGACAGTTGATAAACCGTGCATGTTTCGATTTTTATTCAAAAACCCTAATCAGTTTTCCATAAAATAAAAACCCTAATCGCTTTTACCGTAATTACTATTAGTTTTGCCAAATGAAATACAAATATAAAATAATGACCCTTTTTCAAACCCCGAGCTAAGTGCACGTTAAGAATCCAAAAATCAAGACCAAGTGGGTGGCTGGGCGCCGCTGTCAAACAGTAAAACCAGGCATATTTCTACCATTTCATGATTTTCTTTTGGTAAAGGCCAATCTTCGTACCTTCCGAGGGTTTTCTAATTTGCCAAAAACATAATCCAGTGTATTAAGTATTATAATTAATTACTTATATTATAATATTTGTTGCATTAAGTCGTGTTGTCAACACACAAAAAGAATTATGGTACCTTCCAATTTAGAAAGCAAACTCATGGACCCACTTATAAACTTGCAAGCAACTTCCAACCCCACCTCTAACATTGGCAACTTTATTCCATACTATATAGTTAATTCCCATGCTTTAAGCTCATCTAAAACGAAAACCATTATATAAATAAAAATAATCAACATTCTACAGCTCTTTACCTATAATGAGTCAAATTTTACATCATCAAATTAATGGTTTTACATAAATGAAAGTTTATGTACGTAACTGTGGTTCTCTTGCTTTACATATAAGAAGTAAAGTATTTTGTAAATATATTAGTAATCTTGAGCACTTGATCATTGCGCCTTTATAGGTATGTTTGCATGCAAATCATATATTGACACGGACGTAAAAACACATACTAGAATCATACAAAAAATGTATTGACCAAAAAAAAAAATCATAAAGAAAATATATATTATGTAATTTGTCGGTAAGAAAGAACAACTCGGAAATAATGACAATAATAAAAATAGGGTCATAGTCAGAGAGGAAGGAGACCAATGTCGTGAGTAGATCTCTCTTGACGTGGTTTCCCAATGGTTTTTTGTATGTATTATATGCCTTTTTTCTATCTTTGTAACACAATTATAGCAAATTGCAGATCTCTCTCTTTAAACTGTTAATTCATCTCTCTCTCTCTCTCTCTCTCTCTCTCTCTCTCTCTCTCTCTCTCCTGTTACAAAACACCTTCACTTTTGGCAATTTTTCAGTAATCTCAGCTCTTCACTTTTTCTTTCATGGGTTCCCCCTCCTCCTCCTCCTCCTCCTCCTCCATTTATATATAAACACAAGAGCTAGAGAAAGAAAAACTTAGAGACAGAGAGAGAGATCTTGTTGCAGATGGGTTCTGATATCTTGCAAATGGGATTCATTTTCTGGGTTTCTTTTAGTTTCTTGGTTTGTGCTGTAAATTCAAAGGTGGGGTTTGGAGGAGGAAGTGTGGAAGGTACAGTCCGCATCAATGGCAGAGACGCCATTGCCAAAATCGACGACGATTTTATTTGTGCAACTCTTGATTGGTGGCCACCTGAGAAATGCGACTATGGTACATGCAGCTGGGGTCGTGCTTCTCTCCTCAATCTGGTAACACACACACACACACACACACACATTTACATATACATACACATACACATACACATAATGTTTCTCTCTCTCTAGAACACCTACACCTTCATATGTTTTTCTTTAGATTTGTAAATAATCACAAATCATAAATCTTTTTATGGCTTTGGTTTTTTTAAAAGTTTATATCCTCTGATTCCATTTTCTGTGTTTTTAGTTAAATAACACACAAAAATAAATAAATAAACTGTTCTATTGAAACAGGTTGTTTTCTGGGGATTTTCACAATTATAACTGATCCACAAGTCTTCAAATTTACTTTTTCTTATGAATTTGTATATGTTTTTGCCAATGTACGATTCAAAATATCCGAAATCTATCTTTGTTTTGTGTTTTTGTTCATATTTTTTAGCATTTATAATGCTTTCTGATATTTATGTGATAATTCTTGTGCAGGATCTAAACAACGCTATCTTGTTAAATGCTATAAAGGGTAGGAATTTCTTGATTCCATTAGAAAAACTCGGTTTTCGATCCGGTGTTTATAATTAAGAGTCGAAAAACTTGCTTAATTCTCTGCTAATTGTGCAGCTTTCTCACCATTGAAACTTAGATTGGGTGGCACATTGCAAGATAAGGTGATATATGCTACACCAGATAACAAGCAAAGCTGTGATGCTTTTCAAAAAAGCACTTCTGAGATGTTTGGTTTCACTCAGGGCTGCTTGCCTATGAATAGATGGGATGAATTAAGCTCTTTTTTTCAGAAAGCAGGGTAAAAAAATATAATCTCTCTTCCTTCTGCTGCTTGATTAAAGTTTAGATTTTTGAAAACAAGAGCACGTAACATTATCCGATTGACGATCTCTTCAGGGCTAAGATTATCTTCGGATTGAATGCTCTCACCGGACGAACAATTAATTCGAACGGGACTGCAACTGGAGATTGGGACTACACCAATTCGGAGTCTTTCATCCGTTACAGCGTCAAAAACAACTACACCGTACATGGTTGGGAGCTTGGTGAGAACGCTTTTCGCACCAAAGTGTCGTTGAACAATGTCACAAAAGTTATAACGTACTTGTCTAGAAAAAACTGAGTGTGTTTCAATTCTTGGCCAGGAAATGAATTGTGTGGACATGGAATCGGAACAACAGTCTCGGCGAGTCAGTATGTATCCGATACAACTGCTCTTAAGAAGATAGTACAAGACATCTACAAGGGCGTCGAACCAAAGCCGCTGATCCTATCTCCGGGAGGATTTTTCGATGCGAAGTGGTTCAAAGACTACACAGATAAAACCACCACATCCTTAGACATTGTCACTCACCATATATATAATCTAGGGCCAGGTATAACTGATTGAACAAACACATTGCAAAACGTCCTGTTTTTCGGTTTAATTCCCAGCTTCCTAACTGATATAAGAAATCTTTGCTTTTGTATTCTCAGGGGTTGATGAACACCTTATTGAAAAGATTCTCGATCCATCTGTTCTTGACAGTATTTCTAGCACATTCAGCAACCTCCACGGCATCCTAAAGCGTTCTGCAACTTCGGCAGCTGCGTGGGTTGGGGAAGCTGGAGGTGCTTACAACAGCGGTCGCCATCTTGTCTCCAATACATTTGTATATAGTTTCTGGTAACTTGGCCATAACATCTAAAGCATCTTCTTTCGTTCTCTTGTTTGAATTCTAGCACGAGTCATATTTTCGACGTTTCAAACAGGTATTTGGATCAGCTTGGTATGTCAGCATCTTACGATACAAAAACCTACTGCAGACAGACATTGATTGGAGGAAACTATGGTTTACTCAACACTAGTACCTTCGAGCCTAATCCCGACTATTACAGGTAACTACATACCGATCTTAATTACCTTGAAGCCGATTTTAGACAACATTTTAACACATACGATGCTTTATCCTGGCTTTATCCATGCCAGTGCTCTGCTTTGGCATCGGTTGATGGGAAGAAATGTCCTCGCAACGAGCTTTTCTGGACCAAAAAAGATACGTGCTTACGCACACTGCGCAAAACAATCTGTAAGTCTAAACCGCAGCTTCAATATAACGAAAGACAACAATCAGCACTCTTTGTTTTCCTGAGCTAATTACGATTTCATCTTAACAGAAGGGGATTACGGTGCTACTGATCAACCTGCACAATACCACCACGGCTGAGGTCAGAGTTGCCTTCAACACTACCTGGACGCTGCGACATAAACACAAATCACACAAGCCTCATAGATCACATGTGACCAAGCTCCAACAGGGTCCCAGAAGTTCAACAGAAAGAGAAGAATACCATCTAACACCGAAGGACGGAAATATACAAAGCCAAACCATGCTACTCAATGGAAACGCTTTGCGCGTAGATTCATCCGGGATCATTCCTAGCTTAAACCCTGTGTATGTAAATGCATCGGAACCAATTTTGATCGGTCCGTCCTCAATTGTATTTGCTCACATACCATACGTAGTTCCCCCTGCTTGCAGGTAGGCAATGCTGAAAGTGTAATCGTTAACATTGTTTCAATAAGAGAGAATACAATTCAATTTTCATCCTCCATCTTTATACTGTTCTACTCTTAAAAGTAGCTTAAGCGGTTACTTTTGCACCCGAAGTCCTGTGTTTGGATCTCCGCTCACCAAATATAGGAACCAATTCAAATGTTGACAAAAACTTCTGACCTTTTGGAACATATTTATACCATGTGAAGTTGTGAACTGTTAAAACAGCTGTACAATATCAGACTCCACCCGTCGTCGTTTGGGGGCTAACTAAGAACACTTATTCGAGATTACAACAACAAAAATGTGTATGTCATGGAAGATTACATATACATGTGCAGTAGCTTGCCTTCTAGATGTACAGAAAGAACCAAATGGTGAATACTAAGCTAATTTCCGAACACAGGTGACACTAGTTATACATTGAATGACGAATCCCGCTAATTGGAAGCTTCATTCAAGATAAAAAGACTGAACTACACGAAAGGTTAGTCTCTCTTCGAAAAGGTTTGAGGCTTACTGCTGGCGAACACCAACCAAACGACTGTACCAGTCAGGTAGAAAAATATTGATGGAATGAACAATGATATCTGCATAACACGTAAGTGAATCAGTTCAGATGAAGTAATTAAAGGATGTAAACTATTGAAGGTTGTAAAAAGTTGACAAGCACTAACAGAGGCTACTTACACTCCATGAATGAGTTGAATCAAGAAGAAAGCCGGTGAGGGCAACGCCTATTATTCCAGGTACCGCCCCAACAGTGTTGGTAATACCCTGAGTGGCAAATTTGAATCGTCAAATCAACTGAATTTATATCTGGGTCTGTTTGATATACGAAAATGCATTGACGTATTTTTCATTGATACTCAATGTATATCAAGTCCAAAAGGAGATGCACTGCATACAGCTCTTAGTATCATGATTCACGAGTCAATTACGTCAAGAAATGGGCACGACAAGAACTACCAAGATAAGTCAGACCAGTGAATTCAATCATGCATGTCGATAGATAAAATGACACAACACAAACTTCCACCACCCACCCTTCACACCAGAATGAAGGTGCATATCACTAAAAATCCTAACAAAGATGCATATGATATGGATTTGAATTTAAGTTGATTAATAATCAAGCAAAGGGAAGAGATAGGATACAAACAAAAAAAGGACGCTCCATAGCATCTTCCAGGCTTCCAGCACACTAATAAAAATTCGTGTGTAAAGTTTACATACCAAAAGTATGCTCGCATATTCGGGTGACATGTCTTGATGGGTACAATACAATCCTGCACGTTTGAATATATTATGACTTTGCAGCGTAGGAGAAGAACAATTCTATTCACCATCCTCCAAAATCAAGCTTCAATTTCGATTGATTTGTACCTGACAAGGCAAAGCTCGAGAGGGCTAAACCACCAGTGAGAATCCCAACAACTTCCCAATGCGGCAATCCTAGATCAAGAGATGAAAGAGTCATGCAAGCTGCAGGAGATAAAAAGGCAATTGTTTGGCAAACTTTTCGGACCTACATGTACAAAACAAGGACATCAGAAACATTAAGAGTGTCTAAGTGCAAAAATTACCTTAAGCAAGTTAAGGAATGGTGCAAAACTCATATTATGAACGTCACAAGTTTATTATGTATTTCACAGGTAAAAGTAGCAATTAAATTAACAAGCCAACACAAACATATCCATACACTTGAGAAAACTGTTGAGGGCGTTTTTCATCTTTTGGAAAAACCTAAAAAGTTTCTTCTAGATGGAGTTTTCTGATTCCATCATATACAACAGAGTAGCTCGATCTAAAATCTTCTTACCGTAGTGGTTTGAACTCCAGTAGAAATCAAGCTATCAGCAAATTGTGATGCAATGCTGGTCACAAAGATCGAAGCCAATGGAGGAAGGATAGAGACCTGAAACAAATAAAAACCCCTTGATATCATACAACTAAATAGCTTTATAAATTGATAAAACCGTATGCAGAAATATAATGCTTTGATGGGCATACTCGTTGAATAAGTCTAGACTTACCCATGCAGCTTCTGTCAAATTCAGGTTCAGCTCTTCACTGCATAGAAAATTACATACTTTCCTCAGATACCAAGTCCTCACAAACATACTTTTCAACAAAAGATTAGATAACTTATAAATGACCTTAAGTTAATCTAGTACTTTTCGTTTTCCTTCTATTTCTAGACTAAGTTACGGTCACCACTGTTGGCAAGTGTCCCCACAACTTACATTCATTAAATAGACAAACAAAGGAAAAGCATACCTCTCAATCATTATACAAAGTAAAAAGTCTGCATGAATTACCTAAAATAGGTGGGAAGCCACGCTAGGCAAGTATAATGACCCCAGCTTCCACAAAAATGAGCATAGATCATTGCCCATACAGCTGGACTTTGGAAAAATGCTTTCCATGGTACATCCTATTAAATAAAAGTAAGTAAGAAACCAAATTACTACACAGTAATCGCTATGTAAACTATGATAAAACTTAAAAGCAATGATATAAATCAAAAGGTTTCAGTTATTTTCTGAATTAGTCTAACGACAACAATAAAGTTTAACATTCGTCACTTAATTGTGAGCATTTTCCTCGTTAACACCAGCATTGCCCCAAGTCACACATCTACAACAGAAAAAAGAATCACACCTTCAACGAGTCACCCAATTCTTCGGTACTCCATGTTTTCTTCACATCTGTTGATTGGGACCCTATCAAATATTTCCAAGAGAATAAAAGGAATCATCACTATGCAAGAAATTTGGTACATGAAAAATAAGGCACAAACATATGCTTGAATATTGATGACCTTGTCAACAGCATCTGGTATAGTTACCACACTATCCATGACGTGAAGTATTGACAAATCATTATCAAGATCAAGTACAATTTTTCTTGTGAAGTATGCTTTGTACAAATAAATACATAGTCTTTGGCAGAGTCAACTTTATTGGCATGCAATGTGACAAATTTTTTTGTCATGCATGAACGGGAATATACAGTGATAGAATGGTGTATATGTCTTTGGAAATGGTAGTGATCAGTGTAACTGTGGCGACAATTGTGATTGCTCAGACATTAGCAAAATGGTAGCAGTTGCATCAGAAAGAGAGACAATGTAGTGAAGAACAATACGAGAGAAATGATAAGCACAAACAATAGTGGTGCCTTATCAAGCATTAATATTCATAAAGTAAAAGAATAGAGTATTATGAAGCTATCTCATGATTCCAAAACCAAACAGTTTTTCCTTAACAAAAAAGATAGTGACCGGAAGGCATTGGCTACTCAAAGAAACAGGCCCTTAATAAAATTGACCTCTGATTTACTAGTCAACTTTATCTTCGGATAAGTAATCAACTCTGTGCATTTTTACATGAAAATAAGTAAGTTTTCTCCAAACAAACAAGGATAATGAATAAGGGATTAAATGCTCACGTGGAATTGATTCACCAACCCATGAGGCTTGTCCTTCGAGAAACTGAAACCCCAGATACCTTCAAGGCATGTATATTGGGAAACAACTTGAGCATATTGCCAGACTTCAGTATTTATAACATTTCATATTTTTCTAAAAGAAAAGAGGAAAAAAGAGAGCTATTAACAATAAATTGGCCAAGTAAGTTCTTTTATAATTAATCATGACAGAAGGTTGGTACTTGGCAGAAAATCAAAAAAAAGGAAAAAGAATATTGTTTTCGTTCCTGGCATATTGATATAAACAAATAAATAAGTTTTCACATTGGACCAGAAGAAGTTAAGGGAATTAATTCTTCAGCAAAAAGAAAAGGAGACCACTAATTCTGAGGTGTTTGAAACCGCTACTTACCAAGCAATCCCCAACGAGGAAAATATGTAAAATACAGATTCCCACCCCAGATTTTGGATAAGGGGAGGAGCCAGAAGAAACCTGCAAGAAGTCCAAAGTTACAAATGGGTATCAATGAACACGGAGTACACAACGAATATAGACATAAGAAAACCAAATCTTCTTTAAATCTTATCCATGCAACATACCCTGCCACACTTCCTACACTCAGACCACCAAAGACAAATGCTACAGCCCGTGAACGCTCTTCCAAAGGTATTGTCCTGCATCCGGTAAACGATTATTAGGGTTCTCAAACACAAATAAATTGGATCCACTAGACAACCTGAATTTGAACAAAATAATGCTTCATGAACACCACCTATGAATCTATGATGGACCAAACTAAATATAAGAATGTCATACATGCCTGGCAATAAGGTCAGTTGCGGCGGATGGGGAAACGCCTTCTCCAATACCTACCTGTACTTCAAAGATAAGAGCTCTCAGTAAGTAACAGGTAGGTTTGATACTCAAACCAACAATAAGTTGGAAATCAAGCACGAAAACAAAGGGCTAAACAAAGTTGAACTGATTTACAAGAATCTGTAGAAAATAGAATATATCGTAGATAAGCGTACCAAAATTCTGGACAAAACTAAACCAGGTGTAAATCCAGCAACAAGAGGGACAAGTCCCGTAGCCAAAGACCAAGTTAACACTCCAAACTGAAGAACTTTTCTGCATTAGAAGAAAATAATAGATGAACATGGCTTATCTGTCCCGGCCAAAAGATAAATAAACAAGCATTTGGGGATTGAACCAATCCCGCCACGGATGAACTGCATGGTTCTACGTGAAAATAAATAAGTAACATAATAAAAACTTGAAATGAGCTTTTGAAAAACAAACCTCCCACTAAATATCTTGGCAAGCCAACCTCCGGGCAACTGACTCAATGCATACCCCCAAAAGAACGACGATTGAACCAATCCCGCCTCGGATGAACTCCATCCAAACTGGTGAGACATTGGAATTATAGCAATACTCAAGTTCACCTGTCAATCCCACATGCAAAAGGAACAAACTTAATTCGTTTAAAACCAAAATGCAGTAAACCCACAACCCAAAATCTACGTTCAATTGCATTTTTGCATCAAAGTTCTTTCCTTTTCACCACGAAAGCATCAAGGTTTAAGCTGAAAATTTCAAGCCCATAACTTGTTCGATGAATGCCTAAGCGAGAAATAAAAACAGAGCCAGCAGAGCTACAGAACTACCTTATCCATGTTGCAGATGACAAAGGCAAGCGAAGTAGTCCCAATGAGCTTGTACCTCTGAGGTATGTTCTTCCACGGCGGCCAATCCCAATCAAAACCCACTTCCCCAGACCCGCTCTCCTGACTCAATTCCCCCTCAGAATCCGTCCCAGAACCCGAACCCGCCCGTTGGACCTTATCCACCGGTAGCCCATTGACCCTCTTGGTTTCCCTGACGTTTTCCCTCTCCTGAATGCTACAAATCACTCTCAACTCCAAGTTGTTCTTCGGAGGAAACCGAAGCAAACGACGTCGTCTGGGTGAGGAGAGGGGAGATTGTGAGCTTGTGCTGTGTGAAAATAAGCAGGAGGAGCACTCGGCTCTGAGCGTGAGCTTCGCCATTTCCGTGCGTATCTATCCGTGACTAAAAGGTGGCAAATTCAATTTGGTTTCTGTAAAATTTGGAGGAGAAGGAAGAGGAGGAGGAGGAGAAGAGGAGTGAGGAAGCGAGCTACTGCTTGCTGCTGGTGGTGCTGAAGAGTTGGGGGAATTTTTGGGCCACGGAACGGATTGGTTTGTGGCTCAGGATTTGTTTTGAATTTGGAATTTTTTGGTGGGGCCCGCTGAATTGGGTCCCAACTCAACTCCCGCGAATTTGGGACTCTTAAATTTGTTTGGGTCGTATGAGGAGTTTGGAAGGTCCAACGATGTTAATTGTCAAAAACATCCAACCCTTCTTCAATTCGATTCACCTGAGCCCAACTGTGTTAGAGGGTCATGAGGGGATGAAACTTGGTACTAAAGTTACATGATAAGTGCGGCTAGTATTACTGTTTATTAGTATTTTTTTATATATAAATAAGAGTTTTTAAGTTTGATTTTCACAAATAGTAAGTGCGATATCAAACTATATATGTCAGCTCATTGTGAGAAAATTGAGTAGACCTATGTTACCCACCAGCAGGTATTTCGCAAATAGCGAGTTCGATACTGAATTTCACTTTTGTATCTTAATTTTCAAGTGTGGGAAATTGGTCGTTTAGTATGTAAACTAGTTTTCGGTGGGAAATGTGGGTTAACTCAATTATCTATTTACAATATGCATTTTCTTCTCTTAGCTTATGCGAGCTAGATTGTCTAACTGAATATTTATTTTTATCTTTTATGGATGAAAAAGGAGAATTCGAATTTAAAAATAAGAAAAACATTACTTCAGAATAAAGTAGCTTATAACATACTTGAATTTGGAAGAAGCCATATATCTGTTGTTTTCTGCGAAGATGCAAATATTTAATTATTTGTATTGTCACGAGCTTTCCGGTAGAAAAGGTGATGAATAAAGAGTAATGTTATGGAAATTAAATTTATGGATTAAATTTTGAAAATTAAAAGACATGGAAATTGATAATTGGTTTATTACTTACACGTTGATAAACATGCTTATTCTTATTGGTGATATATTATTTAGTTTACAAATTTAGTCATCAAATTTGATCTACTTAGCGTTACCTGATGAATAAAATATGCTAATGAAAGTGCCTTGTTGCTGGAATCCTTCGTCTTTTCTCGTGCAAGTAACCTTAAAATAGTGAATTAAAACCTTAAAATAGTGAATTAAAAGTTGATCTGCATGTCCTTTGTTATGAGTAGAAGGAACCAAATCATATAAATTTTGAGTAGAAAATTATTTAAGTTTGTGTGTGTCTATATATATATATAGAGAGAGAGAGAGAGAGAGAGAGAGAGAGAGAGAGAGAGAGAGAGAGAGAGAGAGGAAACTTTCAAGGGAGGGTTTTGGGGGGTGGACGAACAGGGTTCGGTTTTTGTTTTTGTTTTTTTTTTTTTTTTCTCTTCTTCCTCCTCCTCCTCCTCCTTCTTATATATATATATATATATATATATATATATAGAGAGAGAGAGAGAGAGAGAGAGAGAGGAAACTTTCACGGGAAGGTATACCCAATTTTTTTATAAAAATGAGAATTAGTTGTAGGGTCTGCACCATATCGAATTTTAATGATCCGAATCGTTTATTTTTTAAGTTGCACTTCATATATCATCCTTATATATATATATATATAGAGAGAGAGAGAGAGAGAGAGAGAGAGAGAGAGAGAGGAAACTTTCAAGGGAAGGTATACCCAATTTTTTTATAAAAATGAGAATTAGTTGTAGGGTCTGCACCATATCGAATTTTAATAATCCGAATCGTTTATTTTTTAAGTTGCACTTTATATATCATCCTTATATGAAAGGGTCTGATCAACTGCCCGGCCACCTCTTTAGCTCATCTCTTGTCAACATACTTGAATTTGGAAGAAGCCATATAAAATATGGAGGCATATCTGCTGATTTTCTGCGAATATGCATAGATATTGATTATTTATATTATTATGAGCTTTCCGGTGGAAAATGTGATAAATAAAATATGCTAATGAAAGGGCCTAGTTGCTGGAATCCTTCGTCTTTCTCGCGCAAGTTTCCTAAAAATAACGATGTAAAAGGTGATCTGCACGTGCTTCGTTATGAGTAGATGGGACCAAACCATATAAATTTGGACAGATAATTATTTAAGCTTATGGATGGGATGCGTTTAATTTATGATTGATTAGATATTGATCTTGAAAAGTCATGATTTCTAAATATAAACCCATATAATTAAACATCTAACAAAAATCTAACAGTCAAATAAATTGCCACATAATAATATAAGTAACCTATTACTACAAATTATTTACAATTTTTGCCACAACCCACACTTGAAAATTAGCTTCAATCAAGGGCCTTATAATCTAATTAATCATCCTGATGTTTTTTCACTTTATTTATTTTTAATTTCTACAACATTCTAGTGCATTACTTTAAATCATGACTACATTACTATTCGGTGTAAATTATTCTCCTTATATATAATATTTAAACGTCTCTACTTTACCTATATAAATAATATCACACTATAATATGTAATTTACCTACAATAAATAAACCAAATATTCTCATATTTCTTTTGGCAATTTACCTATGATATATGCAAATAATATTCTCATGTTTTATTGGCATTTTTCCTAAATTATGCAAGTAGGTAAATTTCAATAATAGTAGGTAAATTATGTTCGTGATTTACCTACATTTTTTATGTGAATCAAATATCTAGATTGTATATGTAAATAATTTACGTATAGTTGGTTCTTTTCTTTTTCATTGTCCTAAAATTTATTTACGTGCAATTTTTATCTTCTTTAATTTATATATTTTTATTTTGACAACAAATTTTTTTATATATTTTAAAGTACAATAATTTACCTATATATAATATGGACATGTTGTAATGGTAAATTGGAATTCGAGAGCCAAACTAACCAACAAATCCCTACATTTATATGCAAAATATTATTTTTGTAAAATCATTAATTCCCCGTTACAGTTTGCATAGAATTAGCTGTGTACATTAAATATTCAATAAGGGTGTTTTAGGCATCTGAAAATTTTTAAATGGGTAAAGTCAAACATAATTAAAGAATTTGCTTATGTGGAGTCTAGTCAATGGGTTTTATTCGAGCAAAAAATTTATGTCGGGTTTTATGTGGAGAAAATTAAGTTTCAGGAACTAAAGTCATATTTTAAGTTTAATTTATGACCAAGAATGATTATCGTGGAAAATAAATTTTGAGTAAATTATTTGAGCTTGTATGTACACGCGCGCGCGCGCATATATATATATTCCCCAGCAGTGGATTAATATCGGTCACAGATTGACAGAGAGAAAATGGCCATGACCAATGTCCAAGAAATGTCTATGAATGGTGAGCAGCCACCTGCTGAATATATTGTTAAAGAAAGTAGGTTTGGATCCATAGATTCTTCTCCACCATTGGCTGATGAAATCCCCATTATTGATATCAGTCTCTTCTCCCCATTATCTGCTCAATATTCTGAACAAGCAGAAAATCATGAGCTACAGAAACTCAGATCAGCACTCAGCTCGGCAGGATGCTTCCAGGTTTCCATTTTCTTTTTCTTGGTATACTATTATATATGTTAAAGTATATTTTGCTGTCTCTGTATTCTCCATGTTACCATGTTAGACATGTAAACGAATCGGACTCGACTACATCTTATCCAATCTAATCCAATTCAATCCAAAGAAGAACATAATTTGATCCGATCTGATAATCTGATGTTTTTTCGTTGATGAAATTGGACGGATTATGGATAAACAAGTTCATATCTGATTAACTGAACTAATGGAATTCAATATTTATATTCATGATTTAATGAATTCAGGCAATAGGCCATGGGATTTCGGATTCACTTCTTGACAAGGTACGTGAAGCAGCAAAACAATTCTTTGCACTTCCAGTAGAAGAGAAGGAAAAATACTCCCGCGCAGTTCATGGCGGAGCCGAAGGATATGGGAACGATGTCGTAGTATCGGAAAAGCAAGTTCTTGACTGGTCCTATCGTCTCACTCTCAGGGTCTTCCCAGAAAACCAAAGAAGGCTTCATCTTTGGCCTCAAAATCCAAATGATTTTGGGTACGTCCGTACACTTTAGGGTTTGCATTACTATTGCCTGCCTTGAGGATTATATAGCTAGTCTACTATGGACACATCTTGCAGAGATTTTTCAGTGTGTTGAAAATACAGCTCGGTACATTAAGGGTGCGTTTGGTACGGAACGGAACGGAACGGGACGGGACGGGACGGAACGGGAAGGGACGGGACGGAACGAAGGTGTAATTTTTGAAAAAGACATGGGGTATATTTGTCTTAAAATGGTAAAACATTGTGTTCCACAGACGTGGAACAAACCCGTTCCAGGGGGGGAGGTGGAACGCAAAAACACCCAAAATCTGTCCCGTGGAACAACCCGTTCCACCCATTTTTGGCGCACCAAACGCGGGACGGAACGCCTCGTCCCGTTCCGTCCCGTCCCGTCCCACGTACCAAACGCTCCCTAAGTGTAATTATACAATTGGTTGGAAATTTGAACAAAATATTTAAACCAATTATATTATTACACTTTGTGTAGTGGTCCATTTTTCCGGCACCCTAAAAAATTTCTCCACATCTTTATAATTGACGGAAAATCCATAAATTAACATTCAAATAAGAGAATATTATAATTTGTAGAAAGATGCTAATGGGATATGGTATTCGTTGAAGCAAGTTGCGACTGTCACTTTGATATAATTGGACAAAATCCACAGATTAATATATAACATATCTATGAATGTGTGTATAATTTGCAGAGAGATGTTACATGAATATGCAACGAAGGTAAAGTTGATGATGGGTATTGTGTTCAAGGCAATGGCAAAGTCGTTGAATTTGGAAGATAACAGCTTTGCAAAGCAGCTGTTTGGAGACCAATCCCTGATGCAAGCAAGGTTCAACTTCTATCCTCCGTGCTCGAGATCTGACCTCGTCCTCGGCGTCAAGCCTCACACGGATAGGTCCGGCGTGACATGTCTCTTGCAAGACAAGGATGTGGAAGGCCTTCAAGTTTTGATAGATGGAAAATGGGTTAGAGTCCCCATTGTTCCTCATGCTATCGTTCTTAATCTTGGCGATCAGATGCAGATCATGAGTAATGGTATTTACAAGAGCCCAATGCACAGGGTGGTGACAAATGGAGAGATTATGAGGCTATCAGTTGCCTTGTTCAATGAACCCGATCCTGAAACCCAGATTGGTCCCGTCGAGGACTTGATCGACGAGACAAGGCCGAGGTTGTACAAAAATGTCAAGAATTATGGTCGTATTAACTACGAATGCTATCAGAGAGGGGAAATTGCACTCGAAACAGTCAGATTCTAATTTTTCTGCACACTAGCTATCTTAATTTTCCTGTTTTACGTGAACCTAATATATGCTTATCTTTCGAAACAACAATTATTCCATGGACAAGGGATATTATCTGTTTTTTAATTCAGGATATGGTGTTTACAATTATCCTACGTGAACCTTGTGAATTGGGTTAATTATATTTTTTTAATAGTTCTATGATGTGAAAATACGTGGTAGTATCTTGTTTATGACAATAAGACTTCGATTCGATAGATTCTTGTGTGTGAAAATTTGTTTATATTTTTCATTAATCAACGTAGAAAAGTTTGAGAAAGAAAAAAAATTAATCAAAAAAACTTTGACTAATTCTTTTTAGATAATGTTAGGTAGACTATCTATTTAAACTATATTATTTTGTAAATAATATAATGTGGTTGTTGATTATTGGATTAATTTTTTTAATAGAGAGGGCGTTTGGAATGTGCAAAAGGTGCAGTTGCACAAGGTAGGGCCCTGAATTTCTGAGGGCCCCACATATTTTTATCCTCCTATACATTACATATGAGTATAAATTTTCTAATAAAAATATTTTAACTGAAAAATAAAAAATCATCATCATATGATTTTATCTATATTATTATTACAATTGATTAAGTGGAGCATATACTTAATATATTAACTTTCTACTTTTCTTTAGCAGTAAAAACACTTGTGTTATTTTCTTCCACTTTCTTTTAATAATAAAAAATTAACTTGTGTATTACTTTCTTCCACATACACAAGCGTATTTCCGTATCTCTCTTCCAGTCGTGCTCCACTTTTTCATGTATGAACCCTAAATCATGATGATTTCATGCAATCAGAATTATTCAGCTAGTAAGAGTGAGATGCTAATTTCAATTAAGTTAGAATATTGATTGTTGGATTCTGTATGAATGTATTTTAAAAAAAAATTTCTTAAATAAGGAGGCCCTTTTCATTAAATTCGCATAGGGCGTCCCAATGTCAGAAATGGTATACTTAAGTGTTGATTAATATATTTATTTTATATTGATGACACATCACCTGATTTACAAATTTGGTATAAAAAGTTGCTCTACCTTGCATTACTCATTGTTTTTTTCTTTCTTGTGATGGATCAAAATCAATGTTGATGGTTCTTTCTGATGAAATTGAAGTTCCACCATAAAACCAATTGGTAATATGGGGAGTAGCCTAAGACCATATAAGCACATAGCAAACCTTGTCCCTCACCGATGTGGGACAACTCTCAACACGCCCCCGCACGTGTGGCGGATTTTCAAGCCTACACGTGGACAACAACTGGGTGACGTGGAGCGTGTCGCCGTTTGGCTTCACACGAGAACAATCTGCTCTGATACCATGATGAAATTTGGGTTCCACCATAAAATCAATTGGTAATATGGAGAGTAGCCCAAGACCATATAAACACATAGCAAACCTTGTCCCTCACTGATGTGGGACCACTCTCAACACGCCCCCGCACGTGTGGTGGATTTTCAAGCCTGCACGTGTGGTGGATTTTCAAGCCTGCACGTGTGGTGGATTTTCAAGCCTACACGTGAACAACAACTGGGTGACGTTGAGCGCGTGTGGCCGTTTGGCTTCACATGAGGACAATCCGCTCTGATACCATGATGAAATTGGGATTCCATAATAAAACCAATTGGTCATATGAGTAGTAGTCAAAGATCATATAAGCACATAGCAAGCATTGTCCTTCATCGATGTGGGACAACTCTCAACACGCCCCCGCACGTGTGGCGGATTTTCAAGCCTACACGTGGACAACAACTGGGTGATGTGGAACGTGTGTGGCCGTTGGGCTTCACACATGGACAATCCGCTCTGATACCATGATGAAATTGAGATTCTACCATAAAACCAATTGGCAATATGGGGAGTAGCCCAAGACCATATAAGTGTTAACTACATTGTAACGTTTGAGAATTGAAAGAAAATCAAGAAGGAAGATGAAGAGAAGAAAGATCAACACATAGAGTTTTAGAGAGAGAGAGATCTAGAGAGAGAAATATGCTTTTGTATTGATTAATTGAATGAAGGTAACACAACTGTTTTTATAAGAGAAAGCTTAACTACTCTAACCAAATACTAACAACCTTACTAAATATATTACTGACTGTATTTCTAGCTTTATTACACTTGTACCTTTAATACTTCCCCTCAATCTCAACTGGGGTATCCCATTTTGAGATTGCAGCAAAGTCTCAAATAGCAAACACTGAAATATGGACAAATGGACGCACTGCAAATTGATCCTGAGCTTGAAAATGCATTTAGCTGTCACTTGCAGGACCATTGGTTTTGTATCCGGAAAGTGAGTGGAGAGTGGTATAGTTTTGACAGTCTTTATGCGGCACCATTGCACCTCTCAAATTCTCAACCGCAATATCAAATTCCAAATTTCATTTTTTCTTCACCATAAGTGCACCAAAAACCCATTTCTTCTCAACTCTCTCATGGGTTTCTGTAACAGTGAAATCACATTCAACTGCATAATCTGCACCTTTCTCAAATTGATAGGTATCCATATTCAACATGCTACTTGCACAGCTACTTGCTCACTAAACTGACAGGTATTCAGAATTTAAATCCATACTGTGTAGCTACTGTTCTCTTTGCTCATCCCATTATCATCACACATCATTTTTGCAGATACAATCTTCCAAAAAGAGAATGTTCTCCAATATTTCTTTCAACATACTCAGCAAGATTATGGAGCCATTTTGTATGCAAAAGCCTTTGTTTCCAATAGAATACAGAATCAAAGAATAGCCTTTTATAAAGTTGTAACACACCCTCATGCCGGTTATAACAATTCCTTGCGGGATTACCCTTTACCGTCATCAACTTCATTTAACATTGGCATTGGCCTTTAAAACAAAAAATTAACAAACTATAGTGTGGCATCGACCTTAACTATAGTACCACGGGATCGCCCTTTGTGGATTTTACCAAAAAACAACTACGGCCTTAACAATTTCAACAACAACAAAATCAACATCTATGTAGGATTACCTTTCGTGGGATTTACCTACTCACATCACGGAATTACCCTTCGTGGGATTTACCATTTAACAACTTCTTCTACCCTTTGTGGGATTTACCTATTCACATCACGGAATTACCCTTCGTGGGATTTACCGTTAACAACTTCTTCAAACTTCATTGTATAACCAGACTTACTGTAGATTCATGCTAACAACTGAGTTGGTTAGACTTTGAAATTATAGGCTGAGATAAGCTGCTGAACAATTTAAACCCAATGACAAGACATCAGAAATTCAAGGACTTACAGAGTAACTTTACCAGCAGGACACTACTTTGTTGGCTATTCGAAGAAAAAATAATCTCAACTCAGTGTAGTTGCACCGACATGATACCATAATTGCGTACTGATCAGCAGTTGAAGTACTCTTCTTTCCTTCAACAGTTCAGGTGCAGACTAATTCAAGGCATCCAGTTGAAAAACAGTGCTAGAAATTGTTCAGAGATAAAATATTTCTCAAATTCTCATGGAATGCAAGTCAGTTAAATGCCTCCCTCTTGTGTGGTAGCTTTGGATCAAGAAAGGGAGTACTCCTCAGTTCCTGAATCTTTGGTTCTTGAGCAAAAAAAGCCCAAAAAACACATTGGAGTTCGGCAACCATTCAAGATAACACAACGAAAGTAATCAGGGTCGGGTGGGTTGCAAGTGTGTGCGTGAGTGCAAGCATGTGTCTCCTTAAACAGGTCATCGAAGAAGCTGTCCATTGAGCAACTACTCGCAAGTTCACCGCCCATGTTTGCACCCGGAAACACCTCTTGGTCGTCCATTAGGGTGAATAACATGAAGACCAAATAGGAATAAGCTCCAACCGAGTGAAAAAGCACCAAAATTTCAAAAAAACTTGGCCTCGACCCAGACCAAATTTCTAGCACGATACTCTTAACAGACTGAAATTAGAGAAACCCATATGAAAATTTGAGGTTCTTGATTCCTGTTCTGCACGAACAGAGCGAAATCCACCGAATCAATCACGACCCAGATAAGAATTCAACAACCCAAAAATCTAAAATCGATTAGAAATGGTTGAAAATGAAAGATTCCCAGCGCGGACGATTAACAGTAGGAGCAATTCAAAATGGTAAAATGATAAAATTGTAGAACTATTCAAAAGAGTAAAATGATGAAAACGATGAAATCTAATGAAAAATGGAACCACCAGAATCCATGGCGTGAGCCTGGTGGCTCTGATACCATGTTAACTACATTGTAACGTTTGGGAATTGAAAGAAAATCAAGAAGGAAGATGAAGAGAAGAAAGATCAACACAGAGAGTTTTAGAGAGAGAGAGATCTAGAGAGAAATATGCTTTTGTATTGATTAATTGAATGAAGGTTACACAACTGTTTTTATAAGAGAAAGCTTAACTACTCTAACCAAATGCTAACAACTTTACTAACTATATTACTGACTGTATTTCTAACTGTATTACACTTGTACCCTTAATAATAAGCACATAGCAAACCTTGTCCCTCACCGATGTGGGACAACTCTCAACACTTTCTGTGCTGCCACGGATACTGAGGGTATTGGTGTGGTTTTTTGCGACGAAGCCGGTAGCTATGCTGGAGGTTTCAATCGTAAAATATCGCACATGACAAACCCCAAGACGATTGAGCTTTTAGCTGCTCGGGATGGTGTTTGTTGGGAATTAAATCAACATTGGCAGCAGGTATTATTGGAGAGTGATGCTTTACAAATAGTTCAAGCAATTTGAAGTCTGAAGGAGGAGATCCACGGCCTCTGATTTGTTGATTGAGGACATTAAAGTAAGTATGAGGGGCTTTGTTTCCTCTCAAGTATATCATATCCGTAGATCCGTCAATGTTGCAGCACATCGTATGGTCAAGTTGACTTTAATTTCCAATTTCAATTTTTGTTGGTTTGAGGAACCTCCAGATTTATTGGCGGATGTCATCCTTGAAGATTGTATGCCTTCTTCCTAGTTATAAATAAAACCACTATGGTTTCTTTTCCAAAAATAAATAAATAATAATAACAGTAGTGGGTGAACAAGAAAATGTACCCAAAGAAAAAGAAGAGAAAATGTTAAATTTATTGACAAAAAATATGAAGAAAAAAATGAGTATTATTTAAAAATCGAGGTGTAAATTAAAAAAAAAAATACTTTTGGAGGAATAAGGAAACAAACAGAGATAATTTTGAATTAAAAAGGAGATAATGTTGTTGACTAAATTAATTACCAATAATTCATAACTAATATCCCGGCAAAGGAAATAAAAATAAAACCTATAACTAAAAGGAAAAATTTGAAAATAAATATAGGCCTTTTTTATTGGCACCCCATAATGTTATGAATACACCCCATTATCTTGTATTTAGTCTGAATTTCCTTTTCTACTGTCACATCCTAGACCGGCTTCGCCGTAGCATGATATTGTCCGCTTTGGACCACGCCTTCACGATTTTGTTTTTAGGAACTCATGAGCAACTTCCCAGTGTGTTACCTATCCTGGGATTGCTCTAACCCAAACTCGCTTAACTTCGGAGTTCTGATGGAATCCAAAGCCAATGAGTTCCCAAAAAGCCTCGTGCTATAGGGAGGTGGGCATGTACATATAAGGCACATCACCCCCTATCCGTTGGTTGATGTGGGATGTCACAATCCACCTTCCTTAAGGGCCCGACGTCTTCGTCGGCACACCCGCACCACACGACATAGTGGCTCTAATACCATTCTGTCACATCCCAGTCTCGGCTCCGTCATAACACAATATTGTCATCTTTAGGCCCCGACCACGCCCTCATGATTTTGTTTTTGGGAATTCAGACGAGAACTTCCCAGAGGGTCATCCATCATGGGAATGCTCTCGCCTGAACTTGCTTAACTTCGGAGTTCCGATGGAATCCAAAGCCAATGAGTTCCCAAAATGCCTCGTGCTAAATGGAGGGAAGCATGTACATATAAGGCACATCACCCCCTCTCCGTTGGTCGATGTGGAATCTCACAATCCACCCCCCTTAAAGGCCCGATGTCTTCGTCGGCACACTCGCACCACACGGCAGAGTGACTCTGATACCAAACTGACATACCCCGACTCGAAAAGTCCAATTGGACTTCGAATCGAGTTGTGCTGGCCTATAGGGTGACGAAGCCATAAAGTGTAGTGTAGTGGAAAAAGAATGTGAATAAATTTAAACATAAAAGTGCCTAAACAAAAGAGTGTGCGGGTGAGCGGGATTGCATCTATTTCACACGTGATGGTAGAGCATAAAAACAATACAGTAATTAGGGTGAGGGTTATACCACTGAAGATAACTATCTCCTGAAATTTGCCAGAACCCTCGTTTACACGTAAGCCCAACTACTAAACCTGAAAGGGCGAAAAACAAAGTTGAGTGGGTCAACAAAACAACGTTTGTAAGGCAAACCTTTATTTTCGAACATAATAACCCATCGCTATAAAATAAGTATAGTTTCCTTAAAATCAAACATACTACAATATAAGTATGAAGAATCAAGCGCATGCCAACAATATATATATCTCAGAAATGTGCCAAAACATTAATAATTCAGCCACAATAGAAATATAGGCATGTGTTTGACAATATACTAACACGCAAGTATATACTAACATCAGTCTATAGTAACACACGAGTCGGAGTCACCTAATGTGACATGTACAACAAGCTAGGTGTAATAATAGACGCTCTAGTGCTACGATCACCTAAAGCTTGCTCTAAGCGCAGTCAACTACAAGTCGAACCTTCCGAGTTGGTGAGTAAAAAATTGTTACATCCCAGACTCGACTCCGTCGTAGCACGATATTGTCAGCTTTGGTCTTACCATTCCCTCACGAATTTGTTTCTGGGAACTCAGACAAGAACTTCCTAGTAGGTCACCTATCATATGATTGCTCTCATCCGAACTCACTTAACTTTGGAGTTCCTATGGAATCCGAAGTCAATGAGTTCCCAAATAGCCTCGTGCTATATAGAGGTGGACATGTATATATAAGGCACATCACCCCCTTTTCGTTGGTCGGTATGGGATGTCACAATCCACCCCCTTAGGGGCCCGACATCCTCGTCGGCACACTCGCACCACACGACATAGTGGCTCTAATACCATTCCGTCACATCCCAGACTCGACTCCGCTGTAGCACGATATTGTTTGCTCCGGGCTTACCAGTCCTTCACGGATTTGTTTTTGGGAACTTAGACGAGAACTTCCCAGTGGGTCATCAATCCTAGGATTCATCTCGTTCGAACTTGCTTAACTTCGGAGTTCCTATGGAATCCGAAGCCAATAAGTTCCCAAAAGGCCTCGTGTTATAGGGAGGTGGGCATGTACATATAAGACACATCACCCCCTCTCCGTTGGTCAATGTGGGATGTCACATCTACCCTAATTTAAATTAGATAAAAGCAAACAAACAAAACCAGCACCATCTTCATCATCCTAAATCCTACTCATTTTCGATAGCTCCCCACCTTGGCACCTCCATTAACAAAATGATCTCAAGTATGCCAAAACATATGCCGACTTACAATTAAACTAGCCAATAGTCTCATAGAAAGTCAATTCCTAGTTGACACAGAAGGATTGCTTCTCTGCAAGTAACATTTTTCAAAACTTTCACGGCCATGAAGTTGGTATCCTTGATTAGGCTAATATCGACATTATAAAATTTAATTTTATGGTATTTCATATCCTGCAAAATATTAGCGGAAGTGAGAATTCTAGAGAGAGAGAGAGAGAATAGCGAGAAATGGGGTGGTTATCATTGGCCGACACCGACTAAAAGGTGGCAGAAGGGTGAGCGGTTGAGATAGGATGTTAGAAGGTTTTAATTTCTTAACTATTATAAAATGGTGGTCTTAAACAATGAAAGGGCTAATATTGGAATTTTAAAGAATAATTTTGAAGTTTGGATGTATTCATAAAATTATGGGATGTTAATAAAAACACCCTAAATATATGGCATCTTGGTTTTAAAAAACAAAAGTTCCATATAAATAAATTAAAAACAAATATGTTGACATGGCCTTTAGTCAAAGCGCCTTGATTAAAGTTTGAAACGGAACGAATGTTTAATAAAAAGAGGTAAAAGATGAGTGAGGGATTTTACTTATCTCTTATTTTATATAGGTAAGTAGAAGTTCTCACAATAGAGTGTTTGATATCAAATTATTGTCAGTTTATTGTGAGGAAGTTTTTTTTATTTATTTATTTTTTTAATTTTTTTTATAAAGGGGGATAACTGGTGACAAGTCACGGTTATTCATCCCTTTCGGGGGTTGGGAAGACTCACAGAGGCATTTCCTAGCCACAAGTCTGGCTTCTACACTAGTAACGGGTTTCGAACCCAAGACCTCTAGTTTTTAGTTTTAAGGAAGTCTCGTAATCCGCCCTATGTTACCCACCAACAAGTAGTTCACAAATAACGAGTTCGATACTAAATTTCACTTTTCGTCTCTTAATTTTCAAGTGTGGCGAATTTTGTTTGTATAGTAGGTAAACTAGTTTTCGGTGGGTAATGCGGGATAACTCAATTTTCAAAAGTAAAAGGTGTTTTAGATGCACATGGTTCCAAGTTGGAATAAGTTCGGTAGCGGATCATGAAATCTTAGTGATATTCTCTATCTAATGAATAAGGAGACTGCTTTGAAATCGTCTACCCTGCACCCACCCCTCAAGTATATGCTTCAACAAGAATCACACAAGGTAGATTGATACAATAGAAACCTCTGGTAAACTTCCAACCCGTAATCCAACTGATAAAGTACATTACATAGTTCGTTTTAGGGATTGACGACTTACCCGTTTAGTGACTTTAGTATTTACCGTTTTTGGAATGGATAGCATTTGACGTTTTTGGAATGGATACTATCGTGGATTCATTAGAATTGTATATCATTATATTCTTTTTATATCTTTCTCTCACCCTTCCATTTATATATATACTTTATATTGCTTTACAGCTCATAATGTATTGCTTTACAACCCATAATCAGATTTTTTTTTAATGCAAAAAAGATTTCAATTGCTACAATGATATGACTTATATATCATATCTTGATTGGCTTCTTTGCTTGCTTTTCTCGATCAAGCATTCATGTGCTCAGCAAAGAGGTAATAGCATTTGGGATGACAATAAATTATTATTTTTCGTTAATTAATTATTTTAGTATTTAATATTTTGATTAAATTATTATTTTTTAAATGCATAGAAAAATTATTATTTTTGCCACGTGACACAAATTTGGTAGTCACGGCAGCACAAATGTGGATCCCATATTTGCCACATCATCACTTAACGGTTTACTTAATGGATTTTCTAATGTACGTATGAAATTGAAATAAAATGGTAAGTATATATATGAAATTGAAATGTTTTAAAGATGTTGTATGAGATTGTAGTCGACCCCAAACCTAAGGGGGTAAAATGTAATATACCCTAAATTATTTGAGCTTTGTGTGTATGTGTACACACACATATAATATATATATATATATATATATATATATATATATGTATGTATTTATATATATGTATGTATGTATGTGTGTGTGTGTGTGTGTGTGTGTGTGTGTGTGTGTATTCCCCAGCGGTGGATTAATGTGTGTGTGTGTGTGTGTGTGTATTCCCCAGCAGTGGATTAATGTCGGTCACAGATTGACAGAGAGAAAATGGCCATGACCAATGTCCAAGAAATGTCTATGGATGGTGAGCAGCCACCTGCGGAATATATTGTTAAAGAAAGTAGGTTTGGATCCATAGATTCTTCTCCACCATTGGCTGATGAAATCCCCATCATTGATATCAGTCTCTTCTCCCCATCATCTCCTCAATATTCTGAACAAGCAGAAAATCATGAGCTACAGAAACTCAGATCAGCACTCAGCTCGGCAGGATGCTTCCAGGTTTCCATTTTCTTTTTCTTGGTAAAATTATATATGTTAAAGTATATTTTGTTGTCTCTGTATTCTCCATGTTACCATGTTAGACATGTAAACGAATCGGACTCGACTACATCTTATCCAATCTAATCCAATTCAATCCAAAGAAGAACATAATTTGATCCGATCTGATAATCTGATGTTTTTTCGTTGATGAAATTGGACGGATTATGGATAAACAAGTTCATATCTGATTAACTGAACTAATGGAATTCAATATTTATATTCATGATGGATTAATGAATTCAGGCAACAGGCCATGGGATTTCGGATTCACTTCTTGACCAAGTACGTGAAGCAGCAAAACAATTCTTTGCACTTCCGGTGGAAGAGAAGGAGAAATACTCCCGAACTATTGACGGCGGCTTCGAGGGATACGGTAATGATGTCATAGTCTCCGACAAACAAGTTCTCGACTGGTCCTATCGTCTCATCCTTAAGGTCTTCCCGCAAGATCAAAGAAAGCGTCATCTTTGGCCACAAATTCCAAATGATTTTGGGTACGTACCTATATTTTGGGTACTTTAATTAATACTATTCTCTTTTACAAACGTTAATGTCTAGTCTTTTATCTTGAGCCAATTCCAGTCAGCCGGCCCCCTTGATCGGGAGTCTATTTTCTCCACCATCATTGAACCGTCACAATTTTGTCGCTTAATTTTAGTTTATAACCATAACTCAAGAGTTAAGACCTCAAATGTTAGCGGTAGGGTTATTTCATCTGAAAAAATAAAATTCACGAATTAACGTTTGGGTAAGAGAATTTTTGTATATGTATATAACATATTTAGTAAAGAATCATCACCGTATAATGTGCGTAATTTGTAGAGAGATGTTACATGAATATGCAACGAAGATAAAGTTGATGATGGGGTTAGTGTTTAAGGCAATGGCAAAGTCATTGAACTTGGAAGAGAAGAGCTTTGCAACGCAGCTGCTTGGAGATCAATCCCTGATGCAAGCAAGGTTCAACTTTTATCCGCCGTGCTCGAGATCTGACCTGGTCCTCGGCGTCAAGCCTCACACGGATAGGTCCGGCGTGACATGTCTCTTGCAAGACAAGGATGTGGAAGGCCTTCAAGTTTTGATAGATGGAAAATGGGTTAGAGTCCCCATTGTTCCTCATGCTATTGTTCTTAATCTTGGTGATCAAATGCAGATCATGAGCAATGGGATTTACAAGAGCCCCATGCACAGGGTGGTGACAAATGGAGAGAGCATGAGGCTATCGGTTGCCTTGTTTAATGAGCCGGATCCCGAAACGGAAATTGGTCCGGTCGAGGACTTGATCGACGAGACAAGGCCGAGGTTGTACAAAAATGTCAAGAACTATGGTTGTATCAACTACGAATGCTATCAGAGAGGGGAAATCGCACTCGAAACCGTCAAAATCTAATTATGTGCTTACTATTTGAAACAACAATTCTTCTATGAACGTGACATCAGATATCAATAACATTGATAGTGATTTTAATAATAGTAAAATGTTGCAATATGTTATCAATACATTATGTTGTATTATTAATTTATTATTGTTATCATCATCAATAAGCGGTAGGTCTCGGGTTCGAGACTTGGGAGCAGCCTCTCCATAAATAGGGGTAAAGCTAGCCGACATTCACCTCTCCCAGACCCTGCGTAAAGCGGGAGCCTTATGCACTGGGTATGACCTATTGTTATCATCATCAATGTATTTTCTTCTTAGATTAAGGTTAACAATAATAATGATGATAATTACGGATTCGTTAGGGGTTGATCTACCCCATCACTTTTTGTTTGATATATTACAATGAAAGAAAATGGGATCCTATCCGGATCTCTGAGTCTAAAGCTTAAGGATCTAGAGGTCCAGGCTATTGGAGAGAGAATAGAGATCTGGGCCCTTAGTTTATTTGAGGTGGATCATTGGAATAGACTAAGGAATAAACTAATAAAGATCGCATAATTTAAAATAAGTGGTTCAGATGTCCAAGTCTTTAAACTTCAAATACAAAGATCCAAAGAGAACCCCAATTCCAATTAAAGGGATGACAACAACTTTATTTTTTAGCAGTTGGAGTGTTGCTGTGAACGAGTCTTTAAGATGGCAAAAATCCAATTTCAGTGTCTGTATGGGCTCACAAATGGGTTCCACGTAACTTAACAAAATTCCAATTGATCATCATTCATCACTGATGATCTCAACATTTTGAAATCGTATTAAAAAGACAATATTGAGTTGTGTTTATTTATAGAGAGGCTTTGGATGCAGTCCTTAGTCATGAATATTCTTTTATTGAAACCTTGTTAGTTTTTAATTTTTGATTAAGATCCCTGAAATTAATGTAATAATTTATTTCTATGTACGTTACTATTTTTTTAAATTAAAAATTAGAAATTTTAGTTGTTTGTATAAATGAGATTTTAAATAAAAAACCATAATTTGTGGGATTAAAAATATTAAAATATAATATACTATTGTGTGTGTGTGTGTGTGTGTGTAAACATGGGTACATTCATCAAAATTAACCAAATAAAGCAAAACATGGGTACATTCTTCAAAATCACAAAAAAAACGGAAAAGAAAAAGATATTAGGCTTAATAACATTAGTAAATTTCTTCGGTTAAAGTTGACATAGATACATTTTAAAATCAAAGAAAAAAGAATGTACCCATATAAGTTTAAAAATGGATTAGAAAAAAATTGAATAGATTTTATATTAAAAAAATGGTACATTTTACATATAACAAATTTGTATATTTAAGAATGAGTACATTTTAAGATTAAAAAGTTTTACATGAATGGGTACATATAATCAGCATGGGTACATTTAGCACAATAAAAAGTACAAATAAAAAAAATATATGGGTACAAATACAAATAAACTTTAAAAAATATGGGCACAAAAAGAAATTAATATATGGGTACAAATTAAAATTGAAAAGAAAATTGGTACAAATTAAAAAAAAATTACAAATTAAAAATGGATACAAACTAACACTAAAAATATATGATAAAAAATTTAGTCATAAATATAAATATACTAATTGTAACATTTTTAACATTAAATGAATATATTTAGAAATAAAAAATATTTTATTATTGAAATAATTAATGATTTATTTTTACCAAGGACCTTGATCAAAAATTGAAAATGAATAGGATTTTAATCAATGGAGTAGTAAAAGGAAGGATGAGAACCTAATTTTTCCTTATTTATATTCTTTGGATTGAATAAGCATTAGTATAGGTGTATAAAAATAATTTTCCAAGTCGAGATTTCCATTGTTTTAAATATTGAGACGCCACCAAGACAGTCAAATATATCACCTACATTTCTAAACCTGCATAATTTTATATGCAAAGAGTTGAATACATCTTTTTAATACAAAAATTATTCCCCAAGTCGAGATTTCCATTGTTTTGAATATTTAATCAAATATATCACCTACATTTCTATACCAGCATAATTTTATATGCAAAGAGTTGAATACGTCGACCATTATATAGAGATGATAAATACTTAAACAGGATAAAGCTCTTTCATTTGTTTTCTTCCAAGTTGATGTGCTTTCCAAGAAGTGAAAGCCATGAACGCAGATCATTAAGTTGCAGCTCAAATTCCAAAACCTTGCTAAGATGGAGTTATTAGGATCTAAAACTGTCCAAGAGGTACTCATCCAAGGGGAACAGGTGCCAGATAAATATATCCGTAAAGTTGAAGATGGTGGAGTCCGAGTCCCAGTCCCAGATGCTTCTGCTGCCCAGTTGATGGATGTTCCAGTCATTGATCTTGCTCTTCTCGCAGCTTCTTCAATCACTTCAGATGAACTTGAGAAATTCAGATCAGCTCTTGCCACATGGGGTTGCTTCCAGGTCTCAACTATTCAAACAACTTGTACTTTGAAAAAATTTTAGGACTCGTTTGACCATTTCATTTATATGATTATTGCAAATCATGTTGGTGTGTCGGTCCACTCTCGTTCAAGTTTGAGAGGAGCATTTTGTGCCTATGACGGGGCACTAAAGAGCTAATCTCGCATAATCCTTATTTGAGAAAAAAAAATCATGTTATGTTTGGAGGTTGCTTTATTAATTTGGTGTTCCAGGTAATAAACCACAGTATGTCGCCGGAATTCCTAGACGAGGTCCGAGAGATTACAAAACAGTTTTTTGCACTTCCAGTTGCAGATAAGAAGAAATACTTGAGACAAGTCAACGACATTCAAGGATATGGAAACGACATGGTTTTTTCAGAGCAACAAACACTAGATTGGTCTGATAGACTATACCTTTCTGTGTATCCACAAGACAACCGTAAGCTCAAATTTTGGCCCAAAAATCCGGACTCTTTTAGGTAATTAACTTGTCTTTGTTGTACGGACGTGTGTTTTGCCAGTTGCTTAGGGCAGTGTGTTCACTGCCTAAGACTCGAGTTCAAATTCCTCTTCCCGTAGATTAAAGTAGTTTAAAATATCATCTTTTGCACAAATCATGTTAATGTCAGTGAACATTATTGCAGCCGGACTTTAGACCAATATGCCATGGAGTTACAAGTGGTAACAAAAACTATCCTCAAGGCCATGACAAGGTCATTGGATTTGGAGGACAATTGCTTTTCCGACCTATATGGTGAACAAGGGAAAATGGCTATCAGATTTAACTTTTATCCTCCATGTCCAAGGCCTGATCTCGTCCTTGGTCTCAAACCACACGCAGACGGAACACTAATCACCCTTGTCTTGCAAGATAAGGAAGTTGAAGGTCTTCAATTTCTTAAAGGCGATCACTGGTTTCGAGCTCCCATTGTTCCTGACGCGCTTCTCATGAATATCGGTGATCAAGTAGAGGTAAATCATAAATTGTTATCAACACTGTATTCTGTGGCAAGAAATTTTGGGCGTAACAGTCAACAGAAGACGTGGTGTTACTATTCTACATGTGGATACGTAAGTTGTTGTTTGTGATGCCACAGATATTGAGCAATGGAATATTCAAGAGTCCTGTACACAAGGTGGTGACAAATCCAGACAAGGAGAGGATATCTTTGGCGGCCTTCTGCATGCCAGAGTCGAACAAAGAGATTGAACCTTTTGAAAGGTTGGTCGATGAGTCAAGACCAAGATTGTACAAAAAGGTGACCAATTATGATGGCATCTATTTCGAATACTATCAGCAAGGGAGGAGACCAATTGAAGCAGCGAGATTATAGCGTGTAACATTACTCCCTCGAATAAAACTTATAGTTGTCGAGATGTTTCGTCTAGTTTACTAAGAAAACGAAAGTATGGCTCAAACCCTCTTGAACCAAAAACTCGTACCATCTTGTAAATTCGAGTGGTTGAAAGTTGAAGTTGAAGCTTACCTATTTTCTTTGCCATTAAGAGCAACTCCACCGTTGATAAGGCCCCCAAGGCTATTCACTATTTAATCTACCCAGTAAACAGTAATTGTCCTTAATGAACAGTAACGCCTTTTACATCTCCACTCTTACACTGAATTCTTACACTGAATAGCCCTGGCAATAGGCAATAAAATAATAGTATTTTTTTTATTTATAAAAAATACAAAATAATTATTTTAAGAAAAGTAAAAATTAAAGATTAAAGATTAAATATGCAAATTCCATTGCAAAGTTAATGCAGCTTCTCACATTTTAACTAGTCAAATTTTGACTAAAATTTTCATCTTTAAAACAGTTTGCTCAAGCAATTAACTAATCAAATTATGCGATTCTAATTTTTAATTAGAAATTAGAAACAATTAGCTAATTCGGAACTAAAGAATTCAGCTTTAAAGAATTTGATTTAGTTAATTAGTTAAATTACGAAAAATTAGGAACTGTTAATCAAGGCGGAAACTTTGAGCTGACCTTGTCCGCTGTAGAGCAGTGGTACTCATATGCGAGCTTGAGCAACTCAAACCGCTGTAGAAGTAGGAGAACGAAGTCGCGGTCTTGGCGGTCACATGATCCACTCTCGAAGGCAGTGGTGGTCATGAGGCGGAGATCGAGGAGCTCGGCCTGCAGCACCTTGTGGAAGCAGACGAGCAGGAGGATCGGCGTGTTGGCGAGTAAGACACGTGTCGTGGATGCGGAGGACTCCCCTTCGGGTACTCATACGCGAGCTTGAGGAACTCAAACTGCTGCAGAAGCAGGAGAACGAAGTTGCGGTCTTGGCAGTCACATGATCCACTCTCGAAGGCAGCGGTGGTCACGAGGCGGAGATCGAGGAGCTCGGCCTGCAGCGCCTTGTGGAAGCAGACGAGCAGGAGGATCGGCGTGTTGGTGAGTAGGACACGTGTCGTGGATGCGGAGGACTTCCCTTCGGGTTCTCGGGCTGGCAACTTCTGCCAGGCCTCTCCCTCGGGCCCACTCGAGCTCCATCGCCAACACACACTAGACCAAGTTGCTCAGGCTTTCTGGCCCTGTTTGAAAGCCAGTCCACCGGGCTATTGCCCACGATGGAACTGCTCTAAGGCCTTCATAATGTACCGCACTTTGGGAGTTAAGGTCAACCAAGAAAATTCAATGTTTGAAATGGGAGTGAATAAAAGTGAGCTTCTGGTGATATATTGATATGTGTAGCTCCTTAATGAAGTTTTATTTCAACGTTTCTACAATTTTATAACTTTTTATTTTCATTTTCAAAGAAAGGCTTTTTGCAATTTCATTTTCTGGCCATGCACTCCTCTCATAGCACGTGGATTGATTGAATAAATGAAACGAGAATTCAATGATAGAACTGAAAGGAGGAGTGCATAAGGAGAAAACGAGAGGGAAAATCACTACCTCTATCCAACCATATTTTGTCGAATTGTACAAATTTAGATAATGATGGACCACCAACTGAAGAACGCGTGGGTATATACGAGACACGTAGAGAACCATACAGTAAGCTCCGACTTTCTAGAAGAATGATTAATGATCACTACATGCCCATGGATAAGAAGATGATGGAATTGTTGATCAGGGAACTGGAAAATGACGAATCCAATAATTGTATCATGTGAAAATATTACAATCGTTTATGTTTCATGCCCTATCTGAGTGCACACTGTACAGTTAGATAACTTAAGATTTTCTCTCTGTTTCTTGTTCCATGGGTAAAACTGCTTATATCCATATTTTCTTGTTCCATGGGTAAAACTGCTTATATCCACATCCATGATAAGTTAAAATGACGGAAGCACTTTTGGAATCAGCCATTTTACTTGAAGCTGTTGATTCCGCATGCTTGGTTTAGAGCCAACTTGGATGCTTATTCGGTACAAAATTTGCAAAGTTGGACAACATCTGGATTCAACTTTCATCCTAGTCAATACAACGACGTCGTTTGTAGAACGACACAATTTCCTGTTCTCCGACTACAATCCCATTAAACGACGTCATTTCTGTAGTTCTCTGTCCCTCCCCCTGCGTAATGATCATCGCTACTCTCCATCTCTCGTTCCCTCATCCTCCGTCTTTTCACTCCCTAGCGAGCGGCGCGTGCTCCCACCGCCAACCTCTCTCCCTGTCCCACCTCACCTTCTCGTTCCCGACCTTACACATCTTAAAAAACCCTCCACTTCATCGGCTCCGACGATCAAGCACTTCATCGGCTCCGACGATCAAGCTCGCCGGTGACCCAACCGCCGCCAATGGAACTCAACGACGAGTCGGATTTCGAAACCATCGCCACACCCGACGGCTACATCTCCATCTGTGGCTTCGGTTCCCTCCTCTCCGGTACGTACAATCTTCCCCATCGCCGTCGTTGTTTTGATGAGTTTTTTTTATCGTTTTGATGAGTTTGATGTTTGCGGGAAGCAGAGAGAAGCGCGAGGAGTACGTTTCCGGAGCTGATCAACTTCAGAGAGTCGCGGTTGAACGGCTTCCGGCGGGTGTATGCTCACATGGCTCCCATTTTCTTCGAGCGTGGCATTGCCAAGCCTGATACCAAATTTTGTTAGAAGCTTCCTTTTCTGTTAAGTTGTGTCATATGAATTTCATGGCTTATAATGAGCAACATTTTTGTTGCACTTCCACCCTTCTAAAAATGGTACCCAAAATCCCTAAGGATTTCAGGGATAAAGATCGAGGAATCTTTTTACATAATTTGATTTTGTTATTGAACTGGGAGAATTAGAAAACGGAAGGGTCTCGAGACGAGAAATAGTATTAGACAAAGAGCTACTTGGTCAGTCAATGAGACCCTTTCTGAAGGATTTGCCTCATTTCCTGGACATGTTTGTACTTCACTTTTATTGGTTTGGCATCACGTATTGCATTTTTTTCTATAATGCAATGATTCATTGAGTACCCGAAAAATGAACTACCACATTTGAACATTGAGATCTAATTCCTACTATGCGATACTATGGGACATTGTAGCCACACCCCAGACTTCATACTAGTTTGGTTTACCTGAAATTAACGAAAAAAAATACTGGGACCATAAAATGTGTTTATGAAACACATTTTTCACAATTTTAGATGAAAAAAAACTAAAAAACTGAAGCAGCAAAAGTGGGCTTTAAGAAACTGTTTCTCTAAAACACGGATGAATAATATCATTAAATGAATCAAATTTCCAAACCTACCATTCCTCTCTCTCTCTCTCTCTCTCTCTCTCTCTCTCTCTTTATTGTACGAGAGCAAAATTTCAGATTTGAAAATTCAGCTTTGGTTTGGCATCCTTCGACCTCACAACTCCTTCCTCTCACCTTTGATTGTTGCTTTTTCATCTCCATATCGCGTTCTCCCTCGTCCTCCCATACTTCGTTTAAGCAATCACAAATCTTCCTAACGGTTTTTCTTTGAAGTGTACAAAAAGGCTCAAAACAGATATAGTTGCAACTCCAATTTCCCAAAGGTTAGACAAACTTATTGACCAGGAAAAAAAAATGAAGTTTTAACAAAATACTCCTGGTGCTGTTCACTTTTAACGATTGCACGGCACTTGTGATAATATAGATATTACACGGCACTTGTGATTATGGAGGTGTAGTTAGGATTCATTTGTTAACCATTGCATTTTTAGCTCTTAGTGTTTATATTTTCTGCTAGATATTAAAGGGAATTTAATAGGCGCGAAAGAGATGGAGAATTGAGGAGGTGGAGGTAGGAATGTAAGAGAACATATATTGTTAGTGTCAAATTTTCTTTTTATGTACTCAATTTCGATCACTATTTTCTCGCCGCCCTCTTTCCTCCACCGTCTTCATTTCTCCTTTCATATATATATATATATATATATATATATATATATATATATATATATATGTGAATTGCCGATTTAGTTTCTGAATTATTATCTCAGTAAAAATTAGGTCTCTTAATTATTTTTCGGTAAAATAAGTCCTTAAATTCATTAAAAATTACTAATTTCATCCTTAATATTATATTCAAAACTGTTTTATCCAATTTTTCATCAACTTAAGTCACTTGACATACTTTAGAGTGTAATACCGTCATGTTCTCGCCTATAAGCCCTCAACATTTCATATAAGTTGCGAATCTAACGTCTAATTTTCCCTTTAAAGTTAACTTGCACTATTTCTTATGAAAAACTATCAATTACTCTCCCATGTGTATCACATGCAAGTAACGTAACTTAAATTGACGGAAAATTGAATATAGTAGTTTCGAATATAATATTAGGGATGTAACTGGCAGATTTTATAATTCAATGACTGATTTTTCAAAAAAAAAAAGTTTATGAATTTAATTTTCATTGAAGTGATAATTTAAGGACTAAATTGATATATACATATATATATATATATATTTGATCATGAAAAATGAAAACTGAAAACAAAACACGGAAAAATTTGACAAACAAGCCCTTAAAAATATGGTATAGCCTATCATTAAATCTAGAAGATGCAGGAAAAATAAAAGAAAAGCTAATAAAAATGGTTTGAAAACTTTGAATTTTAACGATAAGGATAAAATAAGGGGTAAAGTGAATAGTACCATAATTGATTTTTTTTTATGTAAAAATATGGTTTTTCGTTAAAGTGAACAATACCGAAAACTTTTCATTAAAGTTTCCAAAAGTAAAAGGTATGCGATGCGTAGGAAAAATGGGGAAATCATTTGACTAATGTTACCATTGGTAACAAAAGGAATCTCATCGGCTAACTGACCTATGGTAGTTAGGGTTTCAACGTTTTACTGGATCCCGGGTCCAAATTGGTCACTTGGATTGCAACAGGCATTAAATTAAGCGCAGCAAAGTAAAGAAAGGGTGCGTTTGTTGCACCGGACTGTCTCAGACTGGACTAGCTTCAGAAACTAAGCTGGATTGGCTTAGACTAGATTAAGATGTACTAGCTTAGTGAAGCGTTTGGTGCAGTGTCGGACTAAGAAGCAGGATAATGAAAATCAATGAAAAATAAACTTATTTGAACAATCACAACAAAAGAATTCGATAATACGACATCATAAACTAACCAACCTAGATTCATTATAGAAGGAAAATTGAAATTAACTAAATCCACTTTTCTCTACTTGCCCAATTCAAAACCAAAACCAAACAATTTCTTAGAATTAAAGCATAATAATAAATTTCTCACAAAGCCACCCAATAAAAAAAAATGGGTAAAAAATTGTATTGTAATCCTTTTGTCCATCGCTATTTAAGGTTCTGAAATGTGGGCCCATAAATTGTATTGCTTCCCAAATTGAACGACGCCGTCGCCACAACCATAAATCAACAAATCCAATTGATGGCGCTACAGATCCATCTTCGTCACCTTCGTGCAGCCGTGGTCGACCCTAGCCTTTGGGCCGCCGATCTTCGAACTCAGTCTTCAAACCCAGCCTTCGAAGGTCCAGGCTGTCGTCATCGACCCCAGCCCTCAATTGATCGCGATAATCAAATAAACTTTACCTTTTCTAATTGATCCATCACCCAAGACGTGTTCTGTCACCTCGGCGAAGAGGAGTGGGTGGTGCCGAAATCGATCCGAGTTTGGGTTGTCGGTGCAAAGAGATAGAGGAATGGAGAGAGAGGATGCAAAGTGCAGGAACAGAAGCGAGAAGACGAAGGTCTTAGCAATCCCGTGGTTTTGCGGGGTTCTCGCTAAGAACTTCTAGTGAGGCCTTTAGTCGACACAAATCTCGGCTACCATTAAAGCTAATCTGCGCGAGTAACAAACACGGTATTGGACTAATCTTTAATCTTGTCTAGTCCAGTGAAGGTTAACAAGTGCAAACAAACGCACCCTAAAAGTACAAGAGCACAGTGTTCGTGCTTCTAAATTATATATATACTAAAAGAGAAAAAAGCTTAAAATACTGTTTATAAGCACAGTGTTCATAACTGTTTATCCAATCGTTCCCTGCCATTAATCACCAAATCTGAGCTTTTCACCGTCTGCTGGTTCGGCAGCTGATTCCAATTGCAAATTTAGTGAGAGAGAGAGAGAGCTGTGGACGGTGGAGGAGAGTGAGAAATGGAAGTGGGGTTGTATGCATGTGAATGCGACTGTTGGGGGTGGTGAAAAGTGATAAACCTACTAATCCTACATGTCCTTCACGTCAACAATCCGTGTCAACTCATCACCCACAGTTTGAATTATACGGTTCTCACTCATCTTCAACAAATCGCAGTTTGGATAACACACAAACTCTTCAACAGATTGAGAAGAACCACAGTCCTTCTCTAACATGACTCTATCATCACCGTGTACCTTAGCTTTCTATTTATGTATTTTGTAATTTGAATCTCATTGTAATCTTGGCTAACAGATGCACTGTAACTACCTTATCTTGTATAACCTATATAATGAAGTACAGAACTCACTCATAATTAATTGAGTTGAGATTTATGCAATCACTTTCTTCAACCCTAGTTTGAATTCTTTCAGGAAGGAGGAAGGAGGTGGCGGTTATTAACCATAAGAATGTCAGGTGGCATAATCTCTGCTATGACATGTGTAATGATCCTACAGTCTTGATTGTTATAGTTAGTTACAAGTATCCTTGATGGTCAAGTATCCTAGTCACTATATATGTTGAGCTAAGTCATTTTCCAATGTAATAAAAACTGCTATTACTAACAAAGTCTTCTTTCTCTCTTCTTTGACTTTTCGCATTCCTTCTATGATCTATCTCTTCATTTCTATGTGCTAAGGGTTGCTTTGCCGATCTTCTCTCTTTTGTTTTTGCATAAATAGTCATCTGTCGACATTTGTTTGACTAATCAAGTACCTTAAATTACAAGAAATTACTTTCTCTCTCTCTCTCTCTCTCTCTCTCTCTCTCTCTCTCGCTAAAAATCATGATTAGCAACCTGTATATTCTAAGCGAGTGATTAAAATATTGAGAAAATATCTTTTCATTTCTTAATTGAAAATAAGCTTACACTTGGTATTTATACAATTGTATAGCGCGCACACACTTGTGCTGCCAACTCATCCTAACTACCACAACAAACTTAGTCTAACTAATCACACCACTAACAGCAGATGACAACATAATTAATCAAGACTAAGTTTTATCTTTTACAAGAGAATTGTCCTTAATATAGATGTCATCACATTCACGGAAATGAACCATATATTTCAATTCGCGAAATATAATTAAACCCACCATTCGCCAATTCGCGAAATATATTTAAACCCCAAATATTACCATTCGCCAATCCAAATCCCATTTCCCTCTCTCTCTCTCACTCAAAAATGGAGCAGAGGACCCTAGAGCTCGAACTCATCTCAGCCAAAGACATCAAAGACGTCAGACTCATTCTCAAGATGGACGTATACGCCGTCGTCTCCCTCCAAGTCGACGACGACTCTCGCGGCAAGCAGCAGAAAACCATGACCAAAGTCGCCCGGGGATGCGGGACCCATCCCACCTGGAACTTCCACGTGAACTTCGTTCTCGACGAGTACCTAACTCAGCAGAACCGCCTCTTCATCGTCTTCAAGCTCGTCTGCCAGCACAGCCACGGCGACAAAGACATCGGCCAGGTCGTCGTCCCCGTTAAGGAGCTTTTTGACTCTGTCAAGGCTGACGCTGCCTCCATGAAGTTCGTCACTTACCAAGTCAGAAAGCCCTCTGGGAAGCCGAAAGGTGAGCTCAATTTTTCCTCCAAATTTGGTGACAAAGTGGCGGCTCCACAGGCAGCGGTGACTGCGGCATCATCGAAGGGTAACGAGCCGGTAACAGCCTATCCGGTGGTTCGACCGTCAGTTCAGCCGATGGTGGGGTACGGTGGATACCCGCCTCCAGTTGGCAGCTTTGCTGGGCCTCCGCCACCTGGATACGAGTACCCGCCTCCTCCACCTGGATACGAGTACCCGCCTCCTCCACCTGGATACGCGTACCCGCCACCGCCACCGGGATATGGATACCCGCCACCGCCACCAGGATACCGCTACCCGCCACCGCCACTGGGATATGGCTACCCGCCACCGCCACCGGGATATGGCTACCCGCCACCGCCACCGGGATATGGCTACCCGCCACCGCCACCGGGGTATGGCTACCCGCCACCGCCACCTCCGGGTTATGGGTACCCCGCGGTGCCGCAAGCCCAACCGGAAGCAAAGAACAAGTTTTGGATGAGACTGGGGGGTGGATTATTAGGGAGAATGCTTACTGGTTTGTGGATTGGAGATATGGTATCTGGTGGTGGTGACAGCGGCGGTGGTTAGATTTTTGGATGTATATTTTTGACTTTTTAGTCACAGTCGGGTCTGTTGGTTTGATGATGTAATGCTAAAAGTCGGCTCTTGTCAGTGTGTTTACAACATTATTACGTAAATAAAATAAAAGAAGAGCTATTAAGTGACAGATTAGATTTTCTATAGTTTAATTCTTCAAACATATTGCCAAATTTCCTTCCCACTAATAAGGGAAATAAGTTTTGCACTTTTATTTTCTCCTTCTGCGATTTTTAACCCTGATTAAATAAATTAAAAGATAATTATTAGTGAACAAATACAATGAGAAATCGCTAAGGAGAAATTAAAAGTGTACAAATCATACCCTTAATTAATTAAGAATGGTTTTCTGGTGGAGGGCTGAAGGTCCACGTATCCAGAACACACAGAATTCCGGCATGAATTTTCTCGTGCTTTGACCTTTGTTTCTCTCATTTGCGATATTATTATTTGTCCCTTATTGCAAGAGTGGATAAATATAATTTAAACTTAATTTAGTGTTGCCGATAATCAAATTTACATGAAAACGATCAACCTTGCTGCTATCCTCAATGCCTTGCGATAGTCATTGAACCTTGAAGTCGAGTAGTGCCTTCATTGAACCTTGGTCACACCAAGAAGATACAGCAACCTTGCTGCTATCCTCAACGCCTTGCGATAGTCATTGAACCTTGAAGTCGAGTAGTGCCTTCATTGAACCTTGGTCACACCAAGAAGATACAGCAACCTTGCTGCTATCCTCAACGCCTTGCGATAGTCAAGGAAGGCAGGAAGTATAATAAGGAGCTTTGCACAGATGGGATAAACACTACTACAAAATGGACTTATTGTGTCACTGGGTGATGTCGCTTTAATATAATATAGTGGCGGATAAGACATTTGCAACACCTACTGAACATGACGTCAGATTTACTGTTGCTTGTAAGTGTCATAAACTGTCTATGTCGCTTTTAACCGACGTAAACATTTAATGTCGCTTATAACCGACATAAATTTTAATAATTTTTAAATAATGATGTCGCTTTAAAAAAAAATAGTGTCGCTTTTAAGCGACATAAAGTATTGGTGTCACTTATAGCCTAAATTAATTATTGTTTTTAAATATTTTAAAGCCTGTGTCAATTTTGAGCAACATAGATTTTAGTTTTTTTTTTAATATTTTGAAAATCGGTGTCCGTTGCAAACGACAGATTGATGGTCTTTATATACTATTCCCCGTGTTTTCTTCTTCCTTTCTTGCATCTTTCTTAAGGATGAGTTTGTGAGGTGGCACGTTGACCCGTTAAGAAAAAAAATATTCTTAAATTCACACATAGCACACATTGCCACATAAATATTACTTCAAAATATTAAAACACATTTGTCATTTAAGTATTACATCTACACTCGAAAATAAGAGTCTAATAAACAATCATCCATACACTACTAGTCTATTACAAAATGTTAAATGTGCAAGGATATGCAAAATGAAAGAGTTTTTGTTTTCAAGGTTGTGAAGCCTTTCTCAAAAGTTTAAACCTTGCTAATGGAACTCAAAGCTTGCATGTTATTCCTTTTACAAAATCCTCAATTTTCATCGATCTTCATGACATAAGATTTTGTGGTATCCACTTCTATAAATATTTTAAATTGACGATCAAATTAGTTCATTGTATTCATATAGGATTAAGGAGTGTAGCTATAAAAAATCATCAAAATTAGAGTTAAAATAACCGTTAAATCGTGATTTTTCGTTTATAATCGTAAAAAAGTTTTGTCTCCTTACTTGATCTCTGAATGTTTGTTTTTTGCAATTTTTGGCGTATGCGATCTCGAAGCATATATAAACAAGTTTGACGGTTGGATCGTTGAAATTAGTTTCGTAGAATGCGTATCCCATCAAAACGATAGATTCACTAACACTTAGAGTTTATTTATACTTTCATTAAGTATAACATAAGAATTTGTGGTATCCACTAATGTAAATATTTTAAATTGAAGATTGAGCTCATTCATTGTATTCATATAGGGTCAAGGAGTGTAGCTGTAAAAAAATCATCAAAATCGGAGTTAAAATCACCGTTAAATCGTGATTTTTCGTTTATAACCGTCGAAAAGTTTTGTTTCGTTACTTGATCTCTGAATGTTTGTTTTTTGCGATTTTTGGCGTATGCAATCTCGAAGCATATATAAACAAGTTTGATGGTTTGATCGTTGAAATTAGTTTCGTAGAATGTGTATCCCATCAAAATGATAGATTCATTAACATTTAAGAGTTTATTTATACTTTCATTAAGAATAACATAAGATTTGTGTGGTATCCACTAATGTAAATATTTTAAATTGAAGATTGAATTCATTGATTGTATTCATATAGGGTCAAGGAGTGCAGCTGTAAAAAATCATCAAAATCGAAGTTAAAATAATTGTTAAATCGTGATTTTTCGTTTATAACCGTCGAAAAGTTTTGTCCCGTTACTTGATCTCTGAATATTTGTTTTTTGTGATTTTTGGCGTATGCGATCTCGAAACATATACAAACAAGTTTGAAGGTTGGATCGTTGAAATTAGTTTCGTAGGATGCGTATACCATCAAAACGATAGATTCACTAATACTTAGAGTTTATTTATACTTTCATTAAGCATAACATAAGATTTTGTGGTATCCACTAATGTAAATATTTTAAATTGAAGATCGAATTCATTCATTGTATTCATATAGGATCAAGGAGTGTAGCTATAAAAAATAATCAAAATCAGAGTTAAAATAACCGTTAAATCGTGATTTTTCATTTTATAACCGTCGAAAAGTTTTGTCCCGTTACTTGATCTCTGAATGTTTTTTTTTTTTGCGATTTTTTGCTCATGCGATCTTGAAGTATATACAAACAAGTTTGACGATTGGATCGTTGAAATTAGTTTAGTAGAATTCGTATCCCATTAAGTTCAATGGTGTATATATATATATATATATATATATATATATATATATATATATATATATGTATGTATGTATTAAGTAGATTTAAATTTATTTATTTTGTATGTATAACACTTAAGAAATTGAATGATATGTATATTTAAGCAGATCCAATGGTCACCAATTTTTAAAATTTAATTTAATATATTTAATTATTATAGTTTTTAGGGGTATAAAATTGTTAAATTAATATATATATATATTTATTATAGTATTTTTTTAGGGTTATAAAATTATAAAATTAATATTTTGGATGATCAAATTCTTGATAATGAAAATTTCCATACAAGGGTTGGCGTGGAAGAGACTCATTTTCATGAATCATTACCGTTGCCTACTGAGTTCGTTAATTATGCCAATACCGACGACGACCTAACAGATGATGACTTGGAATAAATATATTAATTATTTTATGTATTTTAAGTATTAATTAGACTATGTTTCAATTAGTATGTGATGATATTTTATAATAAAATTATATTTCTATTTTCTATTACATTTTATTCAAGTTAAATTTTATTTATTAAAATCTTAAAATGTTATATGAGATAACACAAAAACAAAGAGTTGGTTATTTTTTTCTTTGGGTTAAACATTTTGTTTTTTTAAACTAGTCTGCTGTCGGTTTTAGCCGATGGCATTGGTCGGATAATTTGAAATATTAGGCGGGAAATTTCTCACTTGTTTTGCACGAGGAAATGGATGGAAAGAACTTAGTGTCGGTTTTAATCAACGCTAGTTTCATTAAACCAACGCAAGTTTCATTAAAGTGACGCGATGTGAATTTCAAAAAGTGTGTCAGAAGTTGGCATCGGTTTTAACCAACATTATGCACATTTAATAAAGTGTGTCAGAAGTTGGCATCGGTTTTAACCGACGCTATGTATGACACACCCCGACCGAGATCAAGGCATGCTGGCAGTCACGTGAGAGTGAAGTAGCCATGTGCACAGTGCGAAAGCGATAAAGATAGCAATTACACGAATAATTAAAAACTGAGTTACTAGAATGCACTACTAAACAGGGAGTGATAGGAGTTAATTACAACAGTAAACACTCCTAATCAGAGCATAAAAAGTCTAGGTTCAGTCCAGTAGGACAAGTACTAATTATACAGTACCAGGTATGTCCTACAATTATTTGGATATGTCAGAACTGCCGACGACCTCGAGCCACCAACAGCGAACTTACTTAAAACCTGGAGGGGCGCAAAACATAAAACGTGAGTGGGCAAAACAAATGTTTTACAAAATCATTTCATTTATCAACATATCTAACCCCTCGCTGTAAAACATGTATAATTTTCCCATAATTAAGATATAAACATATACATATATATATCTGAAATCATAACCAGTCAATTCATGCCTTACATAATTATGTTCATATGTATATATACCGTGCCAAGATATAACAGAATAAGTAATTCAGGTAAGAATGAATTCATAGAAATATGACCTGCTAGCCGGAACCTCTATGGTAGTCTGTACAGCTGAATTCATAGCTCAAACTCAATCTAGCCGGAGTCACTTCTATGACCTATACGGCAATACACTGCACATAAGTCAGAACCACTAAAAAGGGTTTGTACGACAAGATTGGGTGAGATATAATTATGCTCAATCTTACTCTCTCAGTATAGTCGGGCGATAAATCGCTAGTCACCTACAAGTCGGAACCATATAAGGTTTATACGACAAGTCTGTGCACTTAAATTGGATCCAAAGTGAGCATATAGTGCGGGGGTGACATAATAAACAGGCCTGTATCATCTCTGGCTAAATCAATCACCCTAGGTGCAGGTTATGAGCTCAATCTTCATCAATGCATTTATAATCATTCTATTCACAATCTAGGCCTTTAACTCAATTAATGTATGACTGCATCTAACGTTTCGTTAGACTGCCTACGTACCCTGAATAGGGATCAAGTCATTCGTAGTTCACATAATCATACATAACTTACCTGAACTTACCTGGACCTCCACAACACCACATTTATATATATATGCAATCATACAATGCATATTCAAAATATAGAACTAATTGGCATATTATTTCAAGGCATACATTCCTTAAAAGTGTATTTCTGGGAAATATATTAAGTATATAAATATATACTGAAAACAAAAGCCCACTCACTGATATGTCGACGGGTCGTAACCCCCAAGTCGCCCGTGGATACGCTCGTCCTCGGGATACGTCTCACCTATATGCGAATTAACTATAAAAACGTTATTTTAAAGCACATATGCCAAACTAGCTACTAACTTCTCATACATTGCTCAAAATGGGTATATAAATATACCATAGTGATCTACTCGACGTCGCAGATGTCGAGATATTTTTAAAATAATTTTCCTAGGGCCCACGCGCCCTCACGCGCCGGGGAGGCCACGGTGCCACGCGCCCCCCACGTGCATCATCTTCTTCGTCCAGACGCCGGAAAGTTCGCCGGTGCCAGAAAACTGGGCAAACCTGTAATCGACGATTTCTCACTCGTTTCTACACCATTTTTCATGAAATTTTCACCCAAATGTCACAAATTTCAAGAGGAAGAAAGTTATACCTCTTTGAAGCCTCAATTCCTTCGAAAACACGTCGGGAAAATCTACCAAAACCGGCCACCTTCAAACCTCGTGATCCCGACGTCCAAAACTTTCAAACGAAGCACTCCGAGCTTCCTTAGGACCTCACTAAGCTCGCTATAAGCTTGGATTGTCCTAAAACACAACCATTTAAAAGTTCATGAATAGTGCTCAACTCGGAGCTTGAGTTTTCAACGTGAAATCGAACGAGTTCTTACCTGAAATGGGTACCTTTGAACTCGTATGGACACAATGATACTAAATTTGGCCACGATCCGTGAAGATTCAAGGGTCTTGGGTGCTTGTCTGTACCATTTCGAAGGAGAAAGAGAGTGAAACCAAGAGAGAGAGAAGGGAGAGAGGGCGCACGGGAGAGTGAGAGAGAAAATGTATGGATGTGTGTGGTCCAATCAACACACCAATCATAACTAACCAAGGTTTAGTTCTCATTGACCCCAAAACTTAGGGAAATAATTATTTTGGTCCACTTCTAAAACCATGCCACGTTCGACTCATTTCAACGAACAAGGGCAAATCCATCTTTTCACCACTAAGATAACAAATTCTCGAGACGGGCTGTGACAATGTACATTTAAACTGACACAATATTTTTGATAAAGAGTGTCAAAAAGTGTGTCAGGTTGGCGTCGATTTTAACCGACGCTATGCACATTTAAACCGACACCGTATTTTCAATAAAGAGTGTCAAAAAGTGTGTCAGGTTGGCATCGATTTTAACCGACGCTATGCACATTTAATTCGACGCCATGTACTTTTAATTCGACGTCAGTCAATCAATATCGGTTTAAACCAATGCAAACTAAGTACCCATATTTAAACCTCTATCTTTCCCATTTCATCAGTACTTTCATTTCTCCCCCAATTTCAGACTTTCTTCTTCTCCTTCCCCATTTCATCTGTGCGTCCCTTTCTTCCTCTCAATTTTTCCTCTTCTCCTTCCCCATTTGCTATGGATCACCATTTTGAAGATCAACATTCTAAGGAACTCCAATTCGAAGAGGAAGAGCTCGAAGGTGGTTCATTTTTAAATTATTATGATTATTAATTTTAGTTTCTGTTTTGTATTCTAACTAGTTTTATACTTAAATTGAAAATTTATTTTTGTTTCTTGGTTTTTAATTGTTTTTTCTGTATTTATAAAGATCAACTCATCGGAGACGCAGACCCTCAATTCTGAATTGGATAGAACAGCCTTGTTCATTTGATTCGTCTGGAAAATGCATTAGTGATAATTCTAGTGCGTTTTGGAAACATTTCATACTGGAATAAAGAAAAAACAAGGTAAACGTTTCATGATTTCTTTTATTATACCTTGAAATTTGTCTAATAAATTCTTTTATTTTTCAAGGGATTGCGGAAAAAAATTAAGCATAACCGGTAGTTGAAAACTATGAACCACACAACCGGTTCAAAATCTTTTGCAAGAGTTCGAAAAAAATTTGTATGGGTTGTACATTTTTAAGAATTGTAGTTAATTTTAAATTTAATATATAGTTGGTAGAAATTTTATTTTTAATATGAAGTTTGCTTAAAATTGTTTATTTTTTCATTGACATATGGTGGGAATTATTTTTATATAATTTTTTTTAATTATTATTAATTAAAAACTGACATAGATTTTTTTTTATATTATTAATATATTTGGTGTCCCTTATGAACGACAGCAGGTTTGATATTTTAATTCTTTAATTGTTGCTTGATGCCGGTTAGGACCGTCATCATGTCAGAATTCAACGGCGCTTCTAACCCACGTAAGTTTAGATGTAACTTTTAACCGACGTTGTTGCTCTTTTTTATTATATATTACTTTGTTTCTTGCTGGCGGATTAAGGGGGCTAAGCGACGTCTTTACCCTTTTGGTGACGGTAGTATTGGTGTCGGTTCGTCTATCCGACATTGCACTATTTAATGTCGGATTTTTACCAAAAATCCGACATTAATTGGTGTTTCTGGTCTGTTTTGCACCGCCAGTAATATCCCCTTTTGTAATAGTGAAAAGGGCCTACATCTCTCTTCCCCACCAAGCCTGCCACCTACCTTTTTCTAGCCATCATTTCCTCTTTCCCATCTCCACCCTCTGCTTCTTCCCTCTTCCCCCTTCTTTCCTTCATCTTTCCCCTATCTTTTCCACTCAAAAAGTTTTTTAATTTCTGAATTTTCTCTTTTTGTTCTTTTTCTGACTTCCCTTGAGCTTCGTTCTTTGAACTTTGTCTCAATTCGCATGAGATGGTCTCAGATCTGGACCTTCATGGCCCTCTCCTATTCCGGTGCTACTTTACGTCGCATGTCCTCAATCACCAAAAATAAGTTTTTACGGGCTCACTGAACGGGTTGCTCGCTCACCCCCATTTCCCGTTGATCCAGTTATCCCATTGGTTTGTTCTCTTAGTGGTGGTGGTGGTGGTGGCCTTGCAATGGAGGCGCATCTGGTTGCTGATGGTTTCCATTCCGGTATATCTACTGTATTTTCTTATCTGTTGTTGGGCTTGTATTTAGGTTGTGAGTTGCCTTTTGGGCTCTCTTTTCCTTATACTTATCTTTTTATTTAGGGTAAATATCAATTTACTACCCTCAAGTTTCATGGTTTTCAACATTTAGTACATGAAGTTTTTTTCGTCCCAGAGTCATACCTCAAGTGTTAATTTTAGGACAGTCTCATATATCCGTTAGTCTGGCTGTTAAGTCTCCCGTTAACTGATGATGTGGCGCCCATGTGAACAATGATTGGGTGCCATGTGTCAATAAAGGTCCCACGTGGAGATTAAAAATTTAAAAATAAAAAAAACATTAAAAACATTAAAGAATTACAAAAAAAAAAAAAAGGTCTTCTTCCTCAAACCCCCGACCTCTCATTCCCTTCTCTCATCTGACTTACCTAACCTATGCACATCCATCATTCCCCCTCCCTTTTCGACTCCACCTACTCAACCCTCATCCTCTTCGATGGCCCCGTGAGCTAGAGGGAACGGTGATCGGCTGTGCGCGGTGATACTCTTAGATCTCAGGCGGAGATCTCAAAGCTATGGGGGCAACGATACTCCCATATCTCAAGGTAGAGATTTTGATTTTGCTGTGGGCGGAGATTCTGAACCCTTCCCCATCGCCCAGACCCCTTTTTACTCCTTCATCCTCGTCGACTCAGTCTCCCTCCTTTGTCCTTCTCCCCACTCGTACTAGTCATTCTCCTTACCCAACCCATCCATCCCCTAGTCCCTCAATACCCAACCCGACCCATTCCTCCCCTAATCCTTCCATACCCAACCCAACCCGACTCGGTTTCCCTGTGTTCGAAATCGAGAAGGCCCTGACCTTGCTGAAGAAGATCACGCAAGTCAAAAAACTAAGAACAAGCAAATCAGAACCACAAATTTCACTATGTCATTGTCAATTATCCAAATTAATTAACATACTAAATTAGAACATCCCCTAATTCATTAGAAACAGCTAAATCAATTCACAACCCCACAAACCCAATTCACCCAATTGAAAACCAATCCAAACATCACAACTTTAAGGTCAAAAAGTTCAAAAACCAATGAAATTTGACATGGGCTTTATCTCAGTTTTTGTAACAGTTTGCACAGATTTATGCTTGGAATCAGCTGCCTGCTTGCTTGAAGAGCTCTCAATCTTCTTCTTGGTAACAGAATATCCAATCTTTCCCTTTGAAGAACCATCATGCAGGTCTGATTCGTTGAGGTCGACAGCGTCGTGGTGGTTAAGGTTGAAATTGAGGGTGGCGGTGGGGATATAGACATGGGTGGGGGACAAGGGGGTATGGAAATGGGTGGGGGACATGGGGAAGACGAAGGGGTTCTACGTGTTTATTTATTTATTTTTTATTATTATTTTTTTTTATTTAACTAATTATTATTTTAATATTTTTAATTTCCACATAGACCCCTTAATGACACGTGACGTTCAGTTATTGTCCACATGGGGACCACATCATCAGTTAACAGGAGACTTAACAGCTAGACTAACGAATGTATGAGACTGTTCCAAACTTAACACTTCAGGTATGACTCTAGGACGAAAAAAACTTCATATACTAAATGTTGAAAATCACGAAACTTGAGAGTAATAAACTGATATTTATCCTTTTATATTTAATAGAAGTAAGTTAGTTTGACCAAAAAAAAAATGATTACACAAGTTATGACAGCAACTTTATTTTTGAGTAGTTCGAGTGTTGCTGTGGACGAGTCTTTAGACGGCAAAATCCAATTTCAGTGTCTTTGTGGGATGACAAATGGTTCCACGTCACTCAACAAAATTCCAAATTGATCATCATTGATGATCTCATCAATTTTGGAATCGTATTAAAAAGACAATGAGTTGTGTAACCTTTTCTCATCTTGCTTAATCTGTTTTAGTGAAAGTTAATCACCATAAAACGCCACTTTAGCTTGTATTGTTTTGAAAGGGATCACCACTGGGAGAGAATACCTATAACTATAACCCCCGTAACTCCATCGTGTTATTGACACGAGATATTATAGTAGCCCTCTTTCCTTCTTTCCCATCCATCTCCACCCTATGCTTCTTCCTTTTTCCCCTCATCTTTTCCCTATCTTTTCCACTCTTTAATTTATGAACTTTTTTTCTCTTTTGGTCTTTTTTTTTGCTTTCCTTGAGCTTCGTTCTTTGAACTTTTTCTCAATTTCCATGAGCTGGTCTTAGATCTAGACCTTCATGGCTCTCTCTTGTTCTGGTGGTACTTTACGTCACATGTCCTCAATCATTGGCCTCTGCTACTCGGCCCGTGTGCTTCTCCTCACGTGTTGGGTGGCTGTGAAAGTGCTTTTAGCACTATTTGGTAGGATTATAGGAGTGGTCTGGCCCATTCCTCGAAATGAGTTTTTACGGGATCCCTCACTGCTTAGGTGGCTCGTTTACCCCTATTTTCCGTTGATCCAGTTGTTCCATTGGTTCGTTCTCTTGGTGGTGGTGGTGGCCTTGCAATGGAGGCGCATCTGATTGCTGTTGGTTTCCATTTCAATCTTAGGTTTTTTAGTTGTTGTTCAATTGGTCACTTTTACATCTATCTATTGTATTTTTTTATCTGCTGTTGGGCTTGTATTTAGGTTATGAGTAACCTTTTGAGGTCTCTTTTCTGTGTACTTGTCTTTTTAGTTAATAAAAGTAAGTTAGTTTGACAAAAAAAATTGATTACACAAGTTATGACAACAACTTTACTTTTGAGTAGTTCAAGTGTTGCTGTGAACGGATCTTTAGACGGCAAAAATCCAATTTCAGTGTCTTTCTGGGGTGACAAATGGGTTCCACGTAACTCAACAAAATTCCAAATTAATCATCATTGATGATCTCATCAATTTTGGAATCGTATTAAAAAGACAATGAGTTGTGTAACCTTTTCTCATCTTGCTTAATCTGTTTTAGTGAAAGTTAATCACCATAAAATGCCACTTTAGCTTGTATTGTTTTGAAAGGGATCACCACTGGGAGAGAATTACCTATAACTATAACCCCCGTACCTTCATCGTGTTATTGACACAAGATATCATAATAGCGCTGAAAAGTGTAGATAAGTCTTCCGCATCCCCATTTCGGGCTGGTACCTGTATTTACAAATGCAATTGATTTTTATACACCTATTTTCTGTCTCTATTAACTTCGATTTATTTCTATTCTTCCGATTGAATGAGCACAAGCAGAGGTGTATAAAATCATCTCCCTTTACAAAAGTCGAGATTTCCATTGTTTTGAATATTTAGAGGCCACCAAACGGTCAAATATATCATCTACATTTCTAAACTTGCATAATTTTATATGCAAAGAGTTGATATTTAAAAAAAGATATGCAAAGAGTTGATAAAATTGACCATTACCTAGAGATGATAAATATTTAAATAGGATAAGACTCTTTTAGCATCTTTCTTTTGTTTTCTTCCAAGTTCATGTGCTTTCAAAGAAGTGAAAGCACCGAAAGCAGATCTTTAATTTGCAGCTCAAATTACAAAAGCTTGCGAAGATGGAGTTATTAGGTTCCAAAACTGTCCAGGAAGTGCTCATCCAAGGGGAACAGGTGCCAGAGAAATATATCCATAAAGTTGAAGATGGTGGAGTCCAAGTCCCAGATGCTTCTGCTGCCCAGTTGATGGATGTTCCAGTTATTGATCTTGCTTTCCTCGCAGCTTCTTCAATCTCTGCCGATGAACTTGAGAAGCTCAGATCAGCTCTTGCCACATGGGGTTGCTTCCAGGTCTCAACTATTCAAACAACTTGTGCTTTGAAACAATATAAATCTCGTTTGATACCATTTCGTTTATACGATTATTGCAAATCATTTTGGTGTTTGTACCATGTGTCGTTCCTCTCTCGTTCGAGTTTGAGAGGGGCACTTTCTGCCTTGCGACCACTGAAGAGCTAATCTCACATAATCCTCGATTTGATAAAAAGAAAAATCATGTTATGTTTAGAGGTTGGTTTAATTAGTTTGGTGTTTCAAACAAATTTTGCATTAAAATAAATTTAAAGAGTATGTTTATTGTAAATCATGCTAATTAATTTGGTGTTCCAGGTAATAAACCACGGTATGTCGCCGGAATTCCTAGACGAGGTCCGAGAGATTGCAAAGCAATTTTTTGCACTTCCAGTGGAAGATAAGAAGAAGTACTTGAGACAAGTCAACGACATTCAAGGATATGGAAACGACATGGTTTTTTCAGAGCAACAAACACTGGATTGGAGTGATAGACTATACCTTTCGGTGTATCCACAAGACAACCGTAAGCTCAACTTGTGGCCTGAAAACCCCAAATCTTTTAGGTAATCAACTTGTCTCTGTTGTGCAGACGTGTGTTATGCAGTTGGCCAGGGCAGTGCCTCCACCACCTAAGACTTGAGTTCAAATTCCTCTCTCCGTAGATTAAAGTCGTTTACAATATCGTCTTTGGTACAAATCATGTTAATGTTATTGAACATTATTGCAGGCGGACTTTAGACCAATATACCACGGAATTGCAAGTGGTAACAAAAACAGTCCTCAAGGCCATGGCAAGGTCATTGGATTTGGAGGACAATTGCTTTTCCGACCTGTATGGGGGAGAACAAGGGAAAATGGACATCAGATTTAACTTTTATCCTCCATGTCCAAGGCCTGATCTCGTCCTTGGTGTCAAAGCACACGCAGACGGAACCCTAATCACCCTTCTCTTGCAAGACAAGGAAGTTGAAGGTCTTCAATTTCTCAAAGGTGACGAGTGGTTTCGAGCTCCCATTGTTCCTGATGCGCTTCTCATCAACGTTGGTGATCAAGTAGAGGTAAATCAAAGTGTTCTGAACATTATGTATTTTGTGGCAAGAAATTTTGGGCGTAACAGTCACCATAAGACGTCGTGTTACTATTCTACTTGTGGTTACATAAGTTGTTGTTTGTGATGCCACAGATACTGAGCAATGGAATATTCAAGAGCCCTGTACACAAGGTGGTGACAAATTCCGACAAGGAGAGGATATCGGTGGCGGCCTTCTGCATACCAGAGTCGGATAAAGAGATTGAACCCTTTGAAAGGTTGGTCGACGAGTCAAGGCCAAGATTGTACAAGAAGGTGAAAAATTATGTTGGCATCTATTTCGAATACTATCAGCAAGGGAGGAGACCAATGGAAGCAGCAATTATATAATGTGTAACGTTACTCCCCCGTATAAAACTTATAGTTGTCGACATGTTTTGTCTAGTGTTTTTCGTAATCTCATTTTCTGGGCCGACACAATGATGTCTTATATTTTTTTAACAGTTTTGTTTGTCTTGTCTTTGTGGTTCAGTGAAACTCAAGGATGGGTTTCAAAATCGACTTTAATGTTATTTCTAAAGCAACCTAATCAACTATTAATTGCAGTCCTCCTCTTTGCCCTCCTTTTTTCTGTCAAACAATTCACACCAAATTTCTTTGTATTTTCTTCATATAATTCAAAAATTTTATGGGTTACCATGGTATCTACCTCCCACTTAGTTGTATTATACACTTCTTTTGATTTTTTTCTCTTAAATTTAATGAGTATTTCGGTTTTGTGAAGATTACTTCAATTACTCTTGTTATGAGTTCAAAATTTTTTCTCTCAATACATATATGAAAGGCCTTCTCTCACAAAGAATACTAACTCCACGACTGATGGCAGAACTAAAAGGAGAAGAGCATAAGAAAAAAAACAAGAGGAAAAATCACTAAGTCTATCCAATCGCATTTTGTCGTATGGGACTAAACAGTTTATGTGCTTACCTTTCAAAACAACTATTCTTATATGAACATGACATGAGAGATCAATAATATTGATAGTGAACATGATAATATTAGCAACGTGTTATTAATACATTATCAAGAAGAAGGCCATTTTATGCTTGTATTATTAATATATGAATGTTAACATCATCAATTTATTTTCTTCATTAATATATGACTGTTAACATCATCAATTTATTTTCTTCTTAAACTAAGGTTAATAATAATAACGATAATAATTAAGGATTTCGTAGATGTTGATCTAGTTCATCATTTTTTTTTTGAAACATTTTTTTTTGTTTGACATATACAATGAAATTGAAAGGGATGACAGAAACTTCACTTTTGAGTAGTTGGAGAGTTGCTGCCCGTTCAAATTGGTCAGGCAATAACTGCCAAAAGATGGAAAAAATCTTCAGCCCGTGACTCAAAGTAGGGCAACTGAGTGGGCAATAATTCCAATTGATCATCATTCATGATCTCATCAATTTTGGAAGCGAAATGCCAAGGAATTCTCAGGAAGTGGAATTTTTAATACTATTTTTCTTTTTTAGCACAATATTTTATAATATTGGCATAGCAATTGACGTGAAATTATAAGGTGTCTGAAAGTTCAAGATGACACACCTCGATCCTAGAATCAGGGCGTGTTGACCGTCACGTGAGCGTGACGTAACCATAAGTGCGACATGGAAGCATAAAGGATAAAAGAAATACAAAGGAATAAAAACCAACCACTAGCAATAACATCCAACTAACATGCTAGAGTGAGTTTAATTGTGAAACACACATATTCAGAGCATAAGTACTAGGTGCAATCAAGTAGGACTCACCTGCGGGTGTTGTAATTTAGAATGGTCCTGTCACGCCCAGATTCTAGGATCGGGGTGTGTCACAAGAAAAGTCTCACTCACAGTTTAAGGTAAACTTTCGTGTCAATATTATAAATTTTGTAATAAAAATATAAGGTGGACAGAGGATTCAATAAAAAATCTCAGTTTGAGCATTTCCAGCAGCACTATACTTTATATAAGGCATGATGCCTTCTGTTTCAAAGACGAGAGAGCAACCGATTAGGAAAAGAATCGAGAGAGATAAGGAAGCAGCTGCCCTGATCTTTTGATCCTTCTGAGCAAATTCGATATTAGTGTTACTTTTGTGGTTTTTGAAAGAGGAGATTTGGTATGTAATTTCATCTTCTCCATTCTTTGTTTGAGGGAGAGTTATTGAATGTATGTCAGTTTTGGGTTTGAAAGTTAATCTCTATGTAATCTTCATTACTTTATTGGTGGAATTTTCTCGTATCTTTAGTGCTAATTTCGCACAACATTCATACCATTCAAAACATACTAGAGACGATCAATATTTAAATAGGATGACTCCCTTAGCCTCTTTCTTTTGTTTTCCTTCCAAGTTGATGTGCTTTCAAAGAAGTGAAAGCAATGAACGCAGATCTTTAATTTGCAGCTCAAATTACAGAAGCTTGCCAAGATGGAGTTGTTCGGATGCAAAACTGTCCAGGAGGTGCTCATCCAAGAGGAACAGGTGCCAGAGAAATATATCCATAAAGTTGAAGATGGTGGAGTCCCAGTCCCAGATGCTTCTCCTCCCCAGTTACTGGATGTTCCAGTTATTGATCTTGCTCTCCTCGCAGCTTCTTCAATTACTGCAGATGAATATGAGAAACTCAGATCAGCTCTTGACACATTGGGTTGCTTCCAGGTCTCAAATATTCAAACTTCTTGTACTTTGAAACAATTTAGGTCTCGTTTGATGACCGTTTTGTTTTTGTGATTATTGCAAATCATGCTGGTGTTTGTAAACCATGTGTCAGTGTCGGTCTCGTTTGAGTTTAAGAGCGACCGCTACTGAAGAGCTAATCTCACCTAATCCTTTACTGATAAAAAGAAAAGTCATGTTGTGTTTGGAGGTTGCTTTAGTTAATTTGGTGTTCCAGGCAAATCATGTTGGTGTTTGTAAACCATGTGTCAGTATTGGTCTTCTCTCGTTCGAGTTTGAGAGCAACCGCTACCAAAGAGTTAACCTCACCTAATCCTCTACTTGATAAAAAGAAAAGTCATGTTGTGTTTGGAGGTTGCTTTAATTAATTTGGTGTTCCAGGTAATAAACCACGGCATGTCGCCAGAATTCTTAGACGAGGTCCGAGAGATTACGAAGCAGTTTTTTGCACTACCAGTTGAAGATAAGAAGAAGTACTTGAGACAAGGCAACGACGTTCAAGGATATGGAAACGACGTGGTTTATACAGAGCAACAAAAACTGGATTGGACTGATAGACTATACCTTACTGTGTTTCCACAAGACAACCGCAAGCTCGAAGTTTGGCCTGAAAATCCCGAATCTTTTAGGTAATCAACTTGTCGTTGTTCTGCAGACGTGTGTTATGCCAGTCGGCTGTAGATTAAAGTAATTTAAAATATCGTCTTTGACACAAATCATTCTGCAGGCGGACTTTAGACCAACTTGTCATGGAGTTAAATGTAGTAACAAAAACTGTCCTCAAGGCCATGACAAGGTCATTGGGTTTGGAGGACAACTGCTTTTCCGACCTGTATGGGAACATGGATATCAGATTCAACTTGTATCCTCCATATCCGAGGCCTGATCTCGTCCTCGGTTTCAAATCACACTCAGACTCATCCCTAATCACCCATGTCTTGCAAGACAAGGAAGTAGAAGGTCTTCAATTTCTCAAAGGTGATGAGTGGTTTCGTGCTCCCATTGTTCCTGACGCGCTTCTCATCATAGTTGGCGACCAAGTAGAGGTAAATCAAAAACGTTCTCGACACTATGTGTTGACGTGGTGTTACTAAACTACGCGTGGTTTACGTAAGTTGTTGTTTGTGACACCGCAGATCTTGAGCAACGGTGCATTCAAGGGCGCTGTACACCAGGTGGTGATACATCCAGACAAGGAGAGGATATCGGTGGCGGCATTCTGCTATGGGGAGTCGTATAAAATTGAACCCTTTGAAGGGTTGGTGGATGAGTCGAGGCCAAGATTGTACAGAAAGATGGAAAATTATGGGGACATCTTTATGGAAAACTATCAGAAAGGGAGGAGAACAATTGAAGAAGCAAAAATATATGTGTAACGTTATGTGACGTAACACACTCTCCCCTGCGCATAAAACTTATAGTTGTCGAGGTGTTTCTTCTAGCGTAATAAAACCCTCAAGTTTGGCTCGAACTCTCATGAACCAAAAACTCATAAGATGTTGTAAATTAGAGTGGCTGAAGCTTGAAGTTGAAACTTAATTACCTATTTTCTCTGCAACTTATGTTGCAAAGAAATTGTACGTAAATTATGACGATATATTGATATGCATAGCTCCTTAACTAAGTTTTATTTCAACGTTTCTACAATTTTACTTTTTTTTTTTTAATTTTCAAAGGCTAAATTTCTTTGGCTTTATAATCAAAATGGTCTCTGAAATTGACATGATTTCTCACTTTAATCTTGAAGATTTAAAATCGATAAAAGTGATTGATGAGATTGTACACTGTCAATCAAAATATTTTAGTACTTCTATGAAAAATCTTCGTTAAATTGAAGAAACTACCAGTTTTAATGTTGATTTCTCACTGAATGACAAAAATGATTGAAAGTGAACAATCTCAAAGATCACTTCTATGACTTTTAAATCTCGGTCCGATTTTCTGGCCATGCACTCCTTGATAGCCTGTGAATTGATTGAATAAATGAAACGAGAATCCAATGACATAACTACAAGGAAGAGTGCATAACGAGAAAACGAGAGGCTGAATGTTGCTGCCAAAGATTAGGGTAAAGGAAAATCCACAATCAAATTCCAAATAAATATCATTAGATATATCTATAAAGATGAGATTCGCGGATTTGGACATCGATATTAGTCACCAGTTAACATCTGTGACAGAAGATCCAGGAGAAAATAATCAGCCATCACCAATATCAACCTTATGAATTAAATACTTTTCCCAAATGCAGGACTGCCCCAAAAACTCAGGCTCACTACGCTCCATCTGAGAGTTCGTCCCCGTCCCCATCCTCGTCCTCGGTGAGCTCCGAGCACGTAGAGAGCTGCCTGGTTTCTTTAACCCATGGCTGAAGCAGCTCCATAACATTTGTTCTCCGGCAAACAATCCGCACCGTGATTTTCCATACTTTTCCCTTCTTTGTTTTTTCCATCTTTCATCTCACGCAACAAAATTTCATCAATTACGCAGGACCCGGTTTCTCACTTGCCTTGTAAAACAGCATTTTCTGTACATAAAACATCATGTAGCCCTGTGCTGCCCTCACAATGTTCTCATTAACTAGTGTGATCCAAGCATCGTCGCACTTGTACCATTGATTACTCAATCGCAAGTAAGTCACGTAATGGCCTGCATCGAGCTTGCCTGTGTGAGTGACGACAGCAAACAACTCAAAATCTGAACACAAGTCATTTGATGCATCAGGCTCGTCCCCATCAAAAGGCAAAATCCTATTTCCAAATCGGCTCCTCAAGATGGAAGATGAAAGATAAGGAGCCATGTCGAGTGAAAACGGGAACTGCAAATAACGGTCAACCTTCCTTGACATTTTCCTCACCGAAGAATGTTCAAATCGCTTGATATGGAAGCACGAAACCAAAGGAAGCTTTCTTATGGACATTTGCTTGAGAGACTCCTGCCTCACCTGACACTGCTGGCAAAAAAATTTCTGGTCAGAGCCCAATCTCTCAGGTCTCGTAAAACGGTCCAAGCATCCCATGAGGGTAGATACTCCACAGTTTTGGCTGGAATTCATGCAATCCGCCTCGCCATTGCAAGAATGACTTGACTTCGTGGACCCAGTCTTTGCAGAACCTCCTTGGTTAGGTTCCAAATCCAGTGAGATGTCCACACATGGGTCATATGTTGTAGACGTAAAACCACAGGCCATACACATGACATCAGATCGCAAGATACCAGAAAAAACTCTATGAGCAACACAACAATCTCCATTGCCTGCACTATAAAAGAAATGAAAACTTATCAGAATCACATTTTTTTCCCTTTCAATAAGTACATGGAAAAATACAGGTGAAGATCCATGTCAAGATGCATATCAAAAAAAATTTAATGTCTGGATACACTAGATAGAATGCCTTGGAATCCATCTCAATCTGACAAACATTAACATAACAATTACACTGAAAGCTTTACTGATAATGTGTACAGCCTCTACATCCTATACGTCCCAGATCAGTCAGCTATCCTATACGTCCCAGATTAGTCAACAAAATTTGGAAAATGCACCCCCTTACTTTCTAAGCAGTGATGATGAAAAACTATATTAACAAGCAACATGAGGTCATAAGAAGCAATAGCGGCAACAGACAAGAGGAAAGTTGGACGGCAACAGAAAATACCCAGTATCCAAGATGATAAGAAAACGTAGTTAAGTCAGACAATAACCTATGCCAACAAGTAGGTAGAAATCAACAAGATGGCTGATGATGCAAGAAAAGATTGAATTGGAGCTCCCACAAGGACTGATGAGAAAACTTTTTCTGGCTGCCAACCTAAAAGAATCTTCCAATTTTCTGGGTTTGGGATCCTTGTTATAATTAAACCCTAAACATGGCAAAAAGGTTGAGTTAACTGAGGATTATGAAATACGAGAACTCCCAAGCTAGATAAACCCAAGACAGCTAAATGAAAGTTGACTTACTGGGTGAAGCGGATAACGTCTTCAGGCCAGCAGGTAGAGGTTGAAAATTAGCCCTAAATCTTTGAGCACTTGTCAACTCCTAGGGCAACAAGCAAGATACCTAAACCCACACCCTGCATTTACATGTTAAAGTCACCTTAGTTTAAAGAAAACTATAAAAAAATACATATGTTGGGGAAGTCAACTGCTCCTTAGGAACTCTTATGTTAGTTGTCTTGCAATATTGCCATAGCACCTAATTTTTCACTTCATCTTGTAAAAGTTCATGATCAGCTCATTTTCTGATATAAGAGAGAAGTATTACGGGAAGCTCTCAAGCCATCAACGGGTTCACACCACTAGTTTACCACTATGCGGCCACTCATAAATTAAAGACGCGATATTAATATAAAATTCTAAGCTGGCTAATGAAAAGCAATTACGATTTATGAAATGTACAAACCCAAAGCCAACAACTCCCTAGCTAGTAAAACTAGATAATTCAATAAAATCTTCTTCTTTTTTCAAATCAACAATTTATATTACTCTATGCTCTATGACTGAGACTGGATTCTATCTACAAATTTCAATATTAAATGAACTTCAAAAGCTCTCAGAAAATAATCAACTTGCACAAAATCGAATGCGGTTTCAACTATAGGAGCTTCCAGAAAGAAATTAAATACACAGGGGCCTACTGATTCAAATTCCATACATGCATTCAGAAACAATACACATTCAAATTTGGTTCTTTGGTAATTGTATGTTATGATATCCCCATGAATTTCAAGTAAAATGCACATAAAACACAACATGAAAATTAACAGAGACAAGTTTCGGATTAAGAAAGAATTAACCTTGGCTCTCGGGTCTCCGCTGATCCTTATCCACCTTCTCATGAATCCCATCAAGCATAGAAATGAAGAACTCATGCGCGTCCTGCTGCTCATAACTCGCCAAATTCGCAGCGTACTGCCACCAACTACGGCATTACCACAACAACAAATCAGCAAAAACCCAAAAAATCAAACAATATTTTCGCCATCGCTGCATCCCTGACCACCTACATTGTAATTAAAATGCGATTTGTACAGAGTACAAACCTGTACAAGAACTTTGCGGGGCTATAAGGCGTCCGATCCCCTGAAAAAACCGCCGAAAACGTGGCGTCCATGTCGCAGGCCAAGCACACACGCGCAGCACCCTTGTTCCCGCCACTTTCAATATTATTGGCGGTGGCTTTCTTCCCCGCGTTCTCAGCATTGCTCTTCTTCTGGCAGAAGTAGCGGTTGTGCCGATCGCTGAGGAAGTAGTTCCGCAGCGGCGGCGTGTGGAGCAATGCCTGCAGAACCGAGTTCATAAAGCACGTGTTTCCCAAATTGTTGAGCCCGCGCAATCCCCAAGGTAAATCTGAAACGTCGCCGTTTAGAGGACTGGAATTTCTTCCCACCAAGTATTGCTCTCTCAGATCAGGCATCCACGGCTTGTAATCGATACGGCGTCGCTTCCGGAGATTCTCCGGCGCGTACTGCTGGACCGTTGACGCGGCGGAGGATGCTAGCGTCGAAGCGGCGGTCTGAGCCAAGACCACTGCGGCGTCTAAGTCGCGATCGTAGACTTGGTCCCTACACGCGCAGCAGAAGAGCTCGGCTCGGTCCACGTCGACGGCGATCTCGTGACCGGGACGCATCGAGAGGGCGTGAGCCGCCGCGTGGGATGGTCCGGATGGCACGTGACAGTGGACGGCAGCGCACGTGATGCACGCATAGAGCCTGGGACGCGCAGACTCCCCGCACGCGCCACAGCGCGGGACTTCCTTGGGATCGCGGCGGATGGAGGCGCGGCCACCGGGCGGTTTGACCCGGAGACAGTCCTGTAAGGCGCGGAAGGGCTTGGAGCCGTTGTTGGAGAGGAACTCGATTAGGTGGGGACAGGGATGGGGCAAAATCTGGCCGTTGATCTGTTGGCGGGGATGAGTGATCTTGGTCATCGACGACATGGACGGTGATGATGGTGGCGGTGGCGGGGATTGGGGTGAAAATGGTGGAAACCCTAGGCTTAAAGGACCCAAGGTTCATGGATGGGGGGACAGATCAACGGCTGAGATTAAAGGGAATAGGAGTGAGAGTCATGGAGTGTGATGAGTACCGTAGTGGCAGTTCAGCTTCTTTAAGAATTGGTACTAAAAAATCAGTAACTTACAAACGGAAGCTCTCAAGTTCGAATCATTAAATCATTTTCATCATTTCATGTGATAATGAATATCAAGTTACATAGTGCATTTTCGATAATCATCTTAAATTGTTGGTTTATGCTCACCATCACATCGACACTGATTTTGAGAAAGAAAAAATATCAACATTATTCTAAAAATTTCCGCTTAGGATCTCCTAAGCCTCGCTTAAGCGCTAGACGGCTAATCATCGTTCTGATTAGCCTCTCAACACTTGGAAAATAAGAAATGTGCCTAAACTTGCACTAGACGGTTGACCACCGCCCGAATCATTTTGTTGGCTCACAGCCATGGGATTGGACTGTAAACCTATGGATTGCTTGGGACTACGATTTCGCCCATTAGCTCATGTAGATTTGCCTACACAAATTTAATCTCAAATCATTACTACAAATCGTGTTGTTTTCCTTTTCCAGCAAACAATTGAATCTATCCCTATAGAGTAATATAAACCTTGAGAAGAATCCTTGTGCCAATACGGAGGACCACGTCATCACTACTCCGTCTATGAAAGTACGAATGACATGGTCCTCCGCGCACTGTATCATTTCCTGAAGGTGAAGCGGGTCGATGACAGGGATGCTAGAGAGAACATATTTTGGTCAAAATACAAACAAATGACTGAGTATGAAATGAATATCCTTCACATGGGCGTATTTTGTGTGTACTCTGGTGCATTTTTCGTAACTTGGCATGAAAGAGTAGTTGTCAGATAACTCATCGTCGATAGAATAGTCGGTTTTTTTATTCGAATACAGGACTCTGTAGGAAAAGAAAGAGAGAGAATAAACCGTAAGTTGCGGAAAGAGGTATCTCTGATTTGCAAGGTAATCTGGTGGCTCAACATCACTAGACTACTGACCGTGTAGAATCCACAACAGCAGCTATTCGATTCAGGCCGATGGAACAATGATGTTCATAAATTTCCTTTTGGCAAACGCCAACCACCACTTATTGGGAGTCCCGTTCGGTCTATAAGCAACGCTCAATAATCTCCCGCTTGCTTCCTCCCGTATCTGCTTCAAATAATTCCTCAGCAATTCTGCAGCCATTCAATACTTTGACAAATAAGAGAGTGTATATATGTAAAAGAGTGAAACTGAAGATCAAAAGACGAAAAACACACGTTAGTTACCAACAATTCAAGTTCAGTTTGTAGCTAAACATTTGAAATTCTAACGAAAACATTCCCTGTGGAGGGTCTGTTTCTTGATTTACATGGAATTGATAGTCTAGCAACAAGTCCGTTGATTCAAGACCTTCTATGAAAGAAATAAAGGCATACTCCGTAACCTGGGAGGCATGCCGAGAAATATAAAGGCACGTCAAGGTCATATACTCAGAAAGTCAAAAATCAACCAATACTGAAAACAAACAAGGCAAGTCAAGCATGCAAACAAATGTAGGGCTCCTTGTGTTGTGAGAGTTCACGAGAACTAGAGTGATAGCGTTTGTTCGAAATGTTAACTGCTGGAATATTTCAAATCAGCTCGACTTTTATGTTCATCAATATCCATTAAGTTGGTAGTTACAGAGAAGACATCAAGAGTACCTTAATCAAAAACCAAACCCTAGTTCAATTAACATCAAATAAGCCGAAGTTCAATTAACATATAAGAGTAGCTTATAATTTTAATCGGCTTTTTGAATAAACGTCTATTTTGGTAACAAAACCCTTAGATAATTAAGCCGAAGTTCAAGTAACATATAAGAGTAAATAATATGAATCAGCTTTGCTGGCAACTAAATGTAAGAACAGATGAGAAAGAGCTTCACCTGCTTCCTGCTGGGACTGAGGAAGAGGGAAAAGTCCCGGGAAAGGGAAACTCGGCTCTCCAGGAACAGGAACTTTTTCTAGTCCCAAATTAATAATGGCCTTGGTTCCTTCAGCCAAAGTTCTGCAACCCTCAAGCCGCTTCAAAGCCACATTGATATAAAATGTCAAATAAATGAGGAGCTTATCGGCTGAGCTCTTAACATCAAAGTTCCTAAAGAAAACATTAGCGCGAAAGAATGAAATCGCTTCATCAACAATATCCGTTCTATCTGCACACAAGAAGATTCCTCGTATCAACAACAAAAACTACAACCAAATCAAACAATTTCATCAGCTAACAATATGAATGTGTTTGTACACATATCAGACCTTGCTCTGAAACCGGGGCAGGTCCCTTTATGTGGCTTTTCAACGGCAACAGAGGGCATCCACAAGCTTTAGTAATTCCTTCATCGTTGACGAAACTAGAGTGATAAACCTGCCACCATAGTTGTTGTCAAGTGTTGTTTTAGCCAAATCTTTCACTAACAATTATTTCTCTCCTTAGTGTATCAAAGAAACATGTATCAAAACCGAAAATTTGACGATCAACAGACAATGCTCCTCTGATAAACCGAAAATTTGACGATTACCAGCTAATGTTCCTCAACAATCTATCAAAATGATGAGCATAAAATTGAAAATTAGGAAAAAAAGATTGAGTCTTTACCATCTTTCCGAGCCAAACGACGACGTATCACCACGGCTTTGATTCCAAACAACCAATTGGGTCCCTGAAAATGTTCAACGATGAAGACATTACACAATAATTTAGGTGAAAAAATGACGAAAAATTAAAATTAAAAAACAGAAAAATAACCCAAATAAGAAGCTTATGACTGCAATTGATAGAGAACATAAATTGTAGTTATTATTGCTCGATCATTGAAAAGGAATTCGGTTTCGTTATTTTCTCTTACTCTCTAGATTTTCTCAGCTACCAAACACCATTCTCTCTCTAGATTTTATCAATTACCAGGAAAACAGAAAGAAAAATTAATATTAAAGGAGTAAATATTGGGCAGTAAATTCAGTACCTGATCGAATAATATCTCCAATGGGGATTTGGAAATGTTGAAGCTTTCAGCTTTCAGAGATTAGAGGAGGAGGGAGAGTTCTCAGAGAACTGGCATTTGGTGGGTGGGAGGAAGGAAGAAGGGAGTTGGATCCTGTAAGGTGAATCGGTGATACTTCGCTTTCGAGAGTACGCTGCAACTCGCCATCTTAACCGTCAATCACATCTACGCGCCACCCGGGTTTTTTACTTTGTTCAATCACAAACATGAGGCCCATTTGTTCAACATATATTGGGTTGAACAACTAAAAAGGCCCAAATGTGTAGATTGTGGTTGGGGCATGGAAGTGCTTTCTTGGAGAATCCTAGTAATTTTGCATGACCAGTTAATTCGCTACACTATACGAAAATAATAGGTTTTGAATCAACTAGTTAAGGATTTGGTCGTTATCATGTTACTTGTTAAAAGTTTTTTAACGAATTGGATGTTATTGGGTCATCTGTTTAAGAACTTGATGAGATATTGTTTGCCAGATCCATGCATTAGAATGGCAATTTCTTGTATAACCATTAACTCCATACAAAATAACACAACTCATTAATGAATCGAATCACCTGTTAAGAACACATTAAGATAATAAGTTAGACACGACACGACTCGTTAGGTTAATAGATACAACACAAAAACGACGCAAACACCAAAATACTTCTTACAAAATTAGTTAAGAAAGATGTCATATTGAATATGTGATATCATTATCTGTTTTTTTTGTGTCCTTGTTTGCCTCTAATATTTCTATGTTGCCCTTGTTTTAAGTTTTTTTTAATAAATATTTTATTTTTATGGATCGGTCCCTTATTTTAATGTTGTGGGAAAGAGATATTCTCTGGATCTCTTCCACCTAAGCCTCATGACCCACAAATCCAAATCTTTGAAATTTGATTCAACGGCTACAAATAAGGGGGCCCATTAAAAGTTATAATAATTTTAACTGTTGAATTAAATTTCAAGAGCCCAAATTTGTGGATCATAAGGATTAGGTGGAAGGAATCTGAATAGGATCCCTTTCCGATGTTGTGATGTCACTTTTTGTCCTCCAAAATTATGTACAATCAAATTAAATTTAAAATGGTGATTAGGTCTCCACTACCAATCTTAGTCAAAAGTCTATGCTTAAAAAAACAAAATTACAAAATTAATCCAACATTTGTCTCCTTTTTCGGTGAATGACATTTTCCCCCAACTGTGAACAACCAAGCCTGTCAAAAAGAGACAAGATAGCTGAGATGGAAGATCAAGTGTTCGAGTTGGAGGGGGACCGAAGCCAGCCTAGAATTTTTTGGGTCATTTTTTATTACTCATGAAGTGGGAGAAATTATTCAATATGCGGAAACACCATTAGAGATATTAAATGTCATAATACAAATGGTTGGAAATTTAGAAAAAAAAATAATTCAACCCCTTGTGTTATGGCACTTGATGTACTAAATCATGTTTTCCTGCATACTAACAAATTTCTCCTAAAGTGGAAGGGAGCTCACCACCTCATTGATTAACATTTAGAATAGTTTAGTTTAATTGATCTAAAACACAAAAGATTTTTCAATGTGTTTCGAACAGGGGCAGCAGAGACTCCATATGTCATTATACAAGGGACAATTTTCTCCATGATGTATCGGCATGTGTTCATGACATATTAAAAGATCTCTCATAAAATACAATTTTCAAAATTTAGACTAATTTAACAATAAACAATACAGAATGAGCATCTTCACATTTTAGAAAGAAAAAAAAAATTCAATGTACTCAGAACACGGTGTGACACCACATATTATTATATAAGTGGAAAAAATATCTCCCACTTTAGAGGGTGAGGAAAAGTATTTCCCATTTTTTTTTATTGACTATAAAACCCAAACCAATGAGCTGCCTGATTTAGGGATGAGACCCACACGGCTTTGAGCCTTTCATTTCTTAGGAAAGGCATCATCTCCAGATCCATTCCTTCTAATCTATCAAATTAAAGGATCCGTATCATTGAAAATTGATCCAACTACTGAAGTTATTATAACTTTTAAAATGGGCATCTGTTTGTAGCCGTTTAATTAAATTTCAATGGCACAAATCCCTTAATTTGGTAGAGTAGAAAGAAGGGATCTGGAGAAAATCTCTTTCCGATTTCTTAAACCACGTGACACCACACCACTATGTTTAGCTAAATCATTAAAGTATTTTGTAACACAATTATTTATAATACCAAACTTTTAATTTCGTGTTTGAAATGATTTCCGCACATTATTATTTTTCTGTGTTTACATCCAAGTTTAGGAGGAGAACCGGAGTGCTAAAGTCACTTTCTTTCCGTTGGGCCCACGAGAAATTATGTTTGCAACGTGGTTGCGACAGCATGGTTCAATTCAAACTTGGTGTTTGTTGGATGGAATAATGCATTCCTTTTTCTGCATTTAAACTTGAATTCTCTTATACGTAATTTAGATTATATTTAAATATCGATTGAATAAATCCTACATGTAATTTAGATTAGATTCAAATACCGCTTAAATAAGCTTGACGATGCCGATAGTTAAAGGCCAAGGGAAGATACTTGGAGTAAAAGTTTCTTACAGACAAGACCACTTTTGGCATGCTTTGAAGAGGCCAAGGGAAGATACTTGGGGTAAAAGTTTCTTACAGACAATACCACTTTTGGCATGCTTTGAAGCCTCAAGTGAGTTAACTTTGAAGCAAAAACACAAAGCATAACAATGCAAACATATTGATATATACAACATCGTCAACTTCGGCACCATCCTATCCATATTAATCATAACTTAACGACAACAAAGCTTTATCCCACTAAGTAGGGTTCACTGTATGAATCTTAAAAACCCGGTTTCGCGCAAAGTTTTCCGTATTAATCTAAACTTTCAACATCCTAAAATTTAAAAATTTAAAAGAAACAAAGAAAATCACAAATCTTAAAACACACCAGAGGTTGAAGTCTTAATTATAATTTACAACCACTGCGGCCAAAGAATGATGGATGATATTAGAAACTAATTGTACCTGTACATAGCATGACCTTCTACTACTGGGAATTATCAAATTAAAAGATTAAACCCCAGGTATCAATCAATTAAACTCGAAAACGACGATGTAAGCATGTAAGGGATGTTCGTGAGAGGACCACGTTGGAGGGCAAGCTCGTGGATGTCCTTGACAATGTCGAACACAGCCTCAGGTTGCGCTAGTCTAAGTGCATTCTCCGACATCATTTTGAGTTCGTCTGTTTTGGTGCTGAACCATTCCGCTACAATCCTTGCTGTTTCCTTGGGACTTCTGGTGAAGACGCCGGCCCCATTGTCCACCACATAAGGCACATTGCCCTTTTCCTGTCAATCGAAGCGGAGATGTTAATTGAAATGTTGAAACAAATCGCGCAAGAAGGAAAGAATATGCATGATCATCACTCACTTGTCCGGGAATGTAGTCGTTGAGGATAATAGGAAGTCCCCTGATCAATGCTTCTGCTATTGTGCCAGGTCCTGCCTTTGTTATGATGCAATCACAAGCTCCCATCCATTTTTCCATTTGTGTCTCAAATCCTCTAACCTGAAAATTCAAAGAATGTAAAAATCCTACATCGAGATCTTGACAAAAACTGCGTCAAAGTTGTCGAGACAACATGTTTTAACAAGCAAGGACTAATTTGTACCTTCACTGGTATGTTCCATTCATCGGACTCAAGCGTGGCAGTGAGGGTTTTGTTCCTCCCGCATATGATGATCAGCTGCCCTATCGGTTTTCCAGCTTCTTTATCAAAGAGTGTTTCTGCGAGAGCCCTTGCAGTTTCCTTTACAGGTCCCATTCCTTCGCCGCCTCCCATGAGCAGAACCGCAGGCAAGTCAGGGTCCATTTCGAGTTCTTCTCTGAGTTGATCCTACGCAACCGCAAATTAGAGGGAGCAAAAAAGGACACAATTAAGAAAATTCAGTAATCAAACACTCAATATCGACCTTCATTCATACAAACACATTTTCAGATGGGTTGCAAGCATACAACACTACACACCTTGGAGAGAACCGCGCGGGCAAAAGAGGGTCGGATGGGCAAGCCAAAGACACATGTTTGAGACTCGTCAAGGCCGTCTACTAGAGCCCTTTTCGCTACCTCCTGTGATGGGCAGTAGCACCTATTGACCCCGGGATGAAACCATGTACGATGGCAGGTGTTGAGGTCAGTGATAACCGTCACGAAAATAACTTTCTTCTGCAGGCCTTGCCATTTGAGCACCCACAGAGGAATGTGTTGCATCAAAGGATGCACACTGATTATAATGTCGGGCTTGTACTCCATTAGACCAGCCTCCACCTCCCTTCAGTTAAAACACTTCACTAATTAGTACTTAATTAGCTAATCAATGTAAAAATGAAGATTAGAATCAGATTCTCCACCAATTAGTTGAAGTCTCTAAAAGTTGAATAGGAGAAAAGCAGATGATTAAGAATCATTTCAAAGAGAAAATAAAACCTTAAAGCACAAGTAGAAGTTGTAAAATGCTCCTTCAATTGATTACAACTAAATATCATGCTTTATCGAACTTCAATGGGATTATTTGTGACTAATTCGGTAGGAGCCCCCGAACACACCTTCTGTAGGGCACCTCTCACGAACGCCCAACATAAGGGCAACTCTACCGAAGTTTCTCTCCACTTGCAGAATTATTGATGGGGTATTCGTTGAACTGAAAGCGAAAAGCAGCGGAAGGAGGTAAGGGAACGTACTTGGCATAGTAGGCGGCTATAGCAGCGAGATAGACTCTGTGGATCCATCGAGGAGAGGTGCTGTGAAATGCAACCTTCCACAGCTGCACATGTTTCACCATGAATTTGTACGACCTCTCCATGTCGTTTAACGGCCAACCTGTGTACTCTTTCCACACATCCTTCACAAATATCTGAAACATCGAATAAATGACTCATGAATAATTGCAGGAACAAAGAATATGGAAAGATGAATAAAAATGCTCTCTTTCTCTCTCTACATGTATGCAGATATTTCCGAGTAGAAAAAGGCAAAAACTTTGGCAAAGATGATTCAAATTAAACTATGAACTTCAAGAACAAAAAAGAGTCAGATGCAAATTAAAAAACGATATAAAATAAAATTAAATAAAAACCTTTAAATTTTGATCAGAAGAAAACCCAAGAAAATTCAGAAGAGAAATCAAGAACCCAGATCAGCAATTACCCTGTATTCGTCACCAAACTCCATACGGAAGGCATCACGAATGGCCTCAGCGGAAGCGCGGTGGCCGCCGCCGGTATCGCTCATGAGAATCAAGACGTTCTTGGTCCGCTCAGCTCCAATCTGCACGAGCTCCATCGTCCCCTCATCCTCGTAATAATCGTCATCACTCTCGTCGATATCGCACGCCTTGTGGTGGTTGTGGCGGTGGTGGCTCTGGCTTCTGTGGCTTCCGCCGTTGTTCTTGAGGTAGCTGCTCAGGTAGGAATACCCGCCAACCCTCTCAAACACCTTCTCTGTTATTGACTTTCTCGGCGACGCCACGGACATCATAACTAAATTAATAACGCACAAAGACTCGAACTTTAAGAAAAACCCAGTTGCCGTCAACGGACAAATTGGCTTTCCCGCCACCGGAAACGATGGTTTTCCGGCGGAGGAGAAAGTTTGGTCCAGAGAGAAACAGGGGTTATAAGCTGAAGGAATAAGAAACGATTTTTTGAGGAATTGGCGACGTTTTTTGGCGGTGGTGAGATTTGTGACCGTTGAGTTGGCAAATGTGTGGGGAGCTGGCTATATTGGTGTCTGGATGCTGGAATTATGCTTTGGAATTTTTGGGTCGGGAAGGAATTTTCCAGCCGTCGGATCCGCATTTAGTTTTGTTTTGGAATGTTCGATGGGAAAGATTCGAATCTTCACAAGGCTGGAAGTGTTTCCATTTGTTTTGGTCAATAGTGTTTCTATCTGTTAAACCCTCTGCTTTTCTGTACTTGCGTGGGTTTGTCTGCTTTGGGGCCCTTGGGTTTTTGGGTATTTGCTTAGGTGGGGCTGGAATTTGGTTGGCTTTCTTTCTGAGTCTTGGCCCAAAATAATTACTTATTTACGTTTCTTCTCACAGAGATACTTGGATACAGCCGTTCTAATTAGATCATCCCACGACAAGAGACACAGAGCAACATCGTTCGTGTATTTTGGTTTGAAGGCTCGTGAGCCTGCGAGAGATAGTTGACTAACAAGATTTTTTGACAATCATGCAAGGTGGATTGTTCCACTCACTTACAAAGGTTTATCCCCAACTGAAACCCATGTCGGTCATATTGTTTATGCAATGCATCGGCGTGACACTGATGTCAAGCATGTGATTCCTTATATAATCATGGTCACCGACCTTAACAATAGTATCGAATTGAATTTCAAATATATAGTCACATGGGGATACCTACTTTCTATTGTTCGAACAACTGCCTAATTATCTGATTCACACAATATATGTCTTCATACTAAAACTAAGATCCAAGATTTATTCATATGTTACTAGTATTTGTCTGCACACTTTGTGTGTATGAACATATTTTTTTTAGAAAATGAGAGGGAGAGGGAGAGAAGGAGAGAGAAAGAGAACGTGGGTGGAGTTGAAGGTTTTTGTTTAATTTTTTTTTAATTTTTTTAAATATTTGAGGTATTTTAACATCATCTGTATGTGAGGCTTTAATAAAAAATAATAAAATTTGGACCTGTGAAATTACATTATTGCCTATCATTTTTTTTATATGATAGAAGACTAAGTAGTCTTTTCATTATTTTTTGGTTAACAAAGATGATTTCATTGATTAATGGAGATTATGATATTTGCTGATGCACTAAATTTCCGAATAAAAGAGCACGGTGTGAAAGAAGAAAGCATTCACATTTATAATAAAAAGTTTGACGACGAAAAATCATAGCTTATTTTGTCAGGGGTTGGCTTTTCTCATCGCTGCCAACTCTCTCATGTTTGCAAGCAGCAGCTAGCATCAGGTGGGCGCAATGAAAATGATTGGGAAAAAGATATAGGATTAAGATAAGAGAGCAGAAAAGGACATTTACTTGTAGAAGCACTTCACCGAGAAGCACAGTAGATTGACTGTTTAATTAAGGAGAACCAATTGCAAGAGAAGTTGGACTTGGTCGAGAAGGACCAAAATGAAACTCAGACATAAGCTCTGGGACCATGACCGTAAAAAAAAACCCTACTAGAAGAAGAGCATTTCTTCATGGTGTCTTACAATAATTGCAGAATTAAAAACCCTAGCAGTGTGTCGTCACTCCACAGTTGAAAATTAGGGCACAAACAAACAGTCAAAAGTTACAAGAACAGAAGATGATGAACTGTGAAGTTTCCTCGCTTCTTCTTTCCAACAGTTTATACAGTTAGTTATATATCATCTCTTTTGGTTTCTTTAGGGTAAAATGCTATTCACTTTTAGAAAATGCAGTACAGTGTTTACGTTTGATGTTATCTTTTTCTCGAGGTTTTCTATGATACTCTGGGATACCTCAGATTTTTTCACCACTAAATGTTTGTATAAAAACCAAGATCTAACTGTTATAAAGCTCGAAGTATCAAATACTCCAGAGCATTTGTATTTTTTTATGTGGGACAATGATGTGCAGAGCAGCAGAAGCAGCAGCTTCCTTGATGAGATCTTGTGTATAGTAAGCCTTTTGCTTTGGCCTTTTTCTTATTGTTGATATGATGAGAGACTTATAGCACAGCTGGGGAAGTACGTACCTTTAGGGCTGTTTATGGTGGTCCTATGGAGGTGGAGCCGTTGGGGAGGATGGGAGAAAGTGAGGAGAAAAAGTAAAGGAATGTCCATTTCTCATTTAGCTTGTATCATTTGCTTTTCTGCTTTTTTGGGACACTCAATGGCGATTGAGACTACCAAATCGAGCATACTTGTGTAGTCTCTTATGGGAGAAAATTTTCGGTAGGATAACCTGATCATCTAATTTGAATGGCAGATCTCACAAATATGGGGCATGTAGAACTTTAATAGAGAAAATCCCGCTTGTTTGTAAGAGCTACCCTATAAATGCTTCTTTTTGAGAAAAAAAAAAACATATTAGGATAGATTACTTTCCTAATTTTGTGTTAGTCTTGTATTTTGTTCTCTTATAAACTCTTCGTTTTGGAAAAACATAAAACATTTAAGAGTGTGTGAGATAGACTTCATAGATCTCATAACAACTAAAAACACTAATATGGAAGAACCCATAGACTATAATTGATTGATAGTGTTTTTGATGTCAACATGTCATGTGGTAAAGATGAATCAACTTGATAGAACTGTGCGGAAAAGACTTAAACATGTGCAGACTTCTCTTACGATGGAAATCGCATTGCAATCTTGAAAAGTAATATGTTAGTTAGCTAAAATCTTATGCACACTCACGACCCCTTCAGCTCGAACTAATAGGACGTTTCATCTAAGTTTTTTCATGGTATGAGCAAGAACCTTGCCTTGTATTTATGTTCATTAGAGTTTCTGTCAACCATTAATATTGATACACCAAATCTTATTACTTAAAGGAAGAGGTGGGGTGGATGAAATGACTAGTCAAGTTTCTCCTTATGGTCATGAAAAACAGGTCATGCAGGCCTCTGTAAATGTTTATGCTTTATTCGGAAATTGGGTAAAAAATTGTTGTGTACTACCGGCGCCACCGGTGACATTTGATGCCACATTTGAAGCCCACGTCATAGATTCGACTCTTTGTTGGACCAATCAGATTCCAACAAGTCTTTATATTAAAGCAAGAAGCGGAACTATAAGTGAAGATTAATCATTACATTGTTATAGTCTTGTCTTATGCCGTACTTTTCTATATTAAAGAAAAGAAATTAGGCTAGACTACACAATAAGATAGTCATTAAGTATCGAGCTCAACATAAATATAATGTGTCATCGTTATCCATGTGTCGAACTTGAGACTTCTCACTTTCAAATGAAAAAAAATATCAATAGACAGTAGTAATAGTTAACATGTTATCCTTCTATTTTTCTCTGTTTGTCTAAATAAGATTGTGTCGAATTAAAAATGAATGAATGATGCAGATGAAGCTCCATAATAGTAATGGAAAACAATTATATTTATGCACTCTGGTGGGGGCTTGATCTTCACCAATTCTTTTTCCTTCTAACAACTAACTAATTAACCTCCAATGCTATCGTTTGTTACAAAAAATAAAAAATAATAAAATAAAATGGTTTCTATGAATTTTGGAAGCGTGACTAACTGGGGTTAAGTTTGGAATTTTCCAAAACCCTAATTCTCCAAAGAGCCCTTTTGACATTCTATGCTTTCAAGTCTTTTGCATCATTCACCTCTTTTATCGTTATTTCCAGAAGGCCCCAAAATCTAGGGTTTCATCACACCCTGCACCTCCTTCTCTGGTAAGCGCTTTCTTCTTCTCTCCCCTCACACCTAAAAGTTAAATTCTTTATACCAATACTGTCTTTCTGGTATGTCGGTAACAAATAAATTTCATGGAGGAGTAAATTAGTAACCCAATTCAACCAATGTTAGTGTTCATATAATTCTGGAAATTAAGTTGAATGTTTGGGTTTTTCTGGGGGGCTAAAGTCGTGATCTTGGACTTTGAATTAATGGTTTTTTTTTTTTTTTTCGGAAAAGGGGGATTAATCTGCTGGATTTCTCAGAGGATGATCATTTGGGTTGGATTGGTTGACTTCTTTAAACTGTTTTTCCGTTAACCCACCGGGAAATTTACTGATTTAGGAGCTGGGTTGTTGGTGATGGTGGGATCAGATGATAACCCACATGCTGTTTTCTGATAATTTGGCACAAAACCGAACATAGTGGCGTTCTAGGATTCATATAGCCGACTCGACTTAGTAGGATAAGGTTTTGTTGTTGTTGTAATTTTATAGGGAGTGTTTACAGTTCCTGGTGTGCTTCCATTGATGTTTTTAGCCGGGTTTTTGCTTTGTTGATAGTGGTTGCGTGGCTGTATATGTTAGTAAAGCAGGCCCGGTGGGACAATGGTTTTTCGATATTGTATGCACACAAGCTCTAGTAAGTAGCTAATAGTATACACACACTCTGCGCCCGCAGGCATGAAAAATACACCAGAATGTGAGACTCTAACAATTAAATACTAACATTTGTGAATTCATTTTTGATCGACAATAGTAACTGATGTTTAAGACACGGTTGGCTTTTGCGTACTTATTATTTAGATCGTGGTAAACTTTGAAAGTAGTAGATAGTTTTGGGAACTGAATTATGAATTTAGCATATTTATAAACTATAGCTTTTAATTCTTTTATTCGAATGTTTGAAGGTCGTTGTGATGGCGAGGACAAAGCTTATCCTGATCTGCCAATCTGGTGGGGAATTTGTTGTCAAGGATGATGGATCCATGTCATATACGGGAGGAGATGCACAGGCAGTAGATATCAATCATGAAACCCGATTTGATGATCTCAAGTTAAAATTGGCTGAAATGTTGAATTTAGAATATAAATCAGTGATCATGAAGTATTTTCTCCCAGGAAATACGCGAACTCTCATCACTTTATCCAATGATAAGGACCTGAAAAGGATGTATGAATTCCATGGGAATTCAGTAACTGCTGATGTTTTTGTCCAGGGGAAAGCAGGTTTTGATGCCGAAGCCTTCAACACACCAAAAAGGTACTTTCTTTTGTTTTGTTTGATTGGATCACAATTTCCTTGCTTTTAAAGAAATGATGACATTGCCCATTTGCCCTCTTTACAATAGTTGAAGCATATTCATATTGTAAGTTTCTAAGTTTTCTTGCGTTGAAAGTTTAAATTCTCATTTGCAGGGCATGTGGGATAAAAGTGGCTGAATCAGTGACCCCTGTTCCCGCCTTCACGACTTCAGCTGCCACTTTACATGCTAGTCCTCTATCAAAACAACCTGGATGTATTATGTCTGTGGAAGAAAGGACCCAAACTGCAGGTGGAGTGGTGCATATGCCTACCATGTCCCCTGCGTTTACATCCACCGATAATGCGGATGCTACTAGTTCCATTCCAACTGGTTCCATATCTGCTACTGCTGATGCAAGTCAGCACAGCTTGGACGTATTTGATATGAACTGTACCCCTGCTGATACTGTTAAGAAGCGAAGGCGCACTGCTGCCTGGAAAATTGGTGCCAACGGTCCTACCATTGGTTCTGTCACTGACCATGTTGGGGAGAAAAGAAAACATATGTCCAAGAAGAAGAATATTCCTAGCCGGAACATTGCTACAGAAACTGATGACGTGGATGAGAGGCAAGATATCCTCCACAGTAAAGATAGTAGTACTAGCAATGACCCTATCCAGGCTAGTCTAGTGGAATCAAATGATGCTCCACCTGAACTTTTACTCAAAATATGGAAAAATGCTATCACTGGCATTGGACAGGAATTCAACAGTGCTAAAGAATTTCGTGATGCGCTGCAAAAATATGCCGTTGCCCATCGTTTCATGTATAAGTTAAAAAAGAATGATACTAACCGTGCAAGTGGCAGATGTATAGTCGAAGACTGTTCCTGGAAAATTTTTGCATCTTGGGACACATCTGTGAAAAAGTTTAGGATAAAGAGTATGACTGAAACGCATACTTGTGAATCAGAGTTCATGAAATCTTATCATCCAAAACGAAGTTGGTTGGTTAGCATCGTGAAAGACAGATTACTTGAGCGCCCACATCTCAAGACGAAAGAACTTGCCAACATCATTCGTCAAGATTTTGGGATTGCTGTGAACTACACTCATGTTTGGCGTGCAGTTGAGGATGCCAAGGAGCGACTTCTAGGTTCGTATAAAGAGGCATATGACCAGTTACCGAGATTTTGTGAGAAGATGACAGAGGCAAATCCTGGCAGTAATATTAAGCTTTTCACTGTTGATGAGAGTAGATTTCAGCGCCTATTTGTGTGTTTTCATGCTTCAATACATGGTTTTCAGAATGGTTGTCGCCCTATTCTTTTTCTCGATGCTGCATCTCTAAAATCAAGATACCATGAGACTTTTTTGGCAGCTACTGCTTTGGATGGAGATGACGGTCTTTTCCCGGTTGCATTTGCTATCGTTGACACTGAGAATGATGATAACTGGCGGTGGTTTTTGGAGCAGTTAAGATCTGTACTTTCAGCTACTCAATCCTTAACTTTTGTCTCGGATAGAGAGAAGGGACTAAAGAAATCAGTGCTCGAAGTATTTGAGAATGCCCACCATGGATATTCTATGCACCACCTTCTGCAAAGCTTCATGAGAAACTTGAATGGTCCATACCATGGAGATGGGAAGGGTTCCTTGCCAATCAATTTTATGGCTGCCGCCCATGCAATCCGACTTGATGGCTTTAAAACAAGTATTGATCAAATTAGACGGGTTTCTGCTCGAGCTTATGCCTGGGTCCAGCAAATCGAACCAGAATGTTGGACAAATGCATTATTTAAAGGAGAGCCCTATAACCATTTCACATCAGATGTTGCAGAGACATACATCAAGTGGATAGAGGAAGTACAGGAGTTACCCATTGTGCCAAAGATTGAAGCGCTTTGTTCTAAGTTGATGGAGTTGATAAATACTCGTCGAACAGATTCAAGTAAGTGGCCCACAAAACTTACTCCATCCAAGGAGGAAAAACTGCAACAAGAAGCCTGTTGCGCATATGGTCTTAAAGTCTTGTTTTCATCCGATACTCTCTTTGAGGTTCACAAGGATTCCATCAACGTTGTGGATATTAGTGAACGGTACTGTAGTTGTCTGGATTGGAATGCAAGTGGTCTACCATGCTGCCATGCTATTGCTGTCTTCAACTGCACTGGTAGGGATGTGTATGATTATTGTTCGAGTTACTATAAATCTGACACCTATCGTTTGACGTATTCTGAGTCCATAAACTCTGCATTGGCCCCTTTTGAGTCTTCGGATGGTGAGATTACTGATGCAGCACATGTGCTTCCTCCATCAGTCTCCAAGCAACAAGAAAAGAAAAGCCAGGCCAAAGCAAAGAGTTTGTCGGCAAGGACAGTTTTTTGCTCTAGGTGCAAGGATTCAGGGCATAATAAAAAAACCTGCAAGGAACCCATGGATGATCCTTTGTCAAGTATGGACCTCATAGATGCTCCTATATCAGGTATGGACCCCGTAGATGCTCCTTCGTCAAGCATCGTCCTCGTAGATGCCCTTTCATCAAGCGTCATCCCCGTCGATGCCCCTCCATCAAGTATCGTCCCCACAGATGCTCCTTCATCAAGTATCGTCCCCATAGATGCCGCTCCGTTGAGTATCGACCACGTAGATGCTCATTCATCAAGTATCGTTCCCGTAGATCCTCCATCAAGTATCCCTTGATGTAATCCTTGAATCATACCGTCTTGGATGCTTGTTTGTTATGAATTCATGTACAGTGTTAATCGACATTTTCCGAACTGGTCTCTTTGAACTAGGTTTGTGACGAGGTTGTTTTGTTCTTGAGTTTGTCTAGAGTTTTAAATTCGTAAATTTCGCATTTGAATCGTCTTGTTCCTGAAATGTGTACTACGAATCTTGCTGTTCCAACAAAGCATGTGTTAACAGGTTAACTGTCGCCATCAGCGTTGAATTTATCGCCATCTCTTTGTCTCACTCATCACATGACTTCACATAAAATATAATCCATCACCCATTACACGTGAACGCGTCATCGGCCTTCCAGGTCGTTTTTACAGAGAGAAATGAAATTTGCAGAAATGTAGAAAACAGCTAGAATTTGTACATTACATGATCACAAAGTTTGCTTCCTCTAACTTCTAGGGCATTAAAAACAGTCATTAGCTACTGATGAATACAAACGGCACTTCAACGTCAGAGCACAAACCGAAAGTTTTAGCCTGTCTACGAGTTAATCTGCTCAAGAAAGCTTCCGACGATCCATCTGTGATTCTTTCATCAAGATTATCAGTATTAGGCTATTAATGGAGTCAAGTTAACAACTTTACTACCAACCTCTGCCTGCTCGAATCCAACCTTGAAGGTTTGAACCCCGGGCACGCACAATGGAGAAGGTGGGTAGCATCTGTCTTCAAACTTGTTTTGTGCTTGAAACAGTCTCATGAAAACATGGCTGCAAACGTAGGTTGCCACGGAGTTCAGTTGTAGACTGGTGTTCGCAAGAAAATACAGTTCAGGCCTCAAAGGTTTCCAGTACAAAATCCCAAATGCTGTTCTCACTATCCCTACTCTCTTGAATCTTCAACCTTGGGCAATAATCCCGCACACAACGGACAGTGGGGGTTGTGTCTATCTTCAAAACTTGTTTTCTGCTCCAAACAATCTGCATGGAAAAGATGGCCGCAAACTAAAACTGCAACAACAGAGACTTCAGTAGAAGACTGTGTGCTACCGAGAAAGAAAGGTTTACGCCTCAACAGCTTGTCGCAAATCGCACATACCATCTTCCCTGGATCTGGTGATACAGCATCCGTTGTCAAGAAACCAGATCTAATTCTTGCTGGCCGAAGAAAGGGCTTTTCCTTGGTTTCTGGGGAGGAATTGAAAAAATAAAGTCAATACAGCAAAACAAGACTCCTGACAGCATTCTTCAAGAAAAGTCCTGATCAAGGAAATAAATTGAGCACATTGGAAAATTGAATATATAGTCATCCAATACGCAAAGAAGTAAATTCCTACACTCCTATCTGACATAGGAAATATTCATCCATGTAGCATACTAGAGTTCTCACTCGTTGTCTCGATACTCGAGACCTTCCATAAATACTAAAAAGCTTAATTAAGTTCTTTTGAAGTTGAACAAAACAAGGAGAAGAAAAAGGGGACAATTCAAAATAAAACCTGAATGACGTCTGGCCTCGGAGCTGGATTGAGTAGCCAACTTATAGGAGAGCTTATCGTCACGCAAAGGCACTCCTTTTCCGCGAGAGGTTGATGGGTTAGCAAGATTGCCAGAGTTACGTCGAGAGTACTGGTGCGCATAGTGATGACGTGAGCGTTTAAAGAACATTGATCGCCCGAGGCTTGGATGATGCTGTATAACAAAAGGGTAGGGATTCAGTAGCTTCAAACAAAGATAAAAAAATACAAATAACTACTACTCCAAATACACGAAATAGGAAGAAATTGTAAACAGAGTTGCAAAATGTCGATCAAAAGGGGTTCATTAGACCTACAAATTTATCAACAACTCATTACACAACGTGGATGAAACACGAAAACACGAAACCACGAAACCACGAAAAGGGAAGAACAGCTAACCTCTTGTGTTAATAATTCCATTGCAGAAGAACACGGCATGGTGTCTGCAATATCCCCAAAAACATCAAACAAATACAAGTCATTAAAAATTCACTTAAACAGTTTTCCAACACAATCAAATTGGGTATTTTTCGATCGAATCTCGTGTTCTGAGGCTGTAAATGCCAACAAAACCCCATAAAATTGGCAAAAAAAAAAAACTCAAATTCCAATTCCGGCTTTTTTCTGAACTAATTAAGAAAGCAAGCAAAAGTAATTGATCAACTAACAGATAATCATACCAAATGGGAAAGTAAAATAACAAAGAAACACAATAACTTGCAACATTTGGATTAAAGGACCAAATTTGGGGTTTTAATTAAACAAAAAACAAAGGTGGAGTCTTTTGATAATTCGGTGAATGCCCTTTAGAAAAGTTGATTTCTTTAGATTAAATTTCTTTGTTTCATGGCATTTTTACGAGAAATTGGCATGAAAAAAGAAGATTAATTACCCGAAGAACGAGGAGAGAAAGATGGAGGGCTGTGATCATCAGAGGGGAGCTTCCTCTTGCTCATAGCAATTGAATGATCAGATGAAGGAAGAGGTTCTGTGTTTGGGGTTTTAGTTCGATCTGTGGCTCTGCGGTCTCAGCGGACAAACACTCTTGCTTTTGTCTCTCGAACTCGAACGTACGGTCACCAAATGTACGCAATGTAATGGAACCAAACGGTGAGAGATACAGAGAGAGAGAGTTTCAGATGTGGTGGAGGTGAAAGTGATTAAGGGAACACGTGCACATCAGAACCCAACCCACTTTTTTTTTTTTTTTTCTCTGTAAGTACATCGATATTTTTACATTAAGATGATCGAGAGTTTGATCAGAACCTAACTTGATATCGAATTCACCATCCACGAGATTCGAACCTAAAACCTCTCACTTTCAAAGAAAAATAATACCACCAAACCGTAATATTGAGTAGCTCATATTTTCCTTTTTAATGACCCTTTTAATGCTTCGCATTTGCCATTTCTCAAAGGAATACGATATTTACAACAACTTTCGAGGCATTCACAGTACGACATTTCTCAAAGGAATACGATATTTACTAAAACTTTCGAGGCATATACAATATGACAATAAAGCTACGTAATTGCCAACTATAGTTGGCTTAGTTGGTAACGTCTTAATTTTGTGTGTTTCCTCACCAAAGTTTGAGTCTTGGAGCCAGTAATTCGCATTGGTGTGTAATATGTAAATTCTTACGTAAATTCATATCAGTGACAGCTGATAGTTAGGTGTCACGAGTAAGTCTTTTCAGCTCGAGATTGTAGGTATGCCCTAACGCTAGTGGTGAAAGTAACTAATCTCTCCCACACTTTTGAACAAACGATATTATATACATTAAAGAGGTGGGAAGTAAGCTAAGTCTCACAATGGATTAGCAATAATGAGTTCAAATTCCCTTTGACGAAAATCAAACCTAAGACCTCTCACTTATAATTGAAGAAAAATAACACAAGATCGCAGTATTAAGTGACATCTCCTCAAACTTTAGTTCACCAAAAAAATAAAGTTACATAATGGTAATAAGGATAATCACAACTAGGTATTAAAATTTATATAGACGATTAACATTATTTATGTGAATCGTATTTGAAATCTTCTTTAGGATTAGGTATTGAAGTAAGATCTCCACCATATAAGAGGATTATTGAACATGACTATTGCATATGGCAATCACCAACATAAGTGAGGATGTGAGACCAATACGATGTCGGATGGCACAAAAATATTATTTAGATTCATTTTTTATTTTATTTTTGTGTACAAAGAGTTCAAAGGAAAATTATAGGTTCAAACTCTATTTCTAAATTGCAAATTGCAATGGTGGTTAAAGGCCCAAAGGGAGATCTACGACTCGGAATTCAAGCCCCCATCGTCGGCCGAAGTGGACTTCGAAGGTAGAACGAAGATCGACAAAAGTGGGGTAACCCGTAACCCACGTAATGATACAAGCATCATTCTCAATTTCTTTCGGAAGCTGTTATTTGACACTCTAAGAAAGTTAAATTGTAATTTTCAGTAGTATAATTGCTCAAACCAAATGCATTACAAAGTCACGAAGACAAAGTCTAGAGTTGAGTCGGACGATGTACTTATTGGAACAATGGTTCATTTTGAATCTGATGGTTGCTTTTGTTCTACTGCTATAGTGAAGCTTAAAATATAGGTAGGGAGAAAGAAGCTCCTATAATTGAAGAGATTTTTCAATGTGACCGGTATACGAGGTGGTACATCACGTGTCATTATACAAATGGGAAGATATGTGCGTCAAAAAGTTAATAACTTTGAAAGTAAAATTTCCCATTACTTACATAAAAACACGTAATGTACCAATTATCATCTGTGTTCCTGTCACAATAAAAAATTTCTCCTATAGTTGCTATCTCTAATTAATGCTTACTGTTTTCATATTATTTTAAATAAATAAATAATTTTGATTGGCTAATTATTGACTTAGGTTCATTAAGATTTTCTAAAGCAGGGAGTCCAGTTGGAGTACAATTTTCTTATAGAGCTCTTAAAGCAAATTTTGTAATAATTTTAGTTAAAACGTTGCAATAAAATAAAAAAGCATGGTTGGAGACGCTTAATTGTCACATACTTAAAAGAATATTTCGGATTGTTAATAACCATATTATTTCCCTCTTTGGCGCCTTACTACCAGTTAGATTTCATTTTGACATGAATGTGTTATATATGTAGATTACGTGATGTGACAATTGATTATTATTTTTCTTTTTTCGTGATTAAAAAAATAATTTAACGATTAATCGTCACATTATGTACATTGTAGCTTACAAAATATAATTAATTAGATGACTTTTCTAACATCGCTTATTTAACGATAGATAAAAGCACTTTTCTTGTGAATGGCTTTTTCACGCAACACTTGTGGTGGTTCCGCGTGGGATAAGATGGAAGATGAAATATCCACGACTTTCCACATAAGCACTTTCAAAAATTCTCTTGACTCGACTTCGGACTACCTCACTTTACAGTCCACGTGTCCGAAAAACACTTGGCACTTGCATATACTATAGTCTTTTCCTGGCTTTTTATTATTCTCGTTTCGAATTTTATCTTTTTCTAATTCTTAGAATATTTGTTGAGTTTGATGCCACGTTAGTCACTATGCATAATTGGCATAATCATGTTCATCTTCTTATCGGAATCAAATTTTCATTTCTATATTCATATTTCAATTGTTATAAACCACTGCAGGGTGGCTCAATGATTGAAGATGAATTTCAGGTCCGTATTCTACATGACACTTTATAATTCAAATTTTTATGCTAGTGAATCACACGATGGTGGTTAGAAAAGGCTAAAGTGCTTCTTCTCGGTCCCTGAAAGAGTGAACTGTATAGCGAAGACACCAATTAGTCTCCTTTTCTATATAAAAAATGTATTTCAATTGTTATAGAATTTATCGTAAACAATAATTTATGTGTCAAATAATTACATTTAAACATACATAACTCATACACTGCTGATATAAAAGAAATGTATGTTATTATTGTGTAAAACTCATCTATACATATCTAAGTACGTCAATTCTGTGTGTTTAGAATAACATTACTCTTATTCGTGTGGTAACAATCAACAAGAAGAGACTCCAAAAGGTTAGCAACCAATGCCATGAGGCCTTCAGATGTAGATTATGAAGAATTATGGTGAGCCAAATCTATCGGAAATGGTGCAACTGCAAGGTGGAGAAACTTGAAGGGAAAGGCTCTGCTGGCATGGACGACTACTGGCCGGACATGATAACACAGTCTCACCTTCACTATACTCAGCCAACCAACCACCCAACCATATATGCATGCAGATCAATTATTTATTCGACGGTCGATCTCTATGTGCATGCAGATAAATTATATTAAATTTTCTATTAAAATATAGGTGGTAGGATAATGTCTCACGTCCCAACTCAACCACATGCATGATTGTTCCCGTCATATTTACGGGGACAAAAACCACAAGAGTAATGCTAAAAAGACTAAATTTGTAAGTTAAATTTTGTAAACTAAGTGACATGGAAGTTAGTGATTGAATTATTACTTTAACGTTGATAAACTTGCTCATTTCCTATTGATAACATATCATTTAGTTTGTAAATTTAATCTACACATTTACAATTCCAACAAATAAATTAATACGAGACGACAAAAAATATATTAACTAAGTAGACAATTAGGATAATTTTTAGCACTGATTAATAGATGTAAATAATTGCTATTGTTAACCGTTATTTATTCTTTTTTTTTTCGTCACAGTTGATCATTATCTCATCTACAACCTTTGCAACTTTCTCTCGTCGTCTACATACTGCAAATCTTCATCGTATTCCACACGTATCATGTATTGATTTTTCCATTTTTTTGCTGGTAGAATATTCTTTCAAAATATATTCTATAAATAAAAGAGATATTGCAGACATGCAAGCGTGAAAACTACGTGCGCATACGTTGTTATATCCTCGTTTTTCAAGCTATATTTTTCGTTCGCTAATTACACAACGAAAGGTTAAAAAATATGAGATTGTAATAATCACGATGATGAGAAATTTTTTAATGTGCTAGAGAAAATAGTTTGAAATATTAAGTGTCATAATACAAGCGATTAGATACTTAAAAAAAAAATTAACCACTTTTATTATTACCATGATGTACAGAGAAGTATTTCCGGCATATTGAAAAATCTATCTGGAAGAAGAATATGAAGTGGGGTCCTCCAAATACATAATTTGGTGGATCATTTGCATGTAGTGAGAGATAGAATGTGAATAACATGGACTTTTTAACCTCCAAATAATAATCACACGTGTCAGCCAATAAAGTAAAAAAAAAGGAATACAAATCCACAACAAAATAAAAAATAAAAAAGTTGCAAAGAGGATAAAACGCTTAACAAAGAAGGAAAGATCCGTAGGGGGCACGGAATAAACGTTCGGTGAAGAGTTATCCGAATAAGTTCCACGTCAGCTTTCACCCGATTTTCATCGTTTAGGGCTTAAATAAGTTTTTGGTTCTAAAAAGTTTTAGAGTTTGTTTAAATGTGTTTTTAAAATGATCAAACGTTTTTTGTGAAAATATTTTTAGAATTAATTTTTAGTAAATATACAAGTAAATCTTATAAAAGTGCTTAAAGTGTTTCTTAAAAGAAGCACATAATTGATGTTTCATACCTAAAACACTTTAAGTGTTTTTGGAATTCAAAAACATTTTATCTAAAGACGCTTTTAATCATTTTAAAAGTACATCTAAACGAATCCTTAGTGTTTGTTGCAAAAAACACTTTAAATAATTTTTTAAAATTCACTTGTATTTTTATTAGATAATAATTTAAAAATATTTTAAACAAAAGCATTTCCGGTCATTTGAAAACATAAAACCTAATCCGTGAACACAACAGCATGTCATGAGTTCTCGTACATTAACAGAACGATGTAGGTGGTAGTGTTGTTATTTGCTAGTGTTAATGAGACAGTGTGTCGTTTTCCATCGGTTTCACTTGTCGTTTTGGTATTGGAGAGTTAGAAACTTCCTTTTGGCTAAGGAAAGGTGTCATTGTCATGTTTAACATGTTTGGCGAGAGAGTATTCAATGAGTTTGTCACACTGTAATAACAAATACGTGAATTAGAAATAGTAGCGGATTCAAGAAATAATATTATGAGGGTTAGTAAGAATAGAGTATTGCGCGCAATTTTTTTTTACTAGAAATAGCATGCATATAGTCATTTCAACGAGTCTTGATAGACCTAAAGTCATTTGGAAAGACATATTGCCCACCTGTTAATGTATGCAAGGGGCAGCACCCAAGGTATCCATGGACATTCACCGAGTCTTGATAGGCCTGAAGTCAGTTGGAGGGCATGTATGAAGCCAACTCTAATCTTCAAAATGGCAGCACCCAAGGTATCTATGGACATTCATCAAAATTTAGAGGGTCAACACCTAAGGTATCCATGGACGTTCACCAAAGTTCGGGGGTTCAGCTGAGCCTGCCCTTCGATGCATCCGCCACTGATTATAAATCCAACTTGTTAACCACGGTAAATAATTAACATTAATTTTTACCTCTTAAACAAAATTATTAATTTTTTGTTATTAATTTTCTTTAATTTGTTATATTCAACGATAAAAAACTGAAAAGCGTGTTAAGTAAAAATAGACATATAGATTAACAGAAAGATTCGAGATTTGATTGGTTAGTAACAAAATATTACCGTGTTGATTGTTTCTGCTCACTTAAAAAGATTAAGTTTTTGTAATTATGGATGATATATTTTTTTTAAATAACAGAGATTAATTGAGCAAATTTAGGATCTAATAGGGAAAGATCATCTAAAAAAAGAAAAAAAAAAAAAGAGAAAGCAAAGATTTTGACTGTGGTAAAAAAATTAATACCTCAGACTCGGACATTTTCCATGGATATAGACCTAAACATCACTCCCTACAAACTGCTAATTTCCTTAATTTTATTCCTTAATTAACTTTTTAATCTTAATACTTTATTTAATTTTTTTTAATCATTTTAATTAAATATAATTAAAAAGCCACCCTCCTAATCCTCGCTCTCACTTATATAAACCCACTCAAACCATCCACAGACGCATCCTCGTTCGCATTCTCTCTCTACAACTCCAAAGCCTCCTCTGTTTCTCTGTGTTTCCTCTTCTGGGCAAAGAAGCTATGGGGGCGACGATACTCCCAGATCTCTGGGCCGAGATTTTGATCCCGCTGTGTGCGGTGATCGGCATCGCCTTCTCCTTGGTCCAGTGGATGTACGTTTCGCAGGTCAAGCTCTCCCCCGGCGGCGGCCGGGACTCCAACTCCGGGAAAAATGGGCACAACGAGTACCTCATCGAGGAAGAAGAAGGCGGTAACGACCACAACGTCGTCCTCAAATGCGCCGAAATCCAAAACGCCATTTCAGAAGGTCCATTTCCACAACCATCTCTCTCTCTCTCTCTCTCTAAAGTTCACGGCTTTTGAAATTCTGATTGATAAAACGGCGTCGGATTTGTTCATTTGGTTTTCGGGGTTCGGTTTATATGCTTAATTGTTGTGATCGTGTCCCTTTTTTTTGAGCTTTGAGTTCTCCAGTTTGCAGGCCAAACAGAGCAAAAAATAAAGTTGTCACCTTTTTGTGTATCCGACGTCGTTTTATCAGCTGTGTTTAATGTGTGATTAAATTATTAATATGTTTACTAGGGTTACGGTCGATAGTTCTGGAGTACTGAAAATCTGTGTATTTTTTATGTATAAAAGAATTCAGTGAGATGTTTACTTTAATTTTCTTATGTTTTCAATATAGGTATATAAATAATGGACGGATTTGTGACACTATTTTTTACAGAACTTTTTACGAAAACTTTGTAATGTATTTCAATAATCTAGAACGTCTTTCTCTTTCTTTTGAATAGATCATCCTTATAAAAAAAAAATAGACAAATTTAAAACCAATATGACATTCATTTGTAGTTAAGAAAATGAACGAGTATGATTTTACAAAGAACCTTAAACCCTAAATCCAACGGTCATATGATTTCAGATTTGAGTGATTTTTGTTAGACATGATCTTTGAGGAATATTGAAATGATTGACAGTTCGAATAGTTGAAATATATTATAGAGTGGGCGTCCCAAAAACTTTTGTCAAAAGTTGTTTAAAAAAGTGGTGTCACGGATCCGTCTCCTATATATATATATATTGTGTCACAATTCTAGGATTACTGTTATTGTTATTAAACTTGGGAACAAAATGTATTATGTTAACCGAGCTTTGAGTCTCAGCTTCATATAGTTTAGTTTGGATTTGGAATGTCTTAATTTAACATGATTTAATCTTGCCAATTTGGAATTGTAGTAGAAATTCCTGGCTACGCGGGATTCATTGGAACTGAATGTTTTTGGCTAGTGGAATATTTGCAAAATGATCAAATTCCATATCCCTTGAATCTTGCATTACCAAATATTCCACTAGCCAAAAACATTCAGTTCCAATTTTTGCAATTTTAAGATTTGAATTTTTTGTAATGTGCTATGGTTAAACATCCCTCCTTAAGTCTAATTCATATTAACCACGTATGATCATGTCCAATGATTGTTTATTGGACTCGTTCGGTTCAATGCCAGTTATTGTGGAATTGGTAACTTTGATCTTGTATTGTTGGTAAAGTTTATGTTTCACTAACTTGATGCTTGTGTGATACAGGAGCAACCTCGTTCCTCTTCACGGAATACAGATATGTAGGTGCTTTCATGGTTGCTTTTGCAATCTTGATCTTCCTTTTCCTTGGATCCGTCGAGGGATTTAGTACAAGTAGCCGTGCATGTACATATGACCAAACCAAGACGTGCAAACCAGCTCTCGCCACTGCCATCTTCAGCACCATTTCCTTTTTGCTTGGTGCTGTAACTTCAGTGGTTTCTGGATTCCTTGGGATGAAGATTGCTACTTACGCAAATGCCAGAACAACGTTGGAGGCAAGAAAAGGTGTTGGGAAGGCTTTTATTACTGCATTTAGATCAGGAGCTGTGATGGGCTTTCTCCTCGCTTCAAGTGGTCTGTTGGTTCTTTACATTGCTATCAATGTCTTCAAGTTGTACTACGGTGATGACTGGGGTGGTCTTTTCGAGGCTATAACTGGTTATGGTCTTGGTGGATCTTCCATGGCTCTCTTTGGCAGGGTTGGTGGAGGCATCTATACCAAAGCTGCTGATGTTGGTGCAGATCTTGTCGGCAAGGTTGAAAGAAATATTCCCGAGGATGACCCAAGGAACCCAGCTGTAAGAGATACACCACCATTTGGAAGTTTGTTTCAAGTTATTAATTTAATTCTCCATGTTTCTAAAACTGATGTTTTCCATTTGTACAGGTGATAGCTGATAATGTTGGTGACAATGTTGGAGATATAGCTGGCATGGGATCTGATCTTTTTGGATCCTATGCTGAGTCATCGTGTGCTGCCCTTGTGGTTGCTTCCATTTCCTCATTTGGGATCAATCACGAGCTAACTGCAATGCTATATCCTCTCATTGTCAGTTCCATCGGCATCATTGTTTGTTTGCTCACTACCCTATTTGCAACCGATTTCTTTGAGATCAAGGCTGTAAAGGAAATTGAGCCAACATTGAAGAGGCAGCTCATAATCTCCACTGTACTCATGACCGTTGGAGTTGCGATTGCTACATGGATTTCCGTTCCATCTTCCTTCACAATCTTCAATTTCGGAACACAGAAAGTTGTGAAGAACTGGTAAGCTTTGCTTTTTTTGAAAATTTATTGTAATCAGTGCTGTGATTAAGTAGGCTTGTGCGGTTATAGATCTACTTGTATGTTTCTCTATCTGATTTATTTTACCTGAACACTGAATTGCATTTGCAGGCAGCTATTCTTATGTGTCTGTGTTGGTTTGTGGGCTGGCCTTATCATTGGGTTTGTAACAGAGTATTATACAAGCAATGCGTACAGGTAACTAGTTTTCTTGGCGTTTACTGTTCCATATGTAATTCAATTGTCTTTGAATCTAACGGTTGCTCTGAATTATGCTGTAGCCCTGTGCAAGATGTTGCTGATTCTTGCCGGACTGGAGCTGCGACCAATGTCATTTTTGGCCTTGCATTGGGATACAAATCCGTCATTATTCCTATTTTTGCCATTGCAGTCAGCATTTTTGTTAGTTTTAGCTTTGCAGCTATGTACGGGATTGCGGTAGCTGCCCTTGGAATGCTGAGCACCATTGCAACTGGATTAGCGATTGATGCATATGGTCCCATCAGTGACAATGCTGGAGGCATTGCTGAGATGGCAGGCATGAGCCACAGAATAAGAGAGAGAACTGATGCTCTTGATGCTGCAGGAAACACCACTGCTGCTATTGGAAAGGTTTGAAATTTTCTCTCAAGTATTCATTGATTGTCCGATAGTTTTTATTAAAATTTAAACGTCACTGAGTCACATGTGCTTCTGTTTGTAGGGATTTGCAATTGGCTCTGCTGCTCTTGTGTCCCTTGCTCTATTTGGTGCCTTTGTCAGCCGTGCTGGTATCAAAACAGTTGATGTGTTGACCCCGAAAGTGATTATTGGTTTGTTAGTGGGCGCAATGCTTCCGTATTGGTTCTCTGCCATGACAATGAAGAGTGTGGGAAGTGCAGCTCTAAAGATGGTTGAGGAAGTGCGCCGGCAATTCAATACCATTCCCGGTCTCATGGAGGGCACTGCCAAGCCGGACTACGCTACATGTGTTAAGATTTCGACTGATGCTTCCATCAAGGAAATGATCCCGCCTGGTGCCCTTGTCATGCTTACACCGCTCATTGTTGGGATCTTTTTTGGTGTGGAAACTCTCGCTGGCGTTCTTGCTGGATCCCTTGTGTCCGGTGTACAGGTAATGCTGATCGAGTTGCTGGATTGAATCTTTCTTCTGTTCACTCGTCAATTGTTTGGGACAATTATGCTATATCTGAATAACACCTATTTGCATTTGTAGATTGCCATTTCTGCGTCCAACACGGGCGGTGCCTGGGATAATGCCAAGAAATACATTGAGGTAAGCATTTGATGGGTTTTACAAATGCCTTTTTGTGGTTATGCTTGCTGTATCGGCTTTTTGCTTGGTCTTAACGTCTGGATTTTGGCCGGTGTAATAGGCTGGTGCGTCGGAGCATGCAAGGACCCTTGGTCCAAAAGGATCAGAATGCCACAAAGCTGCTGTCATCGGTGACACCATTGGAGACCCTCTCAAGGATACATCTGGACCATCGCTCAACATTCTCATCAAGCTCATGGCCGTTGAGTCTCTTGTGTTTGCTCCGTTCTTTGCCACACACGGTGGCCTGCTTTTCAAGATTTAAGTTGAAAACGGTGCAACAGAAACCCGGAAGTTGTTCCTCTCCGTTCATCTGCTGATCCTTCCTTCCAATCTCCTCCGCGAAATAATAGAAGATGGGACTCAAATTAGTAACCAACGGGAGAATTGACAGACAAATTTTTTCCTTTCTGAAGGAGGGTTTATGATGACGATGATAATGGTCGAACTTAGTAGAGTTTGGATTTTCTTCTGTAACTTTCATTATTCAGAACTGGTCATTGTCCATTTTCTTACATTGTACTAGATTAATGCATATCGCCTTTCGGTCTTCTGCGGTTTTGTGTTGTTTAACTTAGAACTCGTTGAGAGATAACTTTCATACAACGGGATGCAAATGTGACGGGTTTTGAAGACATTGTGTGGTTGCCTTTTGCTCTCATTCAACAATAATGTTTTAGCATCCGTGCTGTAAATATAGGTTAGGAAAGTTTATCAGGACGACATGTCGCCTTACTTTCGATTCGAATCATCTTAAAAATGTGAAAATGTTTTATCATATTAACTATAAGTAACACCAATGGTCAATTTGTCCTTAAAAAATTAACAAACAATTGGTAATACAACAATTTGAAGTAATGAGCTTGTTCAGTTGATTAAGAGTATTCATGTTTACATTCAAAGTTTAGAGTTCGAATCTCCTTTTACCTTGTGATCATTCGTATAAGAAGAAAAACAATTTGAAAAGAAACCAACTTATGTTTTATAGTTAAACTTCTCAAAAACCAACTTATATTTTACTGTTATATACGAGGGGACAGTCATTTGCCAATTTGGAGGCAAAATCCTCGAATCCTCTTTCCTTCGATAATACTTTTGCTCATCATTCTCGAGCGATACTAATGCTTACCGTTTTATTTAAACATTAAAATAATTTAAGTTTTGAGATTTTTCTTCCAATAATAATAAGTACAGTGATGAGCATTGCCATCACTTGATAGCGATCGAGAAAAATCATCCCTTCCTAAACCCTAAACCCAATTAGAATTAGCCATCTTTTAAGTAAGACCCAGCTCCAACGGTCAAAATTTTTGGGCGCAGCCCAATCATGATCTAATTCCGTTCGAGAGTTGACCTCTCCGCCCGCCGCCTAAAATGTTATCTCTCCGCCTCCACTACCCATCGCCACCCAAACCATATCTATCTCCCTCCTCCTTCGTAAACCCCCAAAGCCTCAACCTTTCCCCAAACCCAACAACCACCCGCCCTCTCCGCCGCAGCTCCCTCAAAATCCGATCCATCGACTCCACCCAATTCTACGACTACGAGTCCAAGCTCGCCGCCCAATTCCGCTACGCAAGCATGCTCAAAATCGCCGTCATTGGCTTCGGCAACTACGGCCAATTCCTCGCCGAGGCCCTCGTCGCGCAAGGCCACACCGTCCTCGCCCATTCCCGATCCGACTACTCCAAAACGGCGCAAGACCTCGGCGTTTCGTTCTTCTCCGACCCCCACGACCTCTGCGAGCAGCACCCGCAAGTCATCCTGCTATGCACCTCCATCATTTCCACCGAGCCCGTCCTCAAATCGCTGCCTCTCCAGCGCCTCCGCCGCAACACCTTGTTCGTCGACGTGCTCTCCGTCAAGGAGTTCGCCAAGGCGTTGCTGCTCAAGTATCTGCCTCCCCACTTCGACATTCTTTGCACCCACCCGATGTTCGGACCCCAGAGCGCCAAAAACGGGTGGAAAGGGCTTCCTTTCGTCTACGAAAAAGTCCGGATTGGGTCCGAAGAATCGCGGGTTTCGCGGTGTGATAAGTTTCTGAGCATTTTTGAGGGAGAAGGGTGCCGGATGGTGGAGATGAGCTGCGCCGAGCATGATAAGTACGCGGCGGAGTCTCAATTCATCACCCACACGGTTGGGAGAGTGTTGGGGATGTTGCACTTGGAGTCGACTCCGATCAATACGAAAGGGTATGAGACATTGTTGGATTTGGTGAAGAACACGGAGGGGGATAGCTTCGATTTGTATTACGGGCTGTTTATGTACAACAAGAATACCTTGGAGATGTTGGAGAGGTTAGACGTGGCTTTGGAGGCTATGAAGAAAAAGATTTTCGGGCTTCTGCACAATTCTGTGCGAGACCAGATCTTTGGCAATGCGGAGAAGGGAAGAACTTTGCAGGAGGATAATGCGAATCGGGCTCAGAATGGACCTGCATTGGCATCTTCTTCTAGAGCTTCGAGGTCGGTAATGTTCCAACTTTAAAATGTAATGTTAACAGTTTCAACTTTCCTTGCTTTGAACTGCATGCTTTTTTTGTTCTTGTTTTCGAAATGAAGTTGTTGGTTTTCTTGGTTTGGTTGGTGTTTGGATTGATGATATATGGACCATTTAATTAGGGGAGTTGTTAACAAAATAGTTTTAATGGTTTCCTTCAGATCGCCGAAAATTGCTCGACCACATGACCAAGAAGCAGAGGTTTCTGATGAATCTAGGCTAGAGATTGCAATTGTCGGTTTTGGTAACTTTGGCCAGTTCCTTGCTAAGACTATTGTACGTCAAGGCCATAAGGTTCTAGCATTCTCTCGATCAGATTACTCTGAAGTGGCTCATAAACTAGGCGTTTCATACTTCTCTGATGTGGATGATTTATGTGAAGAACATCCTGACGTGATACTACTTTGTACGTCTATTCTTTCAACCGAGAAAGTTTTGCGGTCATTGCCCCTGCATAGGCTTAAGAGAAATACTTTATTTGTTGATGTTCTTTCAGTGAAAGAATTTCCAAGAAATCTCTTTCTTCAAACATTGCCGCCGGAGTTTGATATTCTATGCACGCATCCTATGTTCGGACCAGAAAGTGGTAAGAACGGGTGGAATGGTCTCTCTTTTGTTTATGATGAGGTCAGGATTGGAAGTGAAGAATCTAGGGTATCACGGTGTGAGCAATTTCTTGATATCTTTGCACGAGAAGGGTGCCGAATGGTGGAAATGTCTTGTGCAGAACATGATAAGCATGCAGCAGGCTCACAATTCATTACACACACCGTAGGAAGGATTTTGGAGAAATTGGGTTTGGAGTCGACACCAATCAACACAAAAGGTTACGAGACTCTGTTGAATTTGGTGGAGAATACAGCGGGAGATAGCTTTGATCTCTACTACGGCTTGTTCATGTACAATGTAAATGCAATGGAGCAGCTGAAGAGATTGGACATGGCATTTCAATCTTTAAGGAAGCAGCTTTTCGGGCGCTTGCATGGTTTTGTTCGGAAGCAAAATTTTGAGACGTCGGATAAGTCTCAAGATACGCAGGAACAACCGTTGTTGCCAGAACCATCCCAGAGTGATCAAAATTTTGGGAAGTTGGATGAGTCTCAAGTTACGCAGGAACAACCGTTGTTGCCAGAACCATCCGGAGTGAATCTGCACTAAGTCATGGATGACCTATTTTGCTGTCTTTGATTTGCTATGGTGATCTTTCAGTAACATATTTATCTGCATTTTCACATAATTTTCTTTCTTTTTCATGTATTTTTTATTCTTTGTTCTTGTATTACAAGGGGTTAGGATTATGACTAGAACTGGCAAACGGATCGTGTCTGTGTTCATGTCGTTTTCGTGTAACACCTGTTATCTTTAGGGGTCGTGTCGTGTCACACCTGTTATCTTAACATGTCCTTAACAAACGGGTAAAGTGACCCGACCCGTTATGACCTATTACGACCCGTTAAGAAAAATATATATTTTCTTAAATTTGCACATACCACATATTGCCACATAAATATTATTTCAAAACATTAAAACACATTTATCGTTTAAATACTACATCTACACTCGAAAATAAGAGCTTAATAAAAAAACATTTATACACTACTAGTCAAATTTTTAAATTTAATTTAATATATAGGTTCACTAACACTTAAGAGCTTATTCATACTTTCATTAAGTATAACATAAGATTTTGTGGTATCCACTATTGTAAATATTTTAAATTGAAGATCGAGTTCATTCATTGTATTCATATAAGGTCAAAGAGTGTAGCTGTAAAAAATCATCAAAATCGGAGTTAAAATAACCGTTAAATCGTGATTTTTCGTTTTATAACCGTCGAAAAGTTTTGTTACGTTACTTGATCTCTTAATGTTTGTTTTTTTGCAATTTTTGGTGTATGTGATCTCGAAGTATATACAAATATGTTTGACGGTTGGATCGTTGAAACTAGTTTCATAGAATGCGTATCCCATAAAAACAATAGATTCACTAATACTTAAGAGTTTATTCATACTTTCATTAAGTATAACATAAGATTTTGTAGTATCCACTATTGTAAATATTTAAATTGAAGATCGAGTTCATTCATTGTATTCATATAGGGTCAAGGAGTGTAGCTGTAAAAAATCATCAAAATCGGAGTTAAAATAACCGTTAAATCGTGATTTTTCGTTTTATAACCGTCGAAAAATTTTGTCCCGTTCCTTGATCTCTTAATGTTTATTTTTTGCAATTTTTGGCATATGTGATCTCGAAGTATATTCAAACATGTTTGACGGTTGGATCGTTGAAACTAGTTTCGTAGAATGCGTATCCCATAAAAACAATAGATTCACTAATATTTTAGAATTTATTCATACTTTCATTAAGTATAACATAAGATTTTGTGGTATCCACTATTGTAAATATTTATAAATGAAGATCGAGTTCATTCATTGTATTCATATAGGGTCAAGGAGTGTAGCTGTAAAAAAATCATCAAAATCAGAGTTAAAGGAACCGTTAAATTGTAATTTTTCGTTTATAATCGTCGAAAAGTTTTGTCCCGTTACTTGATCTCTTAATATTTGTTTTTTGCAATTTTTAGCGTATGTGATCTCGAAGTATATACAAACATGTTTGACGGTTGGATCGTTGAAACTAGTTTCGTAGAATGCGTATCCCATAAAAACAATAGATTCACTAATACTTAAGAGTTTATTCATACTTTCATTAAGTAAAACATAAGATTTTGTGGTATCCACTATTGTAAATATTTTAAATTGAAGATCGAGTTCATTCATTGTATTCATATAGGGTCAAGGAGTGTAGATGTAAAAAAATCATCAAAATCGGAGTTAAAATAACCGTTAAATCGTGTTTTTTCGTTTATAACCATCGAAAAGTTTTGTCCCGTTACTTGACTCTTAATGTTTGTTTTTTGCAATTTTTGGCGTATACGATCTCTAAACATATACAAAAATGTTTGATGGTTGGATCGTTAAAATTAGTTTCGTAGGATGCGTATCTCATCTTTCCCTCTCTTTTTTGTTTACTTTCTTATCATTTTCTGTTTTCCCTCCTTTTTTTTTGTTTGAAATCTTTTTCCCTCCCTTTTTCTTCAAAGGGCGGGCACCTCATCTCACCTGCACTACACAGTACAGTGGTACTAGTACACCCATATTTCCCTCTTTTTTTTGTTTCCTTTTCTTATCATTTTCTTTTTTCCCTCCCTTTTTTTTTTTTAAACTTTTTCCCTCCCTCTTTCTTTCAAAGGGCGGATGGCAGACGCATATTAATTGTTATTGTTTTTAGGGGTATAAAATTTAATTTAAAATTTAATATATATATATATATATATATAATTATTATAGTTAATATTTTGGGGGTATAATTATTATAGTATATATAATTATTATAGTTTTTAGGGATATAAAATTGTTAAATTAATATATCTATATAATTATAGTATTTGTTTAGGGTTATAAAATTATTAAATTAATATTCTGCTTATCGTGTATCGTGTTACCCATGTGTATACCCAAATCAACCCGTTATCTTAACATGTGCTTATCGGGTTCCCCGATAACGATCCGATTCGTTATCGTGTCGACCCGAATACCTGTTAATTTTGTGTCGTGTCGTGTCGGGTTATCGGGTCGTGTTAGGAATTGCCAGGCCTAATTATGACCCCGGACTACGTGTAACTTTTTTTTCGTTATAAATAAAAATCTCCAAGTACAGTCGAGGTTTTTTTTCAAAAAAAAAAAACATAATTTCTTTCTTTCATTGTGTTATTTGTGGGTGTTCAATCGAATTCTTTTTTTTTTCATGCCATCTAGGCTTATGTGTAATTTTCCATCTGGAAATAGAAGTCAATTTGAAAAAAGGGAAGGGTGTATAAGGAAAGGGATCACTATTATGTAGCGTTTCGATTCAATAATACATGCAGAACCATGTGTTGATAAATTTACACTTCTTATTATTTTATTGGAACACATGTGTCTTAATTATATCCAAATCATCAAATCTTATCTTAATAGATAATATCTAAGGATATTTATTTGGAATTTGGTTGTGGAATTTTCTATGCCCTAATCTTTGGTAACAACATAAATTGTGTAATCCAGTCCAATCCAACAAAATGCGGGTTGGATAAGGGTAATCGTCTTTACACTCCCGTTTTTCTATTTGCATTTATCCTGTGGTTTTTTATTCTATTTTAATTTATTCAATCGAAATGCTAGAAGAAAAAAAGTTGACGAAAGAAAATTGGAATTCCCTTTATAAATGAATTTTACCCCTCGAAAGTAAAAAATGGTACATTAAACAAAAGTTGAAGAAAGGGGTGTGATATTCATACACCATTTTTTACTTCTTCCACACCTTTTTGGTTTTCGGCCATCAGATCAGATGAATTGAAGAAGATCAACGGACATAAATTAACAAGGAGTGTGTGAGAAGTAAAAAAATGATGTGTAGATAGCACACCCCATAAAGAAATCTTAATTAATTAAGGAGCTATACATAATACATACAACACATATCATCATAAAGTTGTCACTTTTCTTCACTCGCATTTCAAAAACTGAATTTTCTTGGTAGACAAGTTAACTTCCAGAGTGCAGTCCATTTTCGCAGACTTCTTCTTCTTCATCACCATCATGAGCTCCACCGTTCCACTCACCGTCGCTTCGCTCGTCAGCCGCAAAACCCCGGTGCTCAGTTCACTGCGAAGTCCGGAGTTTTTCGAGCTCGGCAGCCCCTTGGAACTCAAACTCACCGTGACATCAATCTTCTTGGTCGACCACATTCCGACCTTGCTCTTGGGAGCGTTAACTTGCCCGACGGTCGCGCCATCGTAGTCAAACTTAACAGTGCTTGCGTCGAACTTGTAGCGACCGAGATTTGTGTTCTTGATACTGATTTGGGTTGCGAATGTCATGTCGAACGAGGGCGTTGCAGGGGCGGCCGTGAGATTCTGGACGTTGACGGCGCCAAGTCTCACCTTCGCCGTCTTCACCTTCAGCACGGTGAGGCTTAGTGTGGTGATCACTATGATCTGAAACACAACAAACACGGTAATGTAGATTCCCAATCGGATTCTCTTCTTCCGTTTCAGCTGATGCTGCTCCGGTTGCGAATTCGCCATCTCTTCATCGCTTCTCTGATTGCCCTTCTCCGCCATTTTCTTTTCGTTTTGGAATCTTTGATGGGTTTCTTCTGTGGAGAGAGTTTGTTGTGTATTTATCGACCGGCGTTCTTCTCACCAGAGGAATGAAAGAGGAAGAAGAGGAGGTGACTTGTTCCTGCAAGAAAAGCTGCCTTTTGTCGACGTTGGACTGATTAGGATGGTCACATGGTCCTCGCCTTGGCAAATTAAATACATGTGAAGTTGCCTCATATGGATTGGCCTTGTTAGACGAAGTCAATGCCAACTTTCACCCACCGTGAATTAAGGAGTCCAGCACACTTTGAGAGTTCAGTTTAGTTGACAACTATTATCTGATTAGGGTTCCTTGTTTGTAGGATACATTTTCAAATATTTGTAAACTGTTGGTTTATGATTTGTGTAACGACAAGATCCTCGCCTGTTATCTTTTCCATCAACGCTTCCATGGGTGAAAATAATGTCCTTCATGTTAACCCCAATCCCCAAAATAACACCTTCCACCCCTTTTCCACTGTTGTGAACATCAAACTTGATAGAACCAACTACCCACTGTGGTTGGCTCAAATGCTTCATATTATGAAAAGTAGGGACTTGATGGGATATGTCGATGGCACATTGATGTGTCCTCCAAAGCATGTTGCTGGCTCCACCAATGTGAATCCTGCGTACTCAACCTGGGTTCAACAGGATCAAATGATCCTCAGCTGGATTAATGGATCTTTGACCGTGTCTGTTTTGTCTGTGGTGGCAAGCAAACGATTTGCTTGAGCTACATGGGAAGCTCCTGAGCAAAGGTATGCATCCACCTCCCAAAATCGAATTTTGTTCTTGAGAAATGAGTTGCTGCAAACCAAAAAAATGTGATCTATCTGTGGCGGATTACCTGGATCGCATGAATGCGATAGTTGACAACCTTGCCCTTGCTGGGCAACCTGTGAGTGATGAAGAACTTGTTTAGATTGTGTTGAACAATCTAGGACCAGCGTTCGAGATGACTGTGAGCGCTGCACAAGCTCGTGATACTCCTATCACGTATCCAACTCTTGAATCATTGCTGCTGACTACAGAAAGAAGAATGGTTGTTCAAAATGTTCCTGTGATGGAAGGAACTATTGTCGATGCTTTTATGGCTTGCAGAGGACGTGGTGGTAAAGGGCGAGGCAACCCTTCACAGCGTGGCGTGGCTCAGAGAGGTTACAACCCTCGCAATAACAACAATCAACAGAACAACCCAGGTAATGCCGTCATGTTGGCCTCTTGTGGTGATAGAATATTTTGTCAAATTTGTGGCAAACCAGGTCATCCTGCCCTTGACTGCTACTAGCGTATGAACATTGCATTTGAAGGAAGAATTCCGGCTAAGCGCCTCTCCGCGATGACTTCCTCTCCCATCACTCTCAACAAGCAGCAAAATGGTTCTTAGCTCTTGGACACAGGTGCCAATGCGCACATTACTCCGGACATTCAAAATTTGGCCAACTCTAAGAAGTACACTGGTAATGATGGTGTGGGAGGTGTAGGTAATAATTTTGGTATCTCTATTGCACATTACGGCTCGAATCAACTTAACATTAACACTTGCTCATTTGCTTTACGTGATATACTTCATTGTCCTTCTGCATCCACAAATATCATATATGCGCATAGGTTTACCATTGACAATGATTGCTACTTAATCATTTTTCAACATTTTTTCCTTGTTGAGGAAGAAAACTGGGAGAAATGGGGGAGAAAAGGAGAGAGATGAGGGAGATGGTCTGCCGGAGAAAAAAAGGAAGAAAATGAAGGAGAGAGGAGTGAGAGAGTCGGAAGAAAGAAGAAAACAATGGGCTGGAGAAAAAAAAGGGAAGAAAATGAGGTAGAGATGAGTGAGATGGTGGAAAGGAAGAAGAAAAAATGGTAGAAGTTTCGAGATAGGAAGAGATTTCCAAAAAGAAAAAGATACATTAATAATATAATATAATTTTTATGAATTAAACAAATATAATATTAAAATTTATTAATTATTTTGCTTCTTAATCTGACACTGCATCAAACGCTTCACTAAATTAGTCCAGCTTAGTCCCTGAAGCTAGTCCAGTTCGAGATAGTCCGGTGCAACAAATGCACCCTTAACACTTAACCATCCCTTAGGACCTACATTACAACCAAATGAGCAAGTGTTGGTCAATTCACAATCTCTGCCAGCTAATGTGTCTAGTGATACTGGGTACTCTATGACTACATGTTCCAAGTCTAGTGTTGTCAAACCAAATCCAAAGTATGCTATGCACGTTACCATTAATACATTTCATGTTGAACCTACTTGTTTCAGTCAGGCAGTCAAGCATCAGGAGTGGATGGAAGCTATGGTGCAAGAATTTAATGCACTACAAAGGTGTGGAACCTGGAATTTAGTTCCATATCAACGTGACATGAACGTACTGCCAAATAAATGGGTGTTCAAAATTAAGCGCTAAACAGATGGCACTATAGAGCGACATAAAGCTCGTTTGGTGGCTAATGGATTTCATCAGAAGGTTGGCGTCGATTACACTGAGACTTTCAGTCCCGTGGTTAAGCATAGTACCATTAGACTTGTCTTAAGTCTAGCTGTGTCAAAAAAGTGGTCGGTACGCCAACTAGACGTTCAGAATGCATTCCTCCATGGCTACTTGAATGAATAGGTCTTCATACGTCAACCATCAGGGTTCATTGATAAACAGTTTCCTAATCATGTTTGTAAGTTGCAACGTTCCATTTACGGTTTAAAATAGGCGCCTAGGGCTTGGTTCCAACGTTTTTCAGACTTCTTACTACAACTGTGATTCAAAGAGTTTACTTGTGATTACAGTTTGTTTATGATTAGTAAACAAGGAGTCTATCTCATTCTGTTAATATATGTAGATGACATTTTAATCATAGGGAACAGTTCTTGTCAAATGGCCCATTTGATCAGGAAACTTGGCAGTCTGTTTTCAATGAAAGATTTAGGGCCTCTAAATTATTTTTTGGGAATTGAAGTCAAGTACAATGGTGATTCCATGTAACTCAGTTAGTCGAAATATGCCCTAGAATTACTTTCTCGAACTAAATTTATAGAAGCAAAGCTTATTTCCACCCCTGTGTCGTTTGGTCAGAAGTTAAGTGCTTATGTTGGTGATCCTTACACCAATCCAGAGATGTATCGTAGTGTTGTTGGTGTCTTACAGTACATCACCATCACTCGACCTGATTTATCATATTCTGTGAATCAGGTGTGTCAGTTTATGCATTCTCCAAAGACCACGCACTGGATGACAGTCAAGCAAAATTCTACATTACTTGAAGGCTACGTATAATCATGGGCTATTGTACAAACTAGGGAATGCCAAGTTAACAGCTTACTCTAAAGCAAATTATGCTGGCAACCCAGACACTCGTCATTCTACAGGTGGATTTTGTGTTTATTTAGGTTCCAACCTTGTTTCCTGGAGTTCGAAGAAGCAAAAGACTGTATCTAGATCGAGTGCAGAAGCGGAGTATAGGCAGTTAGCTTATACCGCTGTTGAGTTGTCATGGCTCCGGTCTCTTTACAAAGATCTCCATCTGCATCTGGTTCAACCAATTATTTAGTGTGACAATGTTTCATCTATTGCACTAGCGTCCAACCCTGTTTTTCATTCAATAACCAAGCATTTGAAAGTTGACTATCATTATGTTCGTGAAAAGGTTGTTCATGGTCAGCTGTTGGTAAATTATGTGTGTTCTCAAGACCAGCATGCTGATATTTTTACTAAAGGACTGTCTTCATCCCGATTCAAGTTACTTGTTTCCAAGCTTCCAGTGGCTCCACCTCCTGTTAGGTTGCGGGGGGTTGTTAGACGAAGTCAATGTCAACTTTCATCCACCGTGAATTAAGGAGTCTAGCGCACTTTGAGAGTTCAGTTTAGTTGGCAAACTATTATCTGATTAGGGTTCCTTGTTTGTAGGATATATTTTCAAATATTTGTAAACTGTTGGTTTATGATTTGTATTGTTTGAATTTCAAATCTCCTTGTAAATAGGGGGTTTAAAACCCTCTGATGTAATCTTTAAGCAATTATAAATACATGCATCCCACAGTTGAATGGGTATGCAATCATCTGGAAAAACCTGTGTTCTTAAGTTTTACAGGCCTTTGATATGGATTGCTCAAGATTGGGAGAGATTTGCAGCGTGCCTAGAACACGACATGTCATTATACAATTGGAGAGACATTTGGGAAAAAAAAAAAAAACTTTCTTCCAATTCTATATTGACGTATGGTGTTCTGCTCCAGGTTCCAAGCACATTGAAAATATCTCCAAGATTGGGCACTTTGTTTTATGTTTGGGCCTTAGGCTGCCTTAGCGGCATTGTGAACATATGTCAAGATTTAGACATATGTATAATCACATTAATTTGAGCGAATGTGATCCTTCTCGTTATGTGCTCAAATTCAAAATGACACTCTTAATAGTTTATATTTCATTAAAGTAGGATATTACTTGCATAGGAAAAAATAGAGTTGAATTAAAAAATTGTGAAGATTAAAGGGCGGTTGAGACTGCTCATGCAAAAGGAAAGAAAAAATTGGCTCATAAGCACTTTTGTTAGAAGCTCTTTTATTAAAAAGGACAAGATTGAATTTTGTCTCGTAATTCATGTAGAAAACATATCATTTTTTTAATAGAAAGCAAGGTTGGGTAGCAAAAAAAAAAAAAAAAAAAAAGGAAACTAATGAAAGTAGTTTGAAATTTTTGAGTTTTAAGATAAAGACAAAATAAAGGGTAGAGTGAATAGTATCAATATTAATTTTTTAGTGTAAAAATGTGATTTTTCGTTAAAATGATCAATACCGATAGTTTTTTCGTTAAAATTCCAAAAAAAAAAAAAGATTTTCACTCTCATTATTTTTTTTTCCATCTCGTTTTTTTTCTATTGAAAATTGAATTGCGAATGAGTAATGTTATTCGTATCATGTTTTTATACTACAAATCTATACCATTTTAGGTGTCCACATCATTTGAAAAATTTTCAAAACCCAAGAAAATGAACAAGAAATACTCATGGTATAACACAATCATTATTTAATTAATTAATTTTTCTTAATTATTAGTTTATGAAATAATGAACTAAATTTAAAAATCTAATTAACTCAAATAATATGATGTCTACGTCAAATGACATTTAAGATGATATGAAAATATAGTATAAAAACACGGTGTGAATAACATTACTCATTGCAAATTGGCCTTTTGGGGCACAAAAAACATTTCCAAAATATTTTACTTTTGGCTTTAGAAGTATTTGGTTGTATCTGTCTTATCTATCAAAGCTCATAGTCATCGTCGATTCGTCTTGTTCCTCCTCAGCCTCTCACACCCTTTCTTTCGTCGCCCCTTCCGATTCAACGGCTCTGTGAATTAGGGTTTTCTGAGCTTCCCCAATCCTTGATTTCGTCTCTCATGGTGTCGATAGTCGTCTCCTCCCAATCGTAGAGTAAAAGCAAATTCATTGCAAAATTCGTATTTTCCAGGTAAAATTCTACTTTCTTTTTCTTTCAAATTAGCCAAGAAATTCCTAAAATTTGAATTAAATTCATAAAATTACATAAAGAAGCAAACTTGCTGCAATTGCTGGAAGCATAAGCTAAGGATTTGAAAAGGGCTTTTTTTTTTTTCCTTTTAATTTTGTTTGTATTTTCAGCCTTGTATTATGGTTGAATCAGATTTATAAAAAGATGTAATATAGTTACTCAGATATGTGATTTATCAGTTGGGAATATTTTGCAGGAAGGATGAACAGCCTTAAAGATTGGATTTCTTCCCAGTTGGTATCCATGCCTCTGGTTTCGCCTCGACCGTTGTCGGGCAGTGACAGTTTCTTTAGGGAGGAACCCTCCAATGAAGAGTTTGATGACCAAGGTAATACCGCCAACCCGAAAATTCAATGCTGTTGATGTTTTCAAAGACTGATTCCTTAGATTGACTGTAAAATGCCATCAGTCTATGATATGCAGTTCTTTAGTTTGACTGTAAGAGTATGTATTGTTTTCGAATTAATTAGTTTCGTGTAAAAGGTAGATAATTAATCCATATTTGATGCTAAAAAGCGGAAACCAGTTTCAATCTTCGGGTTGTACTTTGTTTGACTCTGCGAGGAGAGCTCAATGTTTCTAATTTTCAGGTGCTGCTCACTCGAACACTTTGGTAACACCACGCATCCGGCCTGCCCCATCAGCCTCATTTAATAGTGATCGGGAAAATCAGTCTGATCAGTCCCTGCAGCATGTTGTAGTTCAAAATTCTGATCATTCTCATAATCGCTCTGATAAGAAAAAGATGGATCCTTTGGTAAGAATTGATGATCTTCAAGTTAAGTTCTTGCGCCTCCTCCTCCGTCTTGGTCTGTCACAAAACAATGTTCTGGTTGCTAAGGTTCTTTATCGTATTCACCTGGCTACTTTGATACGAGCAGAAGAATCAGATTTGAAAAGAGTTAATCTGAGGAGTGATAGAGCTAGAGCCGTGGCAGCAGAACAGGAGGCATCAGGCCTGCCTGAAATGGATTTCTCTCTCAGAATCCTTGTCCTGGGGAAAACAGGAGTTGGCAAGAGTGCCACAATAAATTCTATATTTGATCAAACAAAGACTGAAACCAATCCATTTCGACCTGGCACAGATCGGATCCGAGAGGTTGTGGGAACTGTAAATGGGATTAGAGTAACTATCATCGATACCCCTGGTTTTTTGCCATCATGTACTGGTAATTTCCGCAGAAATAAGAAGATTATGCTCTCTGTGAAGAAATTTATTAGAAAAAGCCCACCTGACATTGTTTTGTTCTTCGAACGCCTCGACCTCATGAGTACTAATTACAATGACTTCTCCCTTTTGAAGCAAATAACCGAGGTATTTGGGCCTGCAGTTTGGTTTAACACCGTTCTTGTCATGACACATTCTTCCCTAGTCCTTCCGGAAGGACCTGATGGGTATCCTGTCAATTATGAATCATATGTGAGGCAAAGCACAGATATGGTGCAGCACTATATACACCAGGCAGTGTCTGACTCCAGACTTGAAAACCCAGTGTTGTTAGTTGAGAATCATCCTCAGTGTAGGAAAAATATCGCCGGTGAAAAGATACTTCCAAACGGACAGGTTTGGAAATCTCAGTTTTTGTTATTATGCATTTGTACTAAAGTTCTGAGTGATGTCAATATCCTCATGAAATTTCAAGACAGCATTCATCTGGGGCCCTCAAATGCCACTCACATGCCTTCTCTGCCGCATCTCCTATCGTCTCTTCTACGTCATCGCACTGCTATTGGTCCAAGTGGAGGGGATGTTGGAGTTGATGAGAGCTTGGTTTCAGATGCGGAGGACGAAGATGAGTATGATCAATTACCTCCAATCCGAATTCTGACAAAATCTCAGTTTGAGAGATTAACAAAATCACAGAAAAAAGACTATCTTGATGAATTGGATTATCGAGAGACCCTTTATCTGAAGAAACAGTTGAAAGAAGAGTACCGTAGGCAGATGGAGATTAAGCTTTCCAAAGAGAAAAATACGGCGAGTGATGATAATTCGAATAGTCAGCAGGCTTCCCAAGAAGAGGCTGTTTTATTACCAGATATGGAGGTCCCTCCAAGTTTTGGCTCTGATTGGCCTGCACACAGGTATCGTTGTCTTCTTACAAGTGATCAGTGGATTATGAGACCTGTTCTTGATTCCCATGGATGGGATAATGATGTGGGCTTGGATGGGGTAAGCTTGGAAACTGCTATGCAGGTAAATAGGAACGTGTTTACCTCTGTTGCAGGGCAGATGAGCAAGGACAAGCAGGATTTTAGCATTCAATCCGAGTGTGCTGCAGCTTACCTAGACCCCAATGGGACCGCATATTCTGTAGGTCTTGATGTTCAGTCTGCTGGTAGAGATACCATCTATACGCTTCACGGCAACACGAAGCTGAGGAAGTTGTGGCACAATGTTGCTGAAAGTGGATTCTCTTTGACGTCTTTTGGGAACAAGTATTACATTGGTGGCAAGCTTGAAGACACCATATCAGTTGGGAAGAGATTGAAATTTGTGATGAATGTTGGCCAAATGATGGGTCCTGAGCAAGTGGCATATGGTGGCGGTGTTGAAGCTACGTTGAGGGGTAGAGACTACCCTGTGAGAAATGATAATGTGAGCCTGATGATGACTATACTGTCTTTCAATAAAGAGATGGTGTTGGGTGGAAACTTACAGTCTGAGTCCCGGCTTGGGCGAAATATGAGTGTGTCGGTTAATGCTAATCTGAACAGCCGCAGGATGGGTAAGATAAGCATCAAAGCAAGTAGCACTGATCATTTGCAGTTCAGTATGGTTGCGGCTTTCACAATTTTCTGGGCCCTTTTACGGAAGAAGGATGTTAAAAGTACAAGTGATGAATAAAGGGAGATCGGGGGAGTTCTGTTGCTGTTTTTTGTATGAAGAGGACACAAGGTAAATAGAAGCTTTGTTCCAAATGTTCGCTTTTGCTTAAGTCGCAACATGGGAGAATGCTAACGAGCTGCATCTGTTTTTGGCCGTTGTTAGCAGCATTCTTTAGAGTTTATCGGACTTGTTATTGAGGTAAGCGCCAGCTTCCGAGCAGCGGTGAATTAGTGAGCTTCCGAGCAGCGGTGAAGCAGTCAGCTAACTGAAGAGGTTTTGTAGTGAAGTAAATTGAGGCAATAAGTGTACAGATAAATCGTAGAGATGGTCTGTCTTATGTTTATGATATTCACAAAATAAGTTGAACTAGAATTAGCAATTAGGTGGAAATCAATATGATGTTTATGTTCTGTGTTATTTATATTGTTATTGTTTTCTTTCTTTTGGCTAAGATATATATATACACACACGCGCACACACACACACACATTACGGAGTGGAGTCCACAAAAACGTTTAAAAACGTGTGATCTGGATCTTAACCCACATGTATGTGTATGTATACATATAATTGCCTTGAAACAACTGGAATTAAACAGTAATGCTGTCAAACCAAATTCTATCAGATATATGCACTAGGTCATCTACTTTGATCAGCATTATACACAAATTCGAAGCACCGAAATTTTAGGCCGTTAACTTACGGGTCAGGTCTTGTTCATCCGTTAATAAAATAAGTTGATACGAACACAACAAACACAACCGATTGTCAGGTCTACTTGTGGATACATAGTTTGGAAGTAAGATTTAACTTTTTCAGGCTTGGACCAGACCCTTGTATTGAAGTCTAAAACTACCAACATAACAACTGAACTGCTATGTATCTGCATTCAGAGAACTTATCTAATGACCGATTTCAGCAGTCTTCGTCCACGATTTCAGAGATTTGTCGTTGTAGTCGATTTCATACAACGCATAACGAGTTACAGGGAAGCTCAAGCTAGTAATGCTCTCGTCAAGAACATTAACGATTTCTCGAGCTTTTTTCCTCTCTTCTGTCAACTTCCCATAGAGGAGTCTCAGATATGGCATGGAACCTGCATCCAACAAATATTGCAGACAGACAGATTACATATGAACATTCCCGTAAACAAAGAAAACACCTTCTCAACAGTTAATGTAAACAACAACTTACTGTTGTAGAAACCGAAATGGCGACTCCAGGTTTCGGGCGGTTGCAAATAACTAAGAACAGAAAATGTGATGATAAGTGAGTCTATCCTAGCTCAAGAAACCAAAACTGAAGAAAACATGAAGAAAATGAATAGCAATTAGCAAGCGATGGAGAAAATATGTACCTCTCGATCCATCAACAGGGAAACGCATTGGTGATGGTAATTCCTTGTAACCACCTGATCAACTTTAGCAACGATATTACGCCGAGGGGCAGATCTAAACTCGTTAAGAGAGTCCTCACGACTCATCATATAGATGGATCCCACGAGGGGATGTGAGGCTCAATCTTCTGCCCCCCAAACTCTGACATGGCGTCATTGATCGTTGACACTCACGTGGCGTCATGAAAAACCAAATTGCAGATTATCCAGCAGCATATACCTAAGCTAAGAATATCCCCTAATAACAAATATATTCTGATTCCTTGAACCCTAAATCAAAAGTCTCCAAAACCACCAAACTATGTTAAGATCCCCTCTACTAGTCGCAAACAAGTAGCCGTGTTTTAAAGCTTCGTGTTTGTGTGAAGTTTAAGTTGTGTGACGTTATTGTATTAATAATCCGTAATATCACGATGACATCTACAAGAGTGTAAACAACTTTTTTATGCAAAATTACGTACTTACACTTAAATGAAGTTTTTTTATTTTTTTGCCAAAACACTCGCACAACGCGTCTATCTGATCAAAATATTCAGTAGGAATTAGGATGGGTGTCGTGGGATTGTTGGGTATTAATGGTGAGGGATATCATGAAACCAATCCTGCATTATAATATATAGATAATAATACGTAATTAACTTAAAGTGTCGTCACATTCATATGATTTGATATGTCTTTTTTTTTTTTATATATTTTGATAAGAGTGATTTGATATGTCTTCGAACCAATTTTTCATACCACCAATACTAATTAATCACAAAATTACAATTACAAATAAAAACAATAGAAACGTGATTTCACTAACAAACAAATTGAATTTCTAATTACACCAAAACCAATCATTTCAATTTCTTTCTTTCACCCCCTTACGGCGAAGCCCCCCACAAAACCTCCGCAGAAATGGTGGCGGCCTCCGCGTCGGAAACGGAGGCCTCCCTCACTTTCACCAATATCTGCTGCTTAAACGCCCTCCTCTCCCGCTGCCTCAGCCCCTCCCCCACCTCTAACTGCACCGCGAACCTCGCCGCGCAGCTCGCAAACGGGTGGCTCTCCAAGAACCCCTTCTCCCTGCTCTCCCTCATCAAATCGCCGCCGTGCTCCGACCTCTGCAACTCCATAAGCTTCTCAATCAACGCCTCCTCTAGCATCGCATCAACGGCCTCCTTCCGCCCGAAGTACCCGATTTCGAGCACGCAGACCATCGCCATCACTCGCATTTCCAAATCTTCTGAATTCAGGAAGCTTATGATCTTGGGTATTTCTCCGTTGAACTCGATCTCATCGACGAGCGGCGATTTGATCAGCCTGACGAGCGCGCAGAGCACTCTGATCGCGTCCGGTGACGCCATTTTTATCAGAGAGCTAATCGTCGGCCGACCCATCAAAACTTGACCCACGAAAACATCTTTATTGAACTTGATGAGAGCTGCAATGGCGAAAGCAGAGCGTTCTCTGACTCGCTTCGATGACCGAGTCGATTCGCACAGAACTGACTCAAGCGAGGTGAAAACTTTGGACTTCAAGATCAAATCCTGCAACTCGCGGTTGAACCCCTGCGCGACTCTGTCCTCGAACTGAGTCAGTAGCTTGATCAAATCATCCTCGTCGCGAATTGGGTCTTCTTCCAGAGCTCGCGTCAAGCTTTCTAAGCTCTCGCGGTCGATCCACGCTTGAATTTCGGACTCAATCGACCCGGCGAGTTTGGAGAGGCAGTGAGTCGATGAGCGGCGGGTCAGGAAGGAGCGGATGCTGAGGTGGCCGCTGGACTGGCGGAGGGACTCTACGAGGGTTTTGAGGGTGGCGAGGTGTTTGGAGAGGGCGGAGAGTTGTGGGTCCCGGGAGAGGATGTTGTCGGACTCGGTCTCGAGCTCGAGGAGGGCGTTAATGGCGGAGGATGAGTTTGACTCGGGCGAATCGGGACTAGGGTGGGTCTGTAGCTCGTGGGAGGCTTGTTTTAGAGCTTCTAGGACCTTGAGGACTCGTGGGCCGTCTTCCTTTTGATGGAGCTTGACCTCCATGGCCATGGAGATCAGAAGCCGTCGTGATTTTCTGATGAAGAGGATTTGAGTTTTTTTTAAGAAGTGGGAGATTAAATAGAATAGAGAGAGAGAGAGATCCAATTTTGAAATGAAATTAAAATAAATAAAAAGGAATTTTCTTGTCACAACTCAACGACCAGTTTATCTCTAGCTATATGCATGGCATGCCAAAGCCAAACATTCTTTTTCAAGAGAGATTTTTTAGTGTAATCAGAACATGAGTACATACGTCAATTAAAGAGGTACGAGAAATTTATTAGTATACCGGAAAAACACGATTCAGTATATCAAATGTTCTAATAAAAATGGTTGAAAATTATGTTTTTTAAATGTCAAACCACTTATATTATGATATTTGATATATTCAGTTTAATGAAAAATCTCTCGAGGGGCACTCGAGAAAAATAACCTCTTCTTCTTATATAATAACATAGGATTACCACCTCATGCTTCGACCATATTAAAAATCTCTCATTTTTATCAACACTCACTTGGGCTCGAAAACTTATTAATTAATTGATAGAATAGTGGTTAGAAATGGATCTAGAGTTTTAAATCTGAAAGAGAGTTATGGTAGAAAGAACTATATTAAAATAATAATAAAAATAAAAGTGCGAAAATCATCAGGAGAGTTTTGCGAAAATCATTTCACAAGTTAGTGATTTACGATGTTGTGTATGCCAATTTTGAACGGCAGAGCTTTGGACTTGGAACTCAGAAGAAGGTCAACTAGTAAGACACTTATGGTGGGGAGATTTTTTAGGATGATTGGAACACGTAATGGTACTATACAAATAGTGAGATATATGTGTTAAAAACTTAATAACTTAAAAAATAGAGTTTCCCATCATTTATATAGAAATACGTGATGTATCATCCGTGTTCTGGTCTGAATGAAAAATTTCTCTTTACGATGAGGGTATAGGTGGAAAGATCATGGCTGTTGGACATTGGATGGCTAGAATTGTTTGGTCAACTTTGTCATAATTTTGGCATGAATAGGATGGGTAGCTAAAGCTAGCGCACATGGAAACTCTTCTGAACCGCGTAACTTGTTTTCCAAGTGTATATGATGATGAGACAGATATAAACTCGAATACAAACGGATACGCAAGTTGTTCCGATTAAGACTCTCCATGGTCAATAGAGCTAGATCTATTGACTTGGACGATTAAAACTAACTAAAGTTTTATAACAATTTATTGTTGACTCATTGTGTGACTTAAACGTGTTAGAAACTTAATTGGACTAAACTATCATTTAGTGAAGGACGAAATTTATTAACTTACGTCCCACTTATTTGATGAAACTGCTGTTAACTGACAAAAACCAACTCTCCATGATAGAGGGAAGTTGGTGAATGTTGATCTATATAAGGACTCCCTACTCATAAAGAAAAGTTATGCGTTATTGGGTTCTATCACCTTAAGAACATCAAATCTTTCAACGAGTATAAGATATCATTTTTCTTGTTTTGCAATGGCTGCCTCATGTATCATGTAACATCTGTTAGTAATCTAGGAAACCTGTTAATATTATATACTCCTAGTTTTCCAACAAGATGATCATTTTCTCGTAATCTCGTTGTAGAGAAGGGAAATGATAAGTAGAGGATACAACCCATAGTTTGAGTTGAGTTCTATGATTAATATTTTGAGGCTACCATACATTAGAAAGCCTCAGGCAATGATTTTTGAACACAAAGTTGCTCTTCTTAATTGTTTTTATTTTTTAAACTTTTATTGCTTTATGACTTGTTTGAAAGTTTTTCTAAAATTTAAAAGTGTTTTTAGAACCAATTCTTAGTACAAATACAAGTAAATCTTAAGAAGTGCTTTTAAAACTCAAAACAGTTTGATCAAAAACATTTTCAGTCATTTTAAAAATAATTCCAAACAAATTGAACAATATTTCTCGCACTTTGTAACTATGCATGGCATTATTAATTGTGGTAGCTTCTTGTTGTTACAAATAAATACACAATCACAAATTTTAATATCATCAACTATGAATATTATATATAAACACGGTAGTACTGACTCACATTAATTACGATCGATTAATGGCTCATTTGAGACGACACTTATGCTTATAAAATATTTTTTTTGTTTAAATGTGCATTTACGTAAACATGTTAATTTTTCTATTAAAATTTCAACTGCTTCCTTGAATGAATAATTTTACACAAAAATACTTTTTATGACTCAGAAATACATTTAATATTTTTCTACCAAACGCAGTAAGAAACGATCTAAATAGTTAGCATGAACTATCGATGGTTCCGGATTCATGGGGTTGAATCATTATTTTTTAATGTGTGGGTGTGGGTATTGTGTTTGGCTCACGCATGGCCACGAGTTTATGATCTTTTGGGATTTAAGAAAGAGATGTGAGCCATGAGTATATCATGTCTTTGCCCTCCTTGGGGTCATCTATGATGAGTTCTTTGCCCCCCAACTACGATTGAGATTTGTTTTGGATCTCTTTGTTCAGAGTATGTAGATCAAGAGATTCGGACTACCTATTAGTCCATTTAACTGGCTCACTATTCAAAAACTTGAACGTCCCGTATCTCTTTTTCTCTCTTAAATGGTGAAGGTGTCTCGATATGCAGATGTCAGACACAAAAATTCGAAAGGATCTCATTTTCCCACTATTGCACCTATTTGAAAAAGGGCAAAAAAAAAGGGACATATGGGCCCGTTTGTGCTAACCAGATATCCAGGAGTAGCAGAGCCAAAAAAGGATGATCCAAACAAACAGAAAGCCCAAATAATAACTTATATGCCTTCTCGTCTTGCAATGTTTTAAGGTGATTGAAATCATTTACTTTTTACGTTACAATTTAAAAATCAACTCTTCAAAAAAAAAAAAAAATCGTCACTTAGTACTACGGTCTAGTAGTATTTCTTTTCATTTGTAAGTGAAGGTCTAAGATTCGATTCTCGCCAAATGTAAATTTACCAAATTATAATTAGCCCATTGTGAAGCTAAGCACACCAATTAGATAATATCTTTTATTCAAAAGAAAAAAAAACTCTAAAAAAAACAAATTACAATTATTAATTATTTGATTAATAATTTTAAATTCAATTGCTTTTGACAAGTTGATGTTTATAGGTGACTTAGGAGAAATTCATATACCATTTGAGTGTCGCATTCGGAACCGATCCACTACATAATTTGGATCATTCAAAAGAGAGGTACGTAAATCTAAACTTAATTTCTATGGGATAGACTAGCAAAATAAACCAATACAAGTCGTAAAATTTAAATTGAATAGTTCGGACTCAGACTGCGAAATCAAGAAAAAATCTGGATTTCCGTTTTCGATCGCATGTCCTTTGGATGGGCGAATCGAGTGATGATGGATGATGTTTCATAATCATTAATTTACCATATTACCATCAATAATTTACAAATAGACAAAAACGCACAACATCTTCTGACAGACACACGCCGGTAACGTGTGGGTTTCACAAAAAACCAGAACTGACCACTCCAAACTCGCCAGCTGCCGCGCACAAGAATTATATCGCTTGGTACGAGGCAACGGATGAGAAATGTTTCAGGGGACAAAATTACGGTCCGGTACATTAACTGTTATAATATAATTTGTTTGAAATTTCGAATACACTGGTGCGCTGGGTGTTATAATAATGAATTGTGTTTCTGACGCACCGAAAAATCTCTGGCAACGGATAGGGGAGATATAGCATCCTCTAACCTACGTGATGCCACGTCAGCTAATCGGATGCGACTAAAATACGCCTTCCCCTCCGACTACTATTTAGTTCATCACCCTCCTTCTCTCCCCTCAACCTCTTCAAGCTGTAAATTTCTGGTACTCTCTCTCTCTAACTTTGAAAGGTTCTTTTTTCCGTTCGATCTATTTAATTTGTCAGAATATTAGTGCTAATTAGTTAATAATTAATGAGTTTTTGGCTATTTAGTTATGTTCTTGTGCGTTAACGTGGATTGGAAATGTTTGTATTCAGCAGAATTTCAATTGGAATTTTAATGGGATTTGTTAAGTTTGATTAGTAATTGTAATGGTTTGCTCCAATCAGCTGTTCATATCTGTTTCTAACTCTAATATGTGATTGTTTGAATAAATTTTGATGCTTTGATCTTGTTGGAGTGATTTATGCTCGTTGTTGGACTGCAATTGCAAATTTTTTGAAGTCAAAGTCAAAGTGGTTTGTGAAAGTTTGAAAATTTGATATGGCCTCGACTGAGAGGAGGATCATTTTCTGCAGAAAGATGCGAAAAGAGCGAAAATGGTCTTCTATCCCTTTCGATTTTCATCAAATGTTTCGTTTTTAGCTGGTGTTCGTGTTAAGCCACATATGGCTGACTGCTTATTCTTCTTCTTTTGGTGCAGTTAGTTTTACTGTAATTTCGTGAATGAACAATGATGGCAGCGGTTACTAGGATGGAGTCCGCGTTGCTTGGAATTATTCTTACCTCTTTTGTCGCGTTGAGCTTCTTGATGAATGGGAATGCAGCGGGAATCACGAGTACTTTCATCCGATCTGAGTATCCATCGGTTGATATACCTCTGGACCATAAAGTATTTGCGGTGCCAAAGGGTTACAATGCTCCACAACAAGTGAGAATCCATAGCTATTTTGATATTGATGTAGAAAAATAGTAGTTTTTCATAATTCGGGATGTGGAAAGTTACGGTTCCTGATTTCTTCCAACAATTTTGATTAACTCAAAAGTGCAACTTTTAATACGAATAGGATGAAAATCCGCTATCAGTATTGATGTTTTGAGTTTGATGCTCGTATTCACTTCAAACATTCATTGCAGGTGCATATCACCCAGGGTGACTATGATGGAAAGGCTGTAATCATCTCATGGGTTACCGCTGACAAACCAGGGGATGGTAAAGTGCAGTATGGTACCTCAGAGAAAAAATACAAGTTTTCTGCTAAGGGGGTCATGACAAACTACACCTTCTACCAGTATAAGTCTGGCTACATCCATCACTGTCTTGTTGATGGCCTAGAGGTAACCATGATTACTTTGTGAAGTACACTAGTAGTAGCATATGTGGTGCGATTTTCACTCTCCGGGTTGCCTATCACGAAAAGCTTGTGAATTGGTGTGTCCAAGTTTCCCAAGTATGAGAACTTGTTCATTCTCTTGCTTATAGTTTCACTAAACCATCAATTATTTCTTTTCTTTTTTTCAGTATGACACAAAGTACTATTACAAAATTGGAAATGGTGATTCATCTCGAGAATTTTGGTTTACAACGCCTCCAAAGATCGATCCAAATTCTCATTACACATTTGGGATCATAGGTGAGTTGTTTTCTCTCTGCAAAGGGTCCGATAACAGTTAGTTTCTCTATGCCGTGACCACAGCCTGATATACTTGTATCCTGGGATTCTTATCACTCTCTGTATAAAATGATGTTGAATTTTGTAGTTTCTCCTAATAAATCATTATCTGTATGTTGCAGGTGATTTGGGTCAGACATTTAACTCTCTCTCAACTCTTGAGCACTATATGAAGAGTGCAGGACAGGCTGTTTTATTCGTCGGAGATCTTAGCTATGCTGATAGATATCAGTATAATGACGTAGGTTTACGGTGGGACACATGGGCTCGATTCGTCGAGCAAAGTACTGCATATCAGTCATGGATGTGGTCTGCTGGCAATCATGAAATTGATTACATGCCTTATATGGTAAAGTATCAAGCATATCTTGAGAGAACTGTCTGAGTTACTTTATGTCACTACAAGTCTTTTTTGATTATTCTGTGACCTTAGAACTGTATACATGATTTGTTGTGTTCCGAAACTCCTATCATGTTGACAGTGCAACCTAAAAATTGTTGCTTTTATCTAACTATTAGTTTTGTACATATTCTAGGGAGAAGTTACTCCGTTCAAGAACTATCTTCAGCGGTATGCTACTCCGTATTTGGCCTCTAGTAGTAGCAACCCTCTTTGGTATGCCATCAGACGCGCATCAGCTCACATAATCGTGTTGTCCAGTTACTCTCCATTTGGTAATTGCACATTCCTACGCTTGCAAATATGTGAACAGACTCTATGTTTTGCCGGTATACCTTACATCAATTATTAACTTTGCCACCAGTGAAGTACACGCCTCAATGGATGTGGCTAGCAGCAGAATTGCAAAGGGTTGATAGGAAAAAAACACCTTGGCTCATAGTCCTTATGCATGTTCCGATGTACAATAGTAATGAGGCTCATTACATGGAAGGTGAAAGCATGCGAGCAGTGTTTGAGAGTTGGTTCGTTCAATACAAAGTTGATGTGGTGTTTGCTGGCCACGTCCATGCTTATGAGAGATCGGTATGACTCTTCGCCTTTTATGTTTTTCTACCGTATCCTTTTATATGATATGTTGTTGTTGATGCGGCATTCAACATTGGAGTAGAATCTTATAATTCCATTCATCTTCGTGCACAAACTGTCTGTTACTCTAGCATGGACGTCGATAGAAGTTTGTAATACCTTAACGGACATTGCGCTTTATTCATACATATTGTGCCAGTTCATCTTACGTCAATTATAAATTTCATCGCTAGATTGAGATTCATGTTCTTCTTTTGCATTTAATTACAGTATCGTTTCTCCAATATACAATACAACGTAACAAGTGGTTACCAGTACCCCGTACCAGACAAATCAGCTCCTGTGTACATAACTGTTGGAGATGGAGGGAATCAAGAAGGACTTGCTGGACCGTAGGAACTTTAGTCGAGCTTTTTTATTGCGGTTTTCGTTTGATAAAAGGTCAGTCGAAATGCATGACTAACACATGTTCCATGGTTTCTGTAGGTTTAGAGATCCACAACCAGATTATTCTGCATTCCGAGAAGCAAGCTACGGGCATTCCACGCTTGAGCTGATAAACAGGACACACGCACTCTACCATTGGAACCGCAATGACGATGGGAAGAAAACCGCCATGGATGCATTCGTGTTACACAACCAATACTGGTGAGTACAGCCATACCATTCAGTTTCTTTCTGGTACCAAAGTAACGAGCGATTCACTTTATGGTAACGTAAACCAGTATACGCGTTTGATATGATTGAACTTTGGTAATGCAGGGGTGCGAATCACGGGAGGCGAAAACTGGAGAAGCATAATGTTAGGAAGATAATGATGGACGAAAGTGCTACGTATTGATAGAAACCGATCACGTCTGTCGGGTGTTTTGCTTCAGAAATCTCAATGGAGAATGCAGAGTTGCTTGGAAATTGAAACATTGGATTAGCTTGTATCGAGACCTCTTACGTAAAATAAGCAATATGATCCCTCTGTCTGCTGTTCATGGTATTGGATTTTTAGTTTTGTTTTACGACTATTTCGAATGTTCATTCGGATTACCAGTTTCGCCTATTGTTTTTATCCAACAATGTGAATCATCAAAACATTTTAACCTTCCTCTAGCCACCATCGTGTAATTCATACAACTGCTGGATCATCCCGTGATGGTCTGTCATACTTCAAGTTGGGGATGCTATTTATGTTTTTTTAATTATAAGCGATACTCTACCTTGAATAAAAATTTGAATACTAAGCTGAAGAAAAACCTTAATTACTAAGGGAATCTACTACTTACGCCACTCAACTTTATCGGTTGAATTTTTTCATTCAACTTTTTCATCTTTTTATTTTCTTTTAGATCTTGCAATATTGCAAGTGACTCTCTACGACAGTTATGGTGACTAATATTGATCTTCCAATATAACATGATTCGAATCCCGTCGACAGTAGTGGTGATTTGGGTCAGACGTTTAACTCTCTGTCAACTCTTGAGCACTATATGAATATCGCAGGACAAGCCGTTTTATACGTTGGAGATCTTTCCTATGCTGATAGATATGAGCATACTGACATAGGTTTACGGTGGGACACATGGGCTCGATTCGTTGAGCAAAGTACTGCATATCAGTCATGGATGTGGTCTACTGGCAATCATGACATTGATTACAGGCCTTCTATGGTAAAGTATCAAGCATATCTAACTGTCTGAGTTACTTTTGTCACTATTAGTCTTTTTTTATTATTCTGCCTTAGAACTCTATGCGATGAAAATATATCTGCAACATAAAAAAGTTGTAAAATATTAGTGATATCTAAATAAGTTTATATACATGATTTATTGTGTTCCGCAACTCCTATCACGTTAACAGTGCAACCTAAAAATTATTGTTTTATCTAACTATTAGTTTTATACATTTTCTAGGGAGAAATTACTCCGTTCAAGAACTATCTTCACCGGTATGCTACTCCTTATTTGGCCTCTAATAGTAGCAATCCTCTTTGGTATGCCATCAGACGTGCATCGGCTCATATAAGGAGATGCATTGTCTGCCCTCCCCACTTCATACCCTCCCCATACTCTCCTGTTTTGTGTGGTCACGGTTAAGCACCGTGACCGCACAAAACAAGAGGGCATGTGAAGGGTATCTGGTACCCCAATTATGTCATTCTAGCATCGAGGTCTAGTGAAGTTTGTAATACTTAACGGACATTTCTTGTTATTCATACATATTGTGCCATTTCATCGCCAGATTGTGGGTCACGTTTTTCTTCCCTTTTTATTTCAGTATCGTATCTCCAACATACAATACAACATAACGAGTGGTATCTGGTACCCCATACCAGACAAATCAGCCCCTGTATACGTAAATGTTGGAGATGGAGGGATCAATGAAGGACTGGCTGCGGGGGTAGGAACTCTAGTCTAGTTTCTTTATTACGATTTTGTTTCGTTAATAAGTAAAAAGATCGGTCGAAACAGGATAGCATAATTTAAGAGACATAATTTCATTTCGTTGATTTGATCACTAGCAGTTGGTAGGGAAATCGAGTTCCTTTTGTGCAGACAGTCTTGACTAACACATGTTCAATGGTTTCTGTAGGTATAGAGATCCACAACCAGATTATTCTGCATTCCGAGAAGCAAGCTATGGCCATTCCACGCTCGAGCTTATGAACAGGACACACGCACTCTACCACTGGAACCGCAATGATGAAGGGAAGAAAACTGCAGCGGACGCATTTGTATTGCACAACCAGTATTGGCAAGCATAGCCATACGGTCTTCATGTTTTCGGTGCCAAAACAGCAAGCAATCACTTTTCGGTAATCCAACTTAGTAAACGTGTTTGGTACTGAGTTTTGGTAATGCAGGGGTACGAATCACAGGTCTGAAGAAGCATAATGTTAGGAAGTTCATGGACGAAAATGCTATGTACTGATGAATAATCGATCACGTCGATCGGGCCCTTCGATGATTGGAACCATGTGAACTCTGAGTTAGCCTTTAAACTTCAACAGTGCCAAATTTCAAGTCGTTAAATTGTTCGATTAATCTAGCTGAAGTTTTAGCGTCGTGGGGAGAAACATGGCTTGTCTATTTGCTGACTACTTTTAAATGCCTACGAGAGTTCAGATTTAGTTAATTTTGGGCACATATGATCGTTGAAGAGGGGCTTAGAAAATAGACTGTTCAAATCATCGTGCAACATTACAGGTGAGAATGCAAGCTAAAGTGGTTGCCAGCTTTCGCATACATAAATAAAAAATAAAAAAAAATGCGAGCAAATAAGGCAACCAAGTCATCGGGCACCATTGAATCAAATGAGAAAATCCAGCATAAAATTAAGAGAACTTTAACGAAAAGCTCTCGGTACTGTTTACTTCAACGAAAAACCACATTTTAACACTAAAAAGTCAATCCTGGTACTATTCATTTTACTATTTAAAACTCAAAATTTTCAAGTCATTTTTATTAGTTTTCTTAAAATTAACTCGGTCAAAATACTGAAATGTCACCAAAGCTCGCAATGTGGCATCCGATCCTATTAACCATGCATTTTCCGCGACAGTCAGGCGGGCAGTGACATAAGAACCCCTCCATACGAACCACAACGCAGCTGGAAAAGATGGGAGTAGTAAACCGTAACCGAAGGCGAAGATGCAGAATCCCGCAACAAATACACAGTAACGCAGGTCCATATATAATCTGACAATCCAGGCAAAGAGGAACTGAGTAACCCCGTGCGTAGAATCTGATCGGTAATACGGTATACAACTTCACTACATTTATGACAGGTACTATGAAAAAACTAAATGTACACCATCTGAGTACCTTCCATGTTTGTGAATCAAGCATTTGTGAAGGTGTCTTTGGTGCTCTGTATACATCTCTGGGCGGATAGTACATCTTCGATCCACCGTTAGCCATGCAACAGTCGACAGAGATCAATTAAGAATCACGGTAAATTGGTTGGGCATTCCACTTAAGCTGCACGTTCAATTTCCCGGATTTGGCCCCATCTAGCGGTATCGAGTCTTGGTATTCCCCTTCTAAGATAACCCTAGTGAGGGTCATGATGCATCTGCCCATATAGTCCTGCACGATACGAGAAGGGCCTAGGTTAGGACACGTCAGAAAGTAAAGGTCAAAGCCACCATGAGACAGTTGAGAAACATTGCCATCACGTTCGAAAGTAAAAATCATATGAAGAACTGAAAAAACTAGCACCTTGCCGAAAGTGTCGTGGTCCCAGACTTCGAGCATGAGCATGTCATGCAATCCATCCTCGACAACAAAGTCAAAAGTTTGATTCCAAACAGGATTCAAGTTGTCGTTAACTACCTGAGAGGACAAATAATTTTAAAGATCAACAAAACTTAAAGGAGCAAGTGGCCCTTTACCATAATGGTGGAAAGGTGTTGAGCCCTTGCATGACGACGTGGGTTTAAACCCCTTTGGTGGCTAATCTAACATCTAATCTAACAAAATCTATCGTTTGACCCAAAAAAAAAAAAACAAACAAAACTTATAGGCTACAACTACACAAATGAACAAGGCAGCAAGCGTTATGACTGGCAATTAAAACTAGAGTCTTTTGGCATTCAGAATCTTACCCTAGTTTTGTTTTTTGATCCTGATTTCTTTAAGGTGAGTATTATGTAAGGATCAGCCTTCCCCATGAGATCAGCAGGTGGCAAGTCCTCAGCAGATATCATAGTAATAGTTAGTACACCTCTAATTATGACCTCCCTTTTCTTCTGTGCGGCTTCCTTTTCACTTTCAGTAGCATCTGTTCCGTTCATTCCACTGTTAAGCACCTTTTCCAAAGAGGTCATTGCAGAGTTGGAAGTAAAAGGATTAGCGAAGCCATTCTCCATGCCAAATGGACAATATAACAGCTCCAAATGCACCTAAAACAGAAAGAAAAACGTTTAAGAAAAAGTGAAAATTCGTCTCATAATATATCAGAAAGAAAATACAACTATAGCGGGTGGGAGCATATATTATGATCTAATTTCAAATTCCAGTAGCCATCCATCCACAGAGAGGTGTAAATTCCAATAGCCATTCATAGTATGATCCGTAAAGCATCTCAAAATTAATTGCTGTTATTAGTGACCCATAGGATGAAGATTAGTCTTCTAACCTGCCCGCGGTTTTTATTATCTCTTTGGACATCCAAGCTTTTAACCAGCTTCAACCAGACATCCTTCACTTTACCAGGCTGAAGCTCACTTAGTTGTACTTGAGCACATCCAATGAGCTCAGATGCTTGAAACCCCTCATCATCATACACTTTGACCACCAAATGTTGAGTCGATTCATCTTCAACAATAAATTCAAAGTGCTCATTCCAGATTGGATTCAAATCATTGTTCTGACGAGGAAGACAAAAATATAGAGTTTCTTCAAACCCAATTAAAAGAAAAACAAATAAGTAAATGCATGGATATATAAGAAGATCCGAATATTTACAATGGTTTTGCTTCTTTTCATTCTGTTGGGTAAAGGTCGTATGTATAGTCTTGCAAACGGATCTGATTTTCCCACCATGTCTTTATTTGTTAACTCCTTTGCCTGCACAAGTTTCACCTCTAGCATTCCGACTGGCTTTAACTCCAGATCACTAACCAAATGAAGTTAATAGTGTTAAAAAAAAATTAAAACCATTGAATAAATGATTTAACAAATATTGATAGGTGAGAAATGGACAATCCTGTGCATTCTCCTTTACCTGTAATCCCCTGGCAAAATGGGAAAAACTTTCCGAACAGGCCATGTAATTGAATCTTCAACGGCATCCCGTATTGTCCCCTGTATAAATATTATGCCTCTCAATTAAACCAAGTATGTATGATAAAACAAATGCTGCATATATTTAATAAGACCTCCTAACTCTTCTAGTGTTGGAAAGTACTGTTCATTTTAATGCAAAGCAAGTATGATAAAACTGATCCTGCATGTATGAAATAAGACCTACTAAGTCGTATATCGTTTAAAGACTATTATATGTATCTTGCAAAGTCATCCCTTCCAGCCGTTCAATTGGTTTGATTTAATTTACAAGCAAGGATGTATGAAACCTGATGTCTGCATGTGAGTTGCCAGATGACAAAATATAAATCATACATAAGTGCAAGAATCAATTAAGAAAGAAAAAACTGTGGAATTGCTCAAACCTCAATTGCATCAGATATCCCAGGTAATGCAGATATGTCGCCACCCACAACTTTAAGCTTAAAATCTAACTTTTTCTGCAAACAACAAAACACAGTTGCTAAATCGGAGTTGTTGATTGTGTCTCCGGCAATCTAACAGCATTCAGCTAGCTATTGATGACAGAATATCAATAATCCTACAAATAAAAAGGTCGTACCCAGTGCACAAGGCTCCCGCTTTACCGTATGCTATTTTATGCGAAATATGTAACCTCCATTCAAAATTCTTTTAAACATGGCTCTAGAAATAGAAGCTACCTTTTCTCTCAATGAGTAACAAACAGCTCCAAAGCACGGAAACTCGTCAACCAGAGGCTTGAAGATCAGCCTGAATACCCCCGTGAATCCAATATCTTTCACCTGAAAATCAACATATCAGTTATCAATCAAAGATAAAAGTATATATATTCTTATCATGAGCTTTAGAAGAAAAAAAACCTCTACTGCCGGAAGCAAGTAGGCATTAAGTTGCAGATTACCTGCACAGGTAGTGCTACGCCAACTAAAGTCTTGATAGCAAGTATTATACTCGGATTTCCATCCCACTGCATTTCCAACTCCATAGTGATACTGTCACCTCCACCTTCAACTATAGAAACGCCTAATGAAAAAAAAAAACCTCTCTCATTACAACCCCGACGTTAATGAATGCTTATTGCTTTGCAGAAGCTTCATTTAACGCTCCTGCTTTTAATGATATCGAAAACCATAACAAATTGGAAGATTTTGATCCGCTATCATCTATACTATACATAATCCTTAAAAACAGAACCAGAAACAACTGGCATGCTCACGGCCATAACGCGATTCAACTTAGAAACTACTTAGGAGTATGCCTAACTCTAAGTTCATGACTTACAGATATATTTAGGGATTACCTACATGATCAATCAAGTTGTGGTGAAAAATAAGGAAATGTGACATCTTTGTGAAAAATAAGGAAACCCCATTTTCCAAACAAGCACAAAGAATTAAAAGAGACAACCTTTTTTTCGATCGTTAAATAAATTGAACTGACCTGTAAACTGAGGTGCCACCGTACCAAGAGTGAACTTGGAAAATTTGAGTGAGGACAATATGATTGGTCTGTACTGCTCCAGAACTGGCTCCACGGATGTCTTTATCAGCTCGGACGCTGCCTGCACCACCATTTTTAGAAACCCACCTCAAAAAATCATCAAAATTTATCAAAGTTATAAAATTTTGGAAAAATACAGAAACCCCAGATGGATCTTTACCTCATTGACATAAGGCCACATCTTTTCGAGGTGAGAATTGAGCCATGCCAACTGAAAAATTCAAGGAAAATACATTAGTCGCCGGAGATTCTGATGGGAGAGAGAGAGTTGGGAGCTCAACTTCTGGCGGTGAGAGAAGACGACCCAGGATGGGTAAAACTCGGGAGGCAAGAGCTTTCTGGAGTCCTCGACGGTCATTCGAGCAAAAGCGGCCACAGTGGTGGCCAGCTCGGACCGGAGCTTGGACCGGTGGTTCTCGAACCGGACAAAGAGGAGAATGATTGCGAGTCCGACAAGTATTCCGAGAAATAATCCGAAAACGAAGGCCATTGGATTGGTCGAGATTTGGGGCTGCCGCTGCTCAGTCGGTTGGTAAGAGAAAGAGCGAGAGAGAGAGAGAGAGAGAGTGAGTGGGGTATCAAATCGTAAATGCAAATATAATTATATAATTAAGATTATGGAGTCTTAATTATGGTAATTAATCTCGATTTTCTTAATTTTTCTTCGGGGTAGTGAAGATATGGGCGGAGGAAGCGGTGGGTGGAGGGCGGGGGTTGGTTGTCTCCGACGCAGAGAGAGTGAAAGGAATGCTTTGCGTGCCGACAATAGGACAATTACAAAACAAAATAAATACATAATTTACAAATTGGGACACTTGTATGAGATCGGAGAAAAAATAGTTGACGTCTGACACGCGACCGTTAGCCTAATGGCAACTACGCGCCACCTATTTGTTCAGGACAGTGGGACATGAAAGTCAATCTCGTGACGTTGAGCGCAAAAGCGGATATTTATAAAAAAAACTAATGAAAATGGTTTGAAAATTTTGAATTTTAATGATAAGGACAAAATAAATGGTAAAGTGAATAGTAACATGTTTGATTTTTTAGTGTAAAAATTAATTTTTCGTTAAAGTGAACAGTACCGTAACTTTTCTTTAAAACTCCCTATTTATAATCAACTGAGTTATAAGTCTTTTGTTATATTTTATTTCATTTTATTTTGAAATGAAAATGCTATGATGAAATACAAAATCTTGAAATAGTTGGCCAAACTGCAAATTTTGAATTTTTTATTTTTTTGTATTTTACTTATTTTTTTAGATTGTAATATGGTACGTTGAATTGTTGATGGATTACCTATGTCGCATGCGCTAAGCTTTTTTTGCTTCTAGTATTCGGAGATGCACATGCCATGGATTTTAAAGCTACCATGTAGATAAGAATAGTGTTGCTCTTTTTGCGGTTTATGACATATTTTTCTCAAGCGTCTCAAGGTCTTTCCACGGCCTATCTGCACAAGTTATTGTGTCCCATTCCACATCACTAACTCATTGAGAATTCTATTCTTTTGGGAAAGAAAATTACTAAATGTAATAACAAAAAACTTGGTAAAAGACTTGCAAATCTGGTTTAAAAATTTAGCCTCATTATCATTATCATCAATCGTATAATCAATTTGTTAATTAAGAATTATGTAGTTTATTAAGAATTCTGTAGTCTATCAATTAAAAATAATATACAATAAATAAAATTTCAGATCTTTTCTATTAGTTATTATCGAGCTTTTTCATTATACGAAAAATGATAATCTAACTGAATTTTTACAGTAAAAACATAAGTTTCGAAGTCAAACATAAACGAACAAGCACATTGTCGCAACCAACCAGTCGACATGTTCCAATTTTTTTAGGTTGGATTTTTAAGGAAAAAGAATAATGGATACGGCACGTGCTGGGAGAATGGTAGGTGAGCAAAACGACGGCGTAGAGGATTACGTAGGACCATCTCTCTACGTATAACAACGATATACACCTCATCGATTCGCCACGGGTACCACCCCGGGGCCCACACGTAAGATGTTTCCACTACCTGCGCTCGCGCCTACGTTTTCAGCATGAGGACAACCACTCAACCACTCCACGTGTTATGCTGATATGTGTTCCTTGTCTCTATCTAGGGCCAAATGTTTTTAATTGGTTTTTATTTTGCAGGTCAATGTTTGCTAATTTCCTAATATTTGATTTTGTTTACAAATTATTCTCATAAAAATAATAATATAGTACTAAGATAATGGTTTACGTCATTTATAATCTTTTGCTTGCATGTTAATTTTTAGCTTATCATTCATCGTGGTCTCGTTACGCGTGGGACTGAGAATGATGTGTTTGAATGATACTTATTTTGTTTGTTTTCGTGCTTGTTGAAGTGATTTTTAAACATAATTAAAAGTGTTGTGAGGTTAAATACATTCCTCTCTATTTAGTATAAAAAAAAATATCGTTTGTTCAGTGTTGTGAATGCGAAAACAATAAAGAATTGTAATAACTAATTTTTTAATATTTGGAAAGGAAATCAAGCTTGATCCATGAATCACAAAAGAAATAGAATTTTATCACAATAAATGCACATGCTATTACAGTGTAAAACGAAAAAAAACAAGTGTACTACAACTCATAAACTCATCCAAATTAAAATATGAGTTCGATTTTCTCTCCTCCAAACTCTCTCTTCTCACTTTTCTCTTTATCTTTATTTTTCTGTAAAGAAGTCAACACAAGATGTTGACGTGATTTAGTGTGACCTTCAAATAGGAAAGGATCAAAAGGAAGAAGAATTTACAAAGTAGACAATCCTACTCTATTAGCAAAATGCGAGAACTTGATTCCTTTTCAATTCCTATTTCCAAGTATAGCAAATTTTTATAAAAAAATAAAATAAATAGTAAAAGTAAAGAATTAAGTGCAGTTTAATATTATTTTGTTCTTAGCAAAATGTTATTTAGGTTTTTTTTAGTCAAAATGGTTAATGAGATTAACGCAATTCTTCACATTGGTTTCTAATATTTGAAATCAATAGAATTGATTATTGAGTTTGTCCACTGTCAATCATTTTGGTTATTCCGTGCAAAATCTCTATTAAATAATGACCAAAATGACAATATATCCTCAATTTAATAAACAACGCGTCATACTACCAAAAAAAATGAGATTCTTGCTGAATCCGAGTTTGTTGCTCCAACCATTACCAAACTAATACATATTCCGTTTAGTACTTCAGGTGCTTATGTTGAGTATAATGTAAATCTCATAGTGGATCAATTCCAACGAGCCTTTCTTTCGGCATCAATGGGAAAATAAAACGAAGCACCTAACAATGTATCTTCATAGACTAAGAAATACGAGATTTCCTTTTTCATTTTGGGGTGATGGAGGAATCGTACCATTCGAGCCTTTTTTTTTCATGTTTTTCCTGGAGGTCTAGAGAAAGCAACAATCAATAGGATTTTCCCAATCCTCAATTTCCGAAAGGAAGAATGTGAAATTCTTTTTCCTTTCTGCAGAAACCAGGAGATTTCAAATAGGTTATACCATATCGACCGTCCAATCAACAAAGATCTGATGAATGACCACTTTTTGAGCCTACAAAAGGAAATTCCATTAGAACATATAACAGAGGAGTGAATGAGGGAATACGAGACCATAAGAAGGAATTCATAGAACTTCATATTCTAGTACCAAAGGATGAGGTATGTGGATAATAAAAATAATACAAAAATAATGTAAAAAGAATAATTAGTCATATGGATATGTAAAATACAGGATTTCCAATCCTAGCAGGAAAATGAGGGAAACAAATACTCACTTTAAAGTGGGTAAACATAATTTCATACTCGATCTCATAGATAAATATAGAATTCTGTCGGATACAGTTTTCTTTCGATTTCTCCCTTGTAACCGTTACCCGCAAGTGTGTCTGCACTCCCAAACTGACTTGACGAGGGATCCATTCTCATGAACAAACACAACCCCTACACACACCTAGTAGCACAACAAACACAATCCCTACACACACCTAGTAGCACCCCTTCCTGCATATCCATACAAGACACGAGTAGGCAGGTCAAGGTCCTACGAGGTACCCACTACTCGGAGTACCCTCCCAAAATGAAAAAAATGTGTCTGTCAAGTTCAATTCTTTTTAGATGGGTTGGTCAAGTTTGACTAGAAATATTATGCTTACACATAAGACAATCCCTCTTTTCGAAAGCTTCGCAGGGACTATTTTACGACGACAGACGATCGCATGTAGGGGTTTAAACGTTGACACAATTTGAGGGTATTTTTGTAATTTTTTCTTTATTTAACAAAGATTCTTAATAGAATAACTAAAATGAATGATAATGGACAAACTATGAATCAATCTCACAAACTATTTTGACTAAAAAACTTATTATATATATTTTTAGAAATATATTACAGAAAAAATAAATTAAATAATAGAACTATGCAAGCGGGAGCAGCGTATCATCGGCCAACAGTGGTGGAGTCCCGAATCCAGCCAATTCTGCAGATAAGAAATGACAGAGACAGATTGAGAGAGAGAGAGAGTCCCCCAAACACAATCATATACAAAAGCAAACACCCACTTTACTTTTAACACTTTAATCGAGTTCCGTGTCCCGACGCTCCGCCGTCCGCCGCCGCCACCCGCAAAACACAGAACCATGTTCGTCGGCAGCCTCAATACGGCGGAGGACCCCGAATCCATCACCGCCCCGTTAATCTCGCGCCAGCGATCCGCCCCGAACTCCACGTCGCAGGTGGCTCTGGTGGGCGCCAATGTCTGCCCGATCGAGAGCCTCGATTACGAGATTCTCGAGAACGAGTTCTTCAAGCAGGACTGGCGGAGCCGCGGGAAGGTCCACGCGTTCCAGTACCTATTCATGAAGTGGGTCTCGTGTTTCCTCATCGGCATCGTTGTTGGACTCATCGGATTTTGCAACAACCTCGCTGTCGAAAACATCGCCGGAATTAAGTTCGTTGTCACTTCCAACATGATGTTGCAGCGCAGGTTGCTCTGACTTTCACTTCAAGTTTGAATCTTGGTTGTTTTTTCTTTGGATTTTTGTCTTCAATTTTGTTTTGTTTTTTTTTTTTTTGGTTGTTGTTGGGGATTTACAGGTTTTGGCTGGCTTTTGCTGTCTTCTTCTTGTCGAATTTTGGTCTCACTCTGTTTGCGGTTGTGATCACGGCTTTGGTGGCGCCGGCGGCCGCGGGCTCCGGTATACCGGAGGTGAAGGCTTACCTGAACGGCGTCGATGCGCCCAGAATATTTTCCATTAAGACTTTGTTTGTTAAGGTGACTTACTAACTCTGAGATTGTGTTTGTAAGTGCTTTTGTTGTGTAAGTGAATTGCTTGTTAGCAAAGCTGCTTTTGCCAATTCCAAGTTTGAATTGGGTTTTGCTTAATTTGTGTGAAAGTTAGCAACTTGATAGTTTATGAATTCAACCATGTAATCTGAACTTACACATTGAGATAATTATGAATTCTGCATATGAAAATTTAGGAATTGAACCGAAATTCGATTTGCTAAATTTCAGATTTTTCTTTTGTTTCAGATTGTTGGTAGTGTTACTGCAGTGTCATCGTCTCTTCTTATCGGAAAGGCAGGGCCCATGGTGCATACCGGTGCATGTGTTGCATCATTGGTGGGTCAGGGAGGATCGAAGAAGTATGGCTTGACATGGAAATGGCTGCGATACTTCAAGAATGATCGTGACCGTAGGGATCTCGTAACGTGTGGAGCAGCTGCTGGAATTGCTGCCTCTTTCCGTTCCCCTGTTGGTGGTGTACTCTTTGCATTTGAAGAAATGGCATCTTGGTACACTAACTTCTCTATCTGAACTCGTTTGTTTTGTTGTTGCTTTCGTTTGTAGTAGAAGTAAGAATGATTTCTGTTAGACTCAATTATTGACCTACTCGTGAAATACGGGTGCAAAATGGATTTCCAATTATATTTCTTGCATTTAACCCAAGTGTTTCCGTTTGTTTCAATATTCAATACCTAACCATACGTCTTGGATCCAGCAGATTGGCACATATTTATCTAACCGAGTTTTTGTTTTGTAGGTGGAGAAGTGCACTTCTGTGGAGAGCTTTCTTTACAACTGCTCTAATCGCGATTGTACTTCGAGCTCTGATTGATGTTTGCTACAGCGGGAAATGTGGGCTATTTGGTACTG